>NW_024582054.1:4852990-5249532 GCF_017639235.1 Corvus kubaryi
CCCGCCCGGCCGTGCTGCGAGGGGGAAGTGTGTCCTGAAGCGCTGGTGACCGCGTCCTGGACCCGAGCGCCGCTCGGCTCCCATCGCCTTCCCCGCCGGCAGCGGGAGCCGCGGCGAGGCCGCCGGGGGCCCTCGCTCCCCGAGCCGGCCGTGAACCCCGCCTGGCACCCGCTCCCGCCTGTCCCGCCGCCCGCTCGGCGTCCCGGCCCTGCCCTCCGGCCCCGGGACTCCCGGCCGCGCACACCGGCGCGGGGCGGGGGCGCTGGGGGCTCGTCCCGCCGCCGGCAGCTGGCGGGGCTCTGGAGGAGAGGTGCGCCCAGACGCCAGTGCCTCAGTGTGTCCTGAAGCGCTGGTCACAGCATTCTTCACTTAATTAACCCAATTCACTTAATGAGACCTTCTCTGACTGCCCACTGGTTCCAATAAACAGCACACAGGACACTGGGTTCACTTAAGGGGAATAACGTGAATTCTCGTTAGCTCTTCCTGCCTGGCCTTGGAAGAGCCGGGCCCCGTGGGGGAAGAGAGGAGAGAGGACCTGCCGTCTCCTCCTTTCCACTCCACCTCTCCTTGTCACTGGAGAAAGGTGTGTGGGGATGACCCTCAAACAACCTGGCCTTAGGAATGAAATGATTGTAGCTGTACTGCAGCTGAGAATCTCCCATAGCAGCTTTGTTCAATGAACAAAATGACTAGCACTACTTCAGCTAATAATTTCCCACATAATATGAATTCCAGGTAATAGGAAATCTTCTAAAGGTTGAAAGGTAGGTTGCCTACATCTTGTCATATTCTGAATGACTAAAAGTGACTTGAGCGTGTGAAATGGCTTTGAAGTAATTGAATTCCAAAAATGGTTAATTCCTCTGCATTCCCCGGCCTTTGTATGCTTGGCATGTGCTCCTGTGGAAAGTAGAGTGTCAGTGAACAAGAAGGACCTAGTCAGGCGATTGCGTGTGTGGTGAGGGAAAATTGGAGTGAGCAGTGACTGAGTTGGACTCTGAACTGTGTAAAATGCATCAGACAATCTGACTGGCTAATGTATGAGGAAAAATTACTGCACTACAGATTATCCCAGGAAATGCTCTGGGAAATTCTTGACCCAAAGAATGAGATAGCTGCAGAATTGTGTATATTAGGGCAAAGCCAAAATTATTGTCTGCCCTTTTAACTTAGAAGATGGAGTATACCATCTGAAGTAGGCCTCTTTACTGTGCAGTGATTCGTAGAAGAGAAACCTCAAGCATCTCAAGATAAAAAACTGAGAGAGAAGAGAAATGATGGTAATGATGAGAGCCCTGTCATTAAAAAAAACCCGACAAGATCAGCAAGAGAGAGAGCAAGCAAGGTATATGGACTGCTCTAACCTGCACAGGTTTAACATTTTATGCTAGTTGAGATCATTTTTCTCCCTTCTCACAGTCAGTATTCTCAGCAGAAAGCTGAAGAGTACAATGAATGTGGTATCATATATCATGTCGTATCACAGAGTATTTTGCTTCTGTAAGTATAATGGTAAAGTACAAGAAAGAGCAGCTTATCTGTTCACTGTTTGCTGGGTAAGGAATTGGTTGGACAGTCACATCCAGTGGATAGTGGTTAAGGGCTCAGAGTCCTGATGGACATCAGTCCCTCAGGGGTCTGTACTGGGACCAGTTCTATTTAATGTCTTTCTCAATTACGTAGATAAAGGGATCAGCAAGTTGGCAGATGACACCAAGCTGAGTGGTGGAGTTGACACGTCTGAAGGATGGAATACCATCCAGTAGAGATCTGGACAAGCTTGGGAACAAGTCCATGGAAATCTCATGAGATTTTAACAAGTCCAAGTGCAAGGTGCTTGTGCTGCACCCAGGTTGGCCAGCCCCCAGCATCAACACAGGCTGGGGATGAACACATCGAGAGCAGCCCTGCCCAGAAGGACTTGGGGGTGCTGCTGGGTGAGAGGCTGGACACGACCCAGCCGTGTGCACTCCCACCCCAGGGAGCCAATGGTGTCCTGGGCTGCATCCAGAGCAGCGTGGGCAGCAGGGAGAGGGAGGGGATTCTGCCCCTCTGCTCTGCTCTGGTGAGACCCCACCTGCAGTGCTGCATCCAGCCCTGGGGTCCCAGCACAGGGAGGACATGGACCTTTTGGAGTGAGCCCAGAGGAGGACCACAAAGATTAAAGGGATGGAGCACCTCTCCTACAAGGAAAGGCTTAAAGAATTGGGATTGTTCAGCCTGTAGAAGGCTGTGGGTTGACTTTATTGCAGCCTTCCACTACCTGAAGGGAGCCTACAAGAGAGCTGGAGAGGAACTTTTTACAAGGACCTGTAGGGGTGGGAAAACAGGTAATGCCTTCACACTGAGAGGAGATTTAGATTAGCTACTAGGATGAAATTCTATTTTCCATCTCTGGAAGGCCAGGCTGGATGGGGCTCTGAGCAACCTGGTCTAGTGGAAGGTGCACCTGCCCATGACAGAGGGAACTTAAAGCAATACTGGAGTGTTTTGCCCACTACGCTTTCTCCATCTGATGGGAATCTGGTCCCTGGAAAGTGAAATGAGATTGTATTGAATAACATTAGGGCCTGCCCATGCCCCCTTCCCGGTTACTGTAAAAAAATTAACCCTGTCCTGGCTGAAACTAGGACAGTGGAACAGTGGCTAAAGTCAGATGAGAAGGATCTCACCATTTATGACTTTCTGTGGCAGGTCATCTCTCAGTGTTTATTGTCCTAACAGTAAGGAAGCTAATGCTTGGCTTCCAGGGGAGGTTGGAGGAGTGCAGATTTCAATGCAGGGCATAACCCTTCCCCTCTGGGGTGGAATCCAGGACGTTGCTGTTTGGCAAATCTGTGTCGTGTGTATGAAAGAGTCATTCTACATAATTTGGAGTAAAAAAATATGTTGGTGCATATGTTCTTGACAAGAATGCCTTGTTTATCGGTATTCTTTTCTTGCAGGCTTATTCTGTGTGCTAATCACAGCTGTAATCTCTCTGCATGCACAAATCAGATTGGATATTTTTTGTCTTCGAAGTTCTTCCATCAAAATTAGACCTTCTTCCATACCAAAAAAAGTGCGGGAAGTTGCAGTGTCTGATTAACGGATCGCTAACTCATTGAGCTGAGCCCTTACCCCTTAAAAACCAGAAATGTTTTAATTTCTTCTAAATTGTAATGGGTGTGCAGCACATTTGTTTATTAGGAGTCAGATTTTGGGGTTTGCAAAATGTACTACAGTTTAATGAGAAGAATATTCTTTAAAGGGATTAACTGAGTGATAGAATTTTCTTACAGAGTTGCATATAGTTTTGTACCACTGTAATACCAGTAGCATTTTTCTCACCAGAAAAAGTGAAGCCATGCAATAATTTTTAAGCCGTTTTCTCCCCTAGAAGGGAAAAGCATTTCTTTTAAAGAAATATTTAGAATTTGCATCATGAAGCAAAAAATACCCCCCAACTCTATTCCTGAAATTAAAATGTTAACTTGTACTTCAGACTTCTAGTTGGTTTCCTTTGTCTGTGAAAGAATAAAGAGGAAAACCCTAGTATTCTCTATCAAAAGGCTTTTTCATGTACTTCCTTTGTCAGTAGCAGATCAAAAGTAACCTTAGATATAGGCATCTAGTCTCTGCCTCAGTGAAGTATTTCTAGTCAGTGAATCATTAGAGCATGTATTCAAATTCAAGCACATGGTAGAGTTTCCTTGGTTTTCATTAGAATTCTTGTGGACATACTTGTGGACATGCATTTGCAGATGTTTTATTCAGCAGAGGTGACCATAAGTACATGTTTGTACATTTATATACTGGGACCTTTGATCCTGTGAAGTGAAAGAAAGCTGTTCATTTACATCCGTTAGCAATCTGTGTCCCAGTGTGTTTTTGTGAGTTGTAAACAAGCAGCTGCAGAGCTTATATTCCTCACAACATAATCGCAGATGAAGTGAAAAAGAGATTTAACTTTTCGTTCACCTATCAGAGCATCTTTCATCTCCATTAACTTCATATTGCAGGTAGGATTGATTATGCACAAGACAGAACATATTGCCACGACATGAAACCATGCTTGAGCAAAATACCATATCATATACAAATCTTTACCCTGTTCTTTTCTTCTTTTAATTAGGTAGGAGCAATCAATTATTCACAGATCTGATAGAACACTCTTAAAAATGCTATTAATTACTTAATATTGCATAATATCTTCCAATCATCAGGAAAAAAGGCATTGAAAGATCTGTGCAATACATTGCTGGGTGTTGCTGGCAGTCATGTGGTAGAAAAAATGAATAACTTGTATATTAAAAAAGGGCTGTTCTGTCATTACACAACTTGAAAGATATGTGTTTAAAATAACTGAGAGAATTGATGAATAAACAGTAATGTGCTCATGAGAGGGAAGATTAACTTTGTGCTAGGAAGTGATGTGCCTGGAGTTTCTTAAAGGCCAGTTGCTTAAAATGGAGTGTCTAGAAGGGACAGAAATATGAAATAAAAAGCCTGGTTTGTAATTTCCAATGTCCTCTCTGTGTTATCACAATATGTGTAGCTCTCTGCTTTTTTTCCACTTGCACAAAAACTGTTAGTGCAATCTATCTGTATTACAGTCTATCTGTCTTATGAACTTGGTCTAGATTTAACAAGATTAGACAAAGGATGAACTTCACTGTTGAGCTGTAAAATAAAGAATACTGGCATTAAGTCATTCCCATATTCTGCACAAGTTTCTGCAGCAGTTTGATGCAGTGGCGATTGCACAACGTGGACATACAGAGTAACAATAACCACTTTAGGAAGAACACAGACTGGAAGAGATTCCATTTTGTGTTGAAGAAGGAGACTGAATAACAAAATTGCCTGGTATAGTTATTTTCAGGCTTTTATTACAAACAATGCCTTGGGGGCAGGGAAGTAAGATGTCTTGCCAAGAGATTATTTTGAGCAAATAAAATGATCTATGAAATTTATGACTAAGAATCCTTGACACACCCCAGCTGAAACTCCCAAGCAGTCTGCTACTTAATGGAACTGCAAGCCACATAATGTATATACATGAGGTGAAAAGTGCGTAGAAAATATGGGTATATATTATGTCTAGGCTTTTCTTTATCCCAGAGGTCCTAATAGTGTTGAATACTGCAAAGCCTTTCCCATTCCTGTAGATTTTAGATACATCATTAGCCCTGTTGACCTGCTTACACAAATAATGAATAGCGACATGAAAAAAATTCTTCATGATCAGGTTCTTACATGGCTTTATTAGAAGTTATCCTGATTTTATCTGGGATACAGTTAATTTTCTTCCTATTAGCTGGTACAGTGCTGTGTTTTGGAATTAGGATGAGAATAATGTTGATAACACACTGCTGTTTTAGTTGTTGCTAGGTAGTGTTTATACTGAGCCAAGGACTTTTCAGCTTGTCACCCCTCTGCACCAGTGAGTAGTCTGGGGGGGGGGGGCACAAGGAGCTGGAAAGGGATACAGCCAGGACAGCTGACACAAACTGGCCAGAGGAATATTCTATGCTATGTGGCATCATTCCATACAATAAAACTGGGGAGGTGGCCCACTGCTCGGGAACTGGCTGGGCATTGGTTGGTGAGGGTGAGCAATTACATTGGGCATCACTTGTATATTTTAATTCTTGTAACAATAATAACAAATTGCAGTGTTCCTGTTATTATTTTTCCTTTCTTTTTCTGTCCTTTTAATCTTTATCTTAACCCACAGATTTTACTTTTTTTCTGATTCTCTACCCCATCCCCCTGGTGGGGGGAGTGAGTGGCTGTGTGGTGTTAAGGTGCCTGCTGGATTAATCCGTGACGGAAGTGCAGCCTGCTGTGACTCATGCTTTCTAAATTCAAATCACATATAGCATTATATCTTTATTAATTACAGTTTTCTCCCAAATTATGTCACTTTAGTTACTTCGATTGTTGGGAATGGGAGGAAATTTTGAGAAAGTTGTCTTAGCAGTTTGCTTGATACCGTAGCATTGCTGAGCTGCACAGCACATGTAGTAGAGTAAGCAGCTCTGGAGAGAGTCATGCAGGAGCTAAAAAAGTCTGACATGTAGCACATACCTCCCTCTCTCCCCTGAAAAAAATAAACCTAATGTTTTCCACTATCCCACGACCTCTTCATTCTCTGAAATAAAACCTCTTATAATATTTGAAATAGGACAGTCTCACAACTCCAGTAACCTTAGAGACATCAAATAATTTGATCCTTAGTGAGGAATAATTCTTGTGGCCCTTTTGAGGCTCCAGACTTGGCCTGCAAAATAGAACGAAAGCACAAGCAGTGCTCTGCAACAGGTCTGCCTAGGGATACTTTCACTCAATATTAGGAAGCTCTCTAGGAAATTACTCTGGGACACATGGGCCTTGAAGTTACAGCTAGCATATTCTTTTAGTAGCCGTGCTTTGTTAGCAAGCACTTCGATCTAACAAACATGACAGTGAAAATAGTTCCTAGAAACTGAAAATGTATACATCAAAATTACTTTGTCTATGATTTCAGTGGAGTTAGTAGGGGTAGATTTTTATTTTAGCCAAATTTTGTAAGGAGATGAGACATCGGTGGTCATGCTGTGTGTGTGTTTGGATATGTCTGTGTAACAAATTGCTCTCTTCCTACCCCCCTGATAACTTTAAAACTGTTTTCAAGCACAGTCAAACACAAATTCAGCAGAGGAGCAGCATTTTAAAGGAAGTTCTAACAGGTCCCATGAAAATTGGCAGCTGAATAAAGACAACCCAAATTGGATGCTCGGCTCAGAGGAATCTTGACAAACTTGGGAGGTTGGCCTATGCAACCCTCATGAAGTTCAACAAGGCCAAGTGCAAGGTCCTGCACTGGTTTTGAGGCAATCCCAAACATGAATACAGGTTGGGCAATGATTGGATTGAATTGGAGAATGGATTGAAAGCAGCCCTGAGGAGAAGGACTTGGGGGTGTTGATTGTGGAGAAGCTCAGCATGACCCAGCAGTGTGCTCTTGCAACCCAGAGACCCAGGTATGTCCTGGGCTTCATCAAAAGACACGTGGTCAGCAGGTTAAGGGAAGGGATTCTGCCTCTCTGTTCTGCCCTTGTGAGACCCCACCAAAGTACTGCATCCAGCTCTGGGACTTCCAACATAAGTAGTTTGTGGACCTCCTGGAGCAAGCCCAGAGGAGGTCCGTGAAGATGATCCGAGGGCTGAAGCACCTCTCCTATGTAAACTGGCTGAGAGCTGGGATGTTCATCCTGAAGAAGAGAAGGCTCCAAGCAGACCTTGTAACACCTGCCAGTACTTTAAGAGAGATAGGGATGTTTAACAAGGGTTTGTGGTGATAGAACAAAGAGTGATGGCTTCCAACTGAGAGAGGGTAGGTTTAGATAAGATGTTAGGATGAAATTCTCTACTGTGAGGGTGGTGAGGCACTGGACCAGCTTTCTCAGACTCCATCCCTTGAAGTGTTAAGGCCTGGTTGGATGGGGCTCTGAGCAATATGGTCTGGTGAAAGGTGTCCCTGTCCATGGCAGGGAGGTTGGAACTAGAGGTAAAGGTATTTCAATTGCTTGTATGAACCAGGCAAGTGGTGGATGACGAGGAAGCCACTTCATCTATGCTTTTTATTTTCAAGCACTCTTAACCAACTCCTGTGTTTGCTTCTTTATCCTCAGACAATACGCAGATGAAGTAAGCACAGAACTGAGGGCACAGAGCATATAGATAAGGCTGTCAGTATGAGAAGGAACTGGGGCTGTCAAGTGGTAGCTCAGAGCAGAGAGAGTTAGATGAGCCGAGAAGATATGCAATGTGGCGTGCAAGTACAGAGGAACCCAAACTACTACTTGGTTTTGTACAAATTCTTTGTTGTAGACAGTAATCTAGAATAATAACAGCAATATGAGGAAAAATAATAGAAAAGAAGGATTGAGATCTCAAATGATTGTCTGTTTAATCTAGTCTTTTACAGTAAACCAGGCTTAAGTACAGCAAACCATTTCCAATTGCTCAACCTTTTTTTGTGAACTTTTTGTTCAGTTTATTTCCACAGCTTCCCCATGCAGCTTACTTACACCTCTCTTCTTGTAGAACTGCTTTCACAGTACAGTTTTCTGTATTGGAAATGACTATGATTTCTTCTTGTCCTTCCTTCAGTAGACGTAGAGAAAGATTGGTTGCTGTCCCCTCACAAGCAATTTTGTATGCACGAAAGCCTCCTATCATGTCTTTCCTCAGCCTTCTGGAATAAACAAAGCCAATTTCTCCAATCTCTCTTCATAGTTCATATTTTCTGAACCTCTTCATTTCCACTTTGGAGTTTTTCCAGCTTTTCTTTTGCTTTTTTGAAAAGCATGGTAGTGAAAACTCTTATGCAATGCAATTCTCCATCTAAAGCTTTAATAAGACTTAGGGGAAAAAATAATTTACTGTCTTGTATGTAGAATATTTCTGGTCATGTGTACTGGCATGACAGTGGTCTCCTCTTTCTTTTCTTGAATTTTAGTTTTGCAACAGTGTCATCATTAATTTTTATGCTGCCTGTGGTTTAATACAGGCCTCTAGTCCTGTCAATGTTTTTTGTTGTCTTGCCAGTTATTTTTGCATTGTATTTAATTTCTTGTTCATATATACAGGAGTTGATCTTCACTGTGATGAATTTTAACTTAGTTTTTTGTATACAAGACTGTTTATAAGGTAGAGCAGTTTGCATTTCAACATGGTTTTAGCCAACTTTGCTAAAGTAAGTGGAGACCAAGAATCTGATATAACTGCACAGAGCAAGCCAGAAAGTCTTGGAAGTTACTGTAAGTATTAGAGCATTTATTACAGAAGTACTCAAGAATATTCTTTAAATATTTGTAGAGTTATATTATTCAATTGCAGGGGTGGAACATAGAGGCATGAAGGAAGGTCTTGACAAGATTTTCAAAAACTGCCAGTGCAAAATTTTTGCCCCTGCAGAAGAGCCTTGGATGTTCTGGCCAAATGTAAACGATTTCCTTCCTAAGAATAAGCCTGGTTTCCTGTAATGGTGAAGGCATCCAAACTTGAAGGCCATTTAGAAAATTTTGACCAAAGGAACCTATCTGAAAACATCAAGCCAAGGCATAAACAAGGCATAAACTGGAATGTAATTTGAGTGTCTGTATCTAGGAGTACATACTATCTTATGTCTTGGCAACAGGTCTGAAGTAAAATATACAGTCTTGCAGCTATGCTTATTAAATCCGGCACAGCACTAACTGGCAGTGTCTCTATACCACAGCTGTGCATGTCTAGCTGGCTCAGTCTAGGAGTGGATTTAATACAAGACTATCTCCACTGCTCATTTAAACAAACACGGAATCTTTGCTTTCAGTCTTTTCCTCAACAGGTAGACAAAGCACTGTACAGCCTCACACTGGCAGCCTAACATTTTTTGCAAGTGATGAAAGTCAAGATTTGAGGATACCAGCTGCAATTTTCTCTCAGAAACTTCTAACTACCTGTAGTTTTCCAGTGAGAGTGGTGCTAAATGTACTTGTTAAAAGCATGCTTCATCAGTGCAAAATCTCCTTTAGATTGCTAACTGCTGAATACAATTGTGCACATCCAGTATCTTTGCACACATTCTCAGGCATATAGAGATTTAAACGATACCATTCTTAATCCAAAGTGCCTGTCCTTTCTGGACACTCTGGATTCTATCTTTCTGCTTTTCTCTTTCATCACTGAATTACTGATTGAGAAACAACTCTCAAACTTTACAAAGTTTCTCTCTGAGAAACTGTGAATTTCAGTGTATTCTCCTTTTATGGCCCTTCCAACATATGTACTCCATATGCTAAAGAGGCCTAAAAACCCAAATGTAGCTCTGAACAATTTTTTTATCATGCTAGACAGAACAGTATTCGACATACAGATGCAAGAAAATGAACTGCTAGAACATGTTTCAGAGTATGACCAATAGGCACAAGCCAGGTAAAAAGTTCAGCCTCCAATTCGCTTGCAGGAACACAAGCGGATAAAGTATGTGTATTATTGCATTTAATAATGTCTGTATCCTCATAGAGAGATAAACAGTGTTTCTGCTTTTAGATAAAAATAGACAAAAAAAGAGATTAAAATCAGGAAGATATTTAGTTTCTGGAGTTCATAACTCTGCATGTAACTTTTCAGTTCATCATATGCTGGAAACTGCCCCTGTGTTGTTGAATAAATCACTCTGTGTTGCTTTGTGTTTAAGGTTTCATTTCTGAGCTGTTGGTACTCCACACAAAATAGCCATTCTATGAACAAGTAGGAAGACATGTTTAATCAGAGCTTTTAGGAGTTAGAAACTAAAAACGCAGTGGAATGTGGGATGTGGATTGGCATGAAAAAGTAGGTGACTTCCTTTTTTTTTTTTGTTGGAAGATGTTATTTGAGGTCAGGTAGCTCATGTAGGCTGAAGGGGAAAAGAGAAAAAAAAGCATAAATCCAAACCCCATTGCCTATAATACGTTAAGGAATGGGATGTTTGTGGAGAAATTCTTTGGGCAGCTTAGGTCTTGATTTTGGAAGCAAGCATCTAAATATATGAACTTAAACTGGAAACAAGACATTCTGCACAGTTTTCTGCACCCCAACATGCCTGACCATAAGGTTGTGAGAGAGGGTTAGCTTTAACAGATTGGAATGTGCCAGTAGTCAAAGGTTGCTGTACAAGTTATGACCATGATTTTGGGACCTAGCCCTGAATGAGCTAGCTGCTGTTGACTGCATTATGATCCACATGTTTTTAATGCGTAGTAGATTGTCAGTCAAAACACTCTTGTTCTTCTTTAATGACATCCTCAGTAAGGGGAATATATTGGCAGCCACATCATGTTTTGATGGAAAGAAGCATGAGTTTTCTAAAAAGACATTCTATGTCTTGAACAACTTCATATGTAAAAAAGATAATAGTATATTAATAGGTTAAAGAGGGTTGTGTAACTGAATGCATAAAAACAAAATGCAGAAAGTATGTATATAAAGGTGATGGGGTTTTTAATTGGCATATCAATTCTAACCACAAAAGGGAAATTCTGACAGGGTTTATAATACATGTATTGATATGTATATGGAGGGAAGGCTAGCTAATGTATGTTAATCTAACTGCTTTTCGAGCTTGTTGGCTTATCTCTTTCTCCTGTAAATGATGCTTTTAGGATTTAGCTTGTAGTTGTTTCTTCATGCAAGGATGTTAGCGACACCAAGAGTATTTTCATTTATTTCCTTTTTATAGCTAAAGCAATTTTATAATTGCAAAACTCCTTTTTAATTACCATTGTTATTTCTACAGAGGGAAGCTCACCCTGTTGTGGAATGTTGGTTTTGTTCTTGATTCTTTGCCTTCCCAGCTTGTATAGTTCTGCATAAGCAATTATTAAAATGTAAACTGGTCTAGCAACAAAGCAACCACAGAGATTTCCACATAAAGATGAGTAACTGTAGAGTCAAGTAGGAAGTGAAAAATTTGAACTTGGGAGGGAAAAAGGAAAGAAAGAGAACACTTATAAATACACTTGGTGGGAGTACAAAGGATGAACAGCCTACCTATCTGGGCCATGCCCTTCACTTGCTTTGGTTGCCATGTGGCAAGCCAAATCAATCAATTTCCGTTCCTCAGATCACCCATCAATGAGGACCATAGCACAAATGGTAGGATAGCCATGAAAAACATACAGCATATCAAAGGTACAATACTGTTATGAATTGAAAGCCTTTCAAAAAATTATATATCTGTCAAATAATACATTGCTTAGATAGATTCCACCAGACTTTGATTTATCCATTTCAGTCAGAAGCCATTAGGAAATAGAAGGTAATGTGTTGTACTAGTTCACTAGAAAACTGCTTCAAAAATAATTTAAGAAAATGCACAAGGAAAGTGATTTTTTTTCTGGAGGATATGTTTTGCCCTGCTGTTAGAGCTATATTTTTTCCCTTTTCTGGTCCATTCATGCCTACAGTCATAGACTCAATTTATTGAAACTATGAAGAAATACATGTTTTCTCAGGATTTGCAACCAAATGGAATACATTCCCAAGAGTTACAAGGAGGTTTCACATCTGAAATGTTCAAATAAATTTCCAGTCATAAGAATGCATAACCAAAATACTGTAAAGGCCATTTTACTAAGGGAAAAAATCAAAACTGAAGTTTTATGTAGTGGAGATTCTTCACAGTGGTGAGAGTTGGCAATGGTATTAGGAAAGGAAAATAAGCATGCAAAGTATAAAGTATTTAGAATGACTAGGCTTTTAATTTTGTTTGTAATTTCCAAGATTAGCTAATCTTCACACAGAGAGGGAAAGAAAAGAAAAGCCATAGTTTTTTTATTAAATTATCTGGGGAAAAACAACTACTTTAAACTTTCTTCCTTTCTGTGCTGGAGTACAAATAAGTGCTTGGCTGTATGAGTAGTCTGGGAATGATACAAGTGCAGCATGTGCTTATAGGGTGTGCATGGTAAAAATGCACTTTATGAACTGTGTATAGGCACAGTATTAATTTAATGAGTACTGTCAACTAGAGTGTTAAGTGCAGTCTGCTTACTGAAACATTTGGAATCTGTGCTGCTGAGAATGTGACCTAAAAATGTTGCCTTTAAACTTTTATATAACCTCATCTTGACCTGGCTGCATTTCAGCTGAAGTTTTCAACAGTCAGTAACTTACACTGTTTCATGTGAGCAGCAGGGAAGACTTCAGACGGAGGGACAGCAAGTTGAGAAATTAATTGTCTAAAAAGGGAGGAGGAAAAGGATGGAATGAGGAAAACATGAAAACAGAATTGCTGTGAAACTTGGTGACGATGACAGTAAGATTATTCTTGTTTGGTTTTACCCTGTGCCCCATAAAACTTTAATCCAGTCATGTGGGGAAAGGAAAGTAGATTACAGTACAAATTATTCATACAAAAGAACATACACTACAACAAACTTTTCTAGCAAAAGAGTTTGGGATCAGCACTCAGGATGTGCAGAATGGGAACAAATATTTGGTTTGTAAAAGACCTCAGAAAGAAATACTAAATAATCCTCTTGAGATGGGAGGAGAATCACTGTTAGTATGAGTGTGTCATATCATATGAAGAGTAGTGGTTACTTGTGTGTTGCAATGGCCAGAAAAAGGAACAGTTGCTATGTTGCTGGAGAACAATACTGGTAATTTTTCCTCTGATGGTGGTCTTTTTAAATTCTTCGCCCCCCCCCCCGCCCCCCGCCATCTGGTTTAGAATATGACACTATCGCTGATAATTTGTTTGAGGGGTAAATGTATCTGCAAAGATCAAGACTCTGCAGTCAAATGAAATTATTAACAGGTTTTTCTACAAAAGCCTTCAACCAACCCAGATTTTCATTTTGGCACAAATTCAATCATTAATTGGGTTTTGTTGTCGTTAGTAAATTGAGCAAGATAGTATTATGCTTTTTGAGGCAGGGTTATTGTTCCAAATAAAAGTCTGTTTTGAAGTTCTATTTGGGTCAGAAGTTGGTAACCATTCAAAGGAGATGGGAACACATAAAATGAGCAAAGATTGTAAGAGTAAAAATCTCTAAAATGCTTGAAGCATCTTAGGTTGACAAGGGGTTTGTCTAAGAGAAACTTTCTCTGATTTTTTCATCTGTATCTTTTAGTAAAAGAAGACTTCAAACATTGGTCGACCTTGGCTTTTTTGGTGGCATTTTGCTGTAGCATTGATGGTCTAATGTGATTTACAGCTGTAATCCAATGACTTTCAAAAGCATAAGAAGCTGAAGGTCAACATATTTTCTGGAGATGAAAATTTTGGCTCTGAAGTTCTTCTAGGTAGTTTTGGCAAATATTCTCTGTGGTCTAGAGTGCCACACTTATCTACATGTTATCTGTATGTCCTGGATAATAAAGGGAAGCCTTCGCTGTGTCTTACAAGGTCATTGACCTTGGTTAGCTAGAAGCAAACTGACAAATACACACTGACACTCGTAATTATTTCAAATAATTTGATTTATCACTCCATATGTCAAGAGAAATGGTCTTTTATTTTTTTTCTCTAGTGTGTTGTTTTTGATAACCTTTTGATGGGATAATCAATGGACAACATGCCATCCTTCAGTTAAGTCATCATATTGCCACTGGAAAACCTCCTTGCAGTAAAAGCCCTTCCTAACTGCTGCTCACTTAGAAGTAATGTGTTAACACCAGCAAATGCTTCTTATAAGTATCTTCTGTATGTGGATTAAGACAAGATGTCTTGATGTCTTTCCTAGACTGGATTTTAGAGGAGAGGCCCAATGTGACAGTCTGAACCAGCTGAGCATTTGTGCATTAAGTGTGTGAATATTACATGTAGCTTTTGACGTTGGATAGCAAGGAAACTTGGCTTTTATCCCTATTAAATGAACTGATATATTATGGTGATAGACTCAGAAGTAAAACAACTTCAACTAGGTATTTAGACAGGGAGGGAAGACTGACGCAGGACCTTACTCTGGTCAAAATTAAATTTAAATAATTAGGATCACAAAATGCCATGTTGAAGTAAAGGTTTTCTTGGTGAGGTGCCGAAGATGTCATGGCTGAGATTTCCAGAAAAAGGTGAAATTCAGTCCTGTGGCATTTTTTTTTCTGTTGTCAGTGTATATATAATTTATGGTGACATTTCTGGAGCCATAAAGTTTCTGTATTCCAGAATTTTTCAGGATGTGTGTGTTCTCAAACACGCACATATGCACAACTGCCTACTCACCCTCTAGAAGAATCAACACAGCATGTCACGTCAGTCTGGCAGGATTACGTTCATTAGATGTTCATTTTTGCTCCTGACGTTTACCCACCTCCTCTCCTTTAATATTCATTGTGAAGAGACAGCTTTAATAGTGGGATTATTTCTGGATTAGTTGAGCTCTTTAGCATATTGTCTATGGCCTTGTTTACCTTGCAAGAATCATTGAGCCTGATCTGAGTCCCATAACAATGTCACAGAGCACAATGGCCTGGAATGAGCAGTGGGCACAAAAACTCAGGACTATTAGCCTGGCATAGGGAATGGCAATGGTCAAAGGCTTCTGGCAGGTTATTTGAGCTGGCAAGAGATTGAGAGCTGCTGCCAAAAACCCTGCAGAGACCGATTTCTGAAAAAAATCAGAATGGCCTTCCTGAGGAAACTGCTGTATCCATCTCTCCTGTGCTAGATACTGGGAGTAATCCCGAAGTCTACTCCAAGTGGTTTTGAAAAGCACAAGAAAATTGCTTTCCAAGATGCACTGTCCAGTTGTTGAACCTGGATGGTGGGAGATATGGTCTTCAGCACAACTGAGATCAATGTAAAACTCTTAGGCAAATCCCCTCCTGATCTGCCAGATCCTTGCTCCTGGGCCTGGAGGACCTCACTGAAAATTTATATCATGGACAGTTTTCAATGTGGAGACCTCAATATGGAGAGAGGTGTATTTTAAGTTTCGACAGTTACTGCAGAAATATATGTGTTTATTTGGCACATTTATCCCATTTCTTTTCTGGGCTGCTGTTTAAATTTTTGGGCTGAATCATTGCCTGTATTCATAGTGTGGATCTTTTTTCCTTTTATCTTTTTTCTTCTTTGCTGGGAAATGTGGAAAAGGCCTGCTGCTCAGTCATGATCTTTCATCTTTCCTCATTCCTGTCTTTGAATGCCTACTCTGAGTGTTGTGATTTGTCAGCTTATTTGAAGTTAGATTGTAATGTTTAAACTCAGAACCAACTTTCCCCTCAAAATAGTCACTTGCAGTCATGAGTAAGAAACTCATATCAGCCATTGTTTTTTATCTTGGGAAGTGAAAATACCGATTTCTAGCATGGCAGATGGCAATTGTTAGTTATGCGCTGAATTTTCTTTTGCTTTTTTCTGTCCAAATGTCAAACAAACCAAACTTATTTCATTTTGTCCCAATGTGGATTTTTTCAGAGAGGCTATTTGGACTTGCCTTTGACCACAGTACTCTTGGCAAGCTTATAACAGACCTATAAACTCTCCAGTTGTGACCAGCTGTTGGATGAAAGCATTAGTTTAAAGAATAGTTTCAGGGTATTCATAGGAAATTCTGAAAGTCATCTAACCCAGTAGATTTTCACACAGTGGGTCTTGCATCACTGTCATATTTTCTCCCATGATTTCCCCATTTAGTCCATTTGAGTATGAATCTTATTAACATATCTTTGTTTATAATTGTCTTCAAGGCAAGAATGTGGAAGGATTACAATTCCAGAATGTTTTAAATCCAAATTACATTAACAAAGAAAAGTCTGGAAAACAAGGGGGAAAACCAACACTGAGGAGGGAAGGAAAACTGTTATCAAGATGAGGAAGAGGACTGGACTCTTAGAGAGCTTTTGCTGAGCCCTTCCAGTCCCAGCCTGCTCCTCTGGATTTCTTCAAGATGACTCTTTGCTGATATGCAGGTGTGGAGGAAGGATGAGGAATATTTAAAGCACAGAGTGGAATTCATCTGGATTCAAAGCCACTCCCAGCCACTTGAAATCTCCCACTCATTTTTATGAGGTTTTAATCAGGATCCAGCCCTACTGCAGGCTTCTGAGTGAATGTCCACTTCTGAACAGAATAGGAGGCTTTGTTTTAGGCAAGCACATTGTAGTGAATCACTCTTCCATTTTTTGCAGCATGCACAGCAAAACTGTTTGTTCCAGAAATGAGCCTAAACACTAAATGCCACATTCAAATTCAGCCTTTCCTAAAGTTCAGTGGTGTTCCTCTCTGATCGATGCACCAAACCACTTCCTTTATGCCATAACCAGTACCTGTCCCTCTCTGTCTCTGGAAAAGTGATGCTCTTGACTAGCACTGCCATTGTGCCTATCAAAGAGAAAGCTAACAAATTCAAAACTCATTTTAAAAAGTCTTCATTTTTTCCCAAGAAAATGTAAACCACACTTTACCCCTTCCTTCCCTGGCCAAAAAATCTAATAATGAATTGCTGTCTCAAATTGATTTCAATCCTTTATGAAGGACATTATCAGGCAGGACTTTGGGGCGTTTTCAGTTTGTATGCTAGTTGTTTACTAAATTTTACAGTCTTTGTCTTTTCTTTGAGAACAAGCTAAAACTAGGAATGTGAGTGTGCTGGAAATTTATTGCATCTGGCAGCTGCAAAACAATGATTCTCAGCCAATGTGTTTATGAAAGAAGGAGAAGAAAAAGTTACCAAGTGTATAGTAATAAATAGCATGCTTCCAGTATTGTCCTTTGTTAAGCAACTGCTATAGTATATGGCACGAAAAAACCTTAGATACATGAACAAACCTTAGATTGGTATTAAACTTTTACAAAAGGTTTGACAGACCTGTCTCTTCTTGCACTTTTCTGACCTTACATATAGCTGGCTTGATTCATTTCTTGTTCATTTGTGATTTCATGCTAGTAACTAGATCATGTATTTTATTTCAGTGAATCTGCTAATTCTGCTTCTTGCCAAAGTAACAGAAAATTTGCCTTAGAATTTGTGAAGAGCTGGAAGAGATAAAATATTTGTGTGACAGGATCAGGGCACATTGTCCCTTTTAGCCAAGTCTACCTACCAGTGGCAGAAATATAATCTGGCCCATTTGCACCAACACATCTCCTGTGCCAATTTTGCGTGCATGTACCAAAGTCAAAGCAAGAGCTTGATTTCCAAAAAAACTGAAGAAAACTTTCTACAGACAGCATCTCATTAACCTCTAGTGAGGCCCTGGCATCTCTAAGGCACTTCAGTCAGACTCCGAAGGGAACCAGTGCTTCTCACTTCAGGCATTTCTCTTTTTCCTTGCTTATCAACTCATCAGACTCCACTGATCCTTCAAAAAGTCAAACTTGCACACTCCTTGAAAGTGGGGCTGGGAGAAAGCATTTGCACAGTCTGGTTGTCCTGGTTCCATCCAGGACAGTGTTAATTTTTGCTGTAGCCAAGAGAGGCATGGTCAGGAGCCAAAGGTGATTCTGTACCACCTCACATCACTGCCAGGGGTGGGGAGTGTCTTATGAGGAGAAGGGGTTTCTTCCAGTCAAGAAAGCACAGCAGAGGGAGCAGTTATGTGGTGCTGGTTCTGAGCTGGAGGGAGAGGTCGGGGTGGTGTGGCTGTGGTCAGGTCGGGCTCCACAGTGAGCATTTTGTATGTGAATCACTCTAGCACTTTTGTACGATTTTATTATTAATATTGCTGCTCTTACCATTCATTTTCTTATCCCATTGTTGCTTCCAGTAAGTTATTATTATCTCAACCCATGATCTTTACCTTCTGTGCTTCTAACTCTCCTCTCCATCCCACCACAGGGCAGAGGGGAAGAGGAAGTGAGCAAGCAGCAGCATGGTTTGGAGAGGCTCAGTGGTAGCATTAAATTGGAGGGTACCATTTCTAAACCATGAAAATAGTCCATTGGTAATTTAGTTGCTGAGGTGGTATAGGGAGAAGAAATGTTGCAATTGAAAATAGCATGTGATAAAATTTATTTTTTCATTTTCTTTCATTTATGCAATGCCAGATATATACAGGACAAATCCTTTGCAAATCATCAGTAACTCAGTGTCTACACAGGCCGAAGGTTTAAATAAATAAGCACATTGCTCTGAAATGTTGCTTATCATAGTTTTCTTTCTTTTGCAGTTTTGTGGTAACTTTCAGGTTAGATTACTCACTCAGGATATTTTTTCTGTTTCCCAATCTATGGTATGTGTCTGCTTACTTTTAAACAAATGCTAAAGCTGTTAATGATCAGTCAGACACCAGTGCAAAAGTTCAAGTCCTGAAATGTTAATTTCTTCTTCTCTGTCTATTGTCACTGTAAGTGGACTGAGGAAGTCTATAGTTTGTTACTGCTGTTTCTCAGTGAAACTTTAAAAGCCTAAATGCATTCAGCTGTGTTGAGTGAGGCTCAGAAGAAATGGTGTCCTGACAGGGTTTTAGATGGAAGCTGTTTTGAAGTTAATTGGTTCCTTGGCTTGTTAAGGTTAAATGTGTATACATTGATATATAGGAAATGGGATTGTCATATCCAGAACTGAAGCGATCGTATGTCTCTGCTGTAGCAGAAAGGATTATTGGGAAATGATAAACTCATTGCAGAATCCCTGCAATTATAAAAGGTAGAAGAAATTTATAAAATATTATAAAAGATTAATTAATGCTATCCCATTCTGATATATAAAATTTAACTTATATTTTTAATATCCTGGAGGAAAGAAGGTTTTTCTTTTGGTGTCATAAAAAAGGGCTCCTAGAATGCATTAATGCAAATCTTTAGAATGGATTAATATAAGTCTTCAATATGTATTCATGAATCCTTGCTCCTCAAAGAACTAATAAACCTGTTTCTGGATTACATTCTCTCTGTATGACAGCAACATTTGAATTTCATGGCACAAGGTCATCTTTCAACATCACCATAATGCTAAGATTATTAATTTGCTCTGTCTTAGGATACTAAGACATATATATATATATTTCATATATATTTATGAAAAGTCAGGCAATGAATTCCCTAAAGCTCAACAGGTGTCCCTGAATTCAGGTACTCCCTTAAGTAGGGACAAGTCTTTGTGAAACCAAATGAACACCACAAAACTGAGCTTTCTTAAATCAGGAATTTTTCAACAAGTCTGATGAGTACAAGAACTTTCCTTTAACCCCCAAAAATCCTTCTGCCTGCCAAAAATCCTCCTACCTTAGATTGCCACAAACTTAAAGTAGAAAATGATTAAATATTTGTTATCTGTAAGAAACTTTACTGATTTACTTAAATGTTGCAGAACCAAATACTCTTCCAATACAAATGAAGGGACATGTAAAAATATTTTCTATTAAGATCCACACTAAATGGATTGTTGGGCCTGCTTCCCAGCATGATGCAAAGCCTTACTTACTTCTGGTTTTACTTTTAAACTTCTTAATCCTCTAAAACATGAAAATTCAAGTCAAATTTTTATTATATGCCTGGGACTGAAAATGCATAGGTATCACTTCACATTTTAATGCAGCATGGTTTAAAGCAAATGTTCTAAAAAGAATTTGCTTTGCACTCTGAAAATCAGTTATGACCTCTGAGATGACTGATTCACTTAATAACTTTGGAGACCACAGGTATGAAACTAAAATGGAGTAGGAATCCAGTGGGTGCTTCCCTATCCTTCCACACTGTCTTAAAACAGTGCTTTTTGTAGGGCTAACACATGTTTTTCCCTCAGTGTTAAAATAATTTTTCCTCTGATTTTAAACAAAAGCATGATCTCAATTATTTGGCAAGTCCTTAAAGATGTTATTCTGCACTTAAGAAGAAGAGAGTAATGATTCTGGTGGATTTTTGTTGTTTTTTTTCAACAGTTTACCATGACTAACTCATGAGCACAATCTCTGCATGAAATGTTAAGTTAGCTCAGTAGAATGCATTATTTAATGCGATTGTATCATGGCAGATGTCCTTATTGTGCAATGATAGACAGTGGTACCATCTTCCATACCATCTGTCTGCTTCCCCCAGCCTAATGAACCAATTCCTGAATGGTTCAAAGATACTTTATAGAAAAGTCTGAGCCATCTTAGAAAAAATGTAAGTTGATAATATCAAAAGTTATTTTGTGTTAATTGGTTGATATATGCTCAAACTTACTTTTAGAAAATTGAAATAAAACACCAGTTTTGGATTTTTCTTACTACTCAGGTCACATGTAATTTTTAAAAGTGATCCAGAATAATCCTGAACAAAGGAAGAATCACTAAAATCAGCATGGTAAGTGATAATGGAGAACTTTTTCCATCTAAAGGACAGAGAAAACCTAATGCAAGACAGTCATGCTTTTTGCCTGCTTAGCATCCCATCATCTGCAGAGCATGTCAGTAATCTGTTAAGCAGCTGACCTTGTCCCATGGTACGCTATAGAGCTTGGTGGAACTGCAGTCCAAGGCTCTGCTCTTTGCTCCTAGGCTGGCTCTGTGCTCAGTCTCTTGGTGCTCTGCATTACATCTTTGGCCAATTCAGCAGCAACATTACACATACTCATGAGGGAACCTCTGTGCAGTCTTTCTTGCTGGGAAGGATAAGCTGCCTCATATGGGATCTTGCATGTGGGAGGAGTACACAAAAGAATAGGATGATTCAGAGTCCTTAGAGAAGCAAAATGTAGCAGCAGACTGACTATTGGAGCTCTGTCTGGTCAAACTGTGTTTGAATCCTGATGTGGCAGTGCAAAACTGTAGCCAGCATGTTGATGAACTTCCCATTTTGCATTTTACTTCCAGCCTTTACAGTGTTAAGAGGTTGCAAGGCTGTTTTTGTTGGAGGCCAGAAGATAAGAACAAACAACCCCAATCCAAATTTTGGTGCAATCCAATTGCCATAGTACCTGCTTTTTTTAATGGTAAAAGGTTTGGGTTAGTTGTGTCCTTTCTTTGGAAGAATATTTTTAAAATAATACATTGTTTGAAATAAAAAATAAGTACTAATAGGGTATGTAAATCTTTCCATGTAATGCTTTGACATTTGCAGTTCAACCTCAGCCCTGTGTCAGCTTACACTTCCAAGACATGAATATCTATACTATCATGAAAAAGTAGGTAAAGTTACAGATCTCCTTGAAGACGTTCAACGTCAAGAAGCTCATTTAAAGTTCAGACAGGAATTTCAGGAAAACCCGACACTTTTCTAGCCCAGTAAATACCTACTTGCTCTTGAGTCAACCCAATCTTTTGTAAGGCCTCCTATTTCTGGAAAAGTTATCAATGAACTATTTCTGCTTGCACCAGTGCCCATTTTCTGTAAAGAACTTGTTTGTTGCTTTATGGCCTCCCCATATACATCCCATGTCTAAAGCAGAAGGATGGCTGATGGTATCCCAGTGCCTTTCACAGAGTATATTAACAGCAGAAAGCCACATGATTCCAGCCGAGATGTAAGACCTTTAGATCCACTTATAGCTGCAGTAACCATGTTGTAATTTTTTCATTGGTGCATAGAAAAAAAAAGTGCAGATATATTTTTCTATACTTGTCACCATTTCCTCCATTAAATCAGGCTATGGCATCGGGTGAGTCAATATTTTCCTCACTATTTTAATCAGAAGACATTCATATAAGCCAATAAGCCAAAACACTCTTTTCCTTGCAGTGGATCTAGGCTACTGCAGTTTTCACTGAGACACCCCTTGAGTCAGTTTAGAGTAAAACATTCACTGGCAATACTACAATTTTGCATATGGATTTAATTTTTTGGCTTAATATAGAAGATGAGTGATGTGACTGTTCAGTCTTTTCTGAATTGGTAACTTAATTAAAGCAGGAGCTACCTTTTGTATTCCTTGCAGTAGTAATTGTAGGACTAAACCAAGCACACTGTGATTCTCAAATTTTTAAACATTAAAGTAGTTTAAAAATTAATATTAGCTTATGCTGGAGGCTCTTAGTTTTCTCTTCATCTGCTGTGAATGTTGCTCATAATGATGCTAGATGTTTTAAGGGGTCCAATGAGATCTGATGGTCTGGCTCTATATTAATTAAATACTTCCACTCACAAACTAAAAACTGTAAAAAAGCTGTACAAATAATTTAGAAAATAAAAGAGTGACAACCTAGACAATGGTAGAAACAACATTGGTTTTAGCATGTGATTAAGCACTTGATGAAGGAAAATTCCACTGCATTTGTTCTCATTGATTTATTTTGCCTGTTTTAAGCCAAAGACTTGGAGTCCAGGAGTTTTGATGTTTGCTGTATCACAGACCTTAGCATTACTAATTCCTTGATGCCATGGGAATGTACCTCCCTGTCAGAGGTGGAATTTTACCTGATGGTGTGAGAGTATTCAGGGTACACATTCTGGGCTCCCTCAGGAATCCTGACCCATCTCTTTTTCTTGCCCTAAGGCAAGCAGTTGATGCCAGAAGGGAAAGCATCTGGAGAAAACCAAAACTTTTAACTTAGGTGTTTTCTAAAGTATTGGATTTCACCCAAGAAGGAGCCTTCAGACCCCTCAGTAATATCAGCACCATCAAAACATCAACAGTCAGAATTCCAGTTTGTGAACCAGATGTAGCACAAGGTCAAGAAGGAAAAGCTTAGGGCAGGAGTGTGTTGGGTGATGTCAATGAGTTTATTTGTCAACTCAATGGATCGCTAAGGAGTTCTACAGGGAAATCTGCCTGTTCCTGCCTTCTGCCCCAGAGATTTACTTGCAAGGCATATGGGCAGCTCTGCATGTTCTTAGACACATTAGGAACTTGAAGAGACATTAAGATAGTGAATTTGAACTCACTGCATTGTTGTGTTTTCCTGGCAAGTCTTTTTTTCAACAGTCTAAACGATTTCCATCTACAGCAGAATTTAATCCAGACCAGAACAGAAGATCTCAGTCTGCTCATTCTGTGGGAGGGTGCAGATTGGGATGTGGTTCCAGTCTCTCTGGCTTAAGCCCATTTCATGTCTCTGTTGTGGTTTTATGAGTTGATATAGCAAATATGTGACATTTGCTCTCCTTTTTTCTTCTCTTGGAGTTTTTAGAGGCATGAGAGTTCCTGCTGTAGTGTAAGGCAGAAAAAAGCAGAAGAAGTCTGAATAATAATGGTATTCTGTGCAGAAATCTCCATGTCTGGAGAACGGCAATTATTTGGAACCTCCTAAAGGTTAAGGACATGTTAGATGTATAGACATTTGTGGATCATGAAAAAGTCTCTTTTGAGGAAGAGCAGAGACACAAACATAATTTTCCCCAGCGGATGCTACCAAACTATGAAGTCCTTTTCTATATCTCAGGAATTTCTGAAGGGATAGCATTACTAGGACAAAAATGCAGTCTTATTAAAGATTCTTAGTACAGTAATATGAAAGATCAGACTTCAGTTCAGACAAGTTCTTTCTGATAGTTACTTGGAATCTAATCTAGCTGCCTGAACATCTAAATCTATTGAGTAGAGAGAAATGGACACTTCTCCAACCAGTGTTTCATCTCTGCAAGTATGGTGCCTAAAAGAGCTGGAGGAATACACTTTCTGGGTGGTTCTGTCACTTTCCAGTGGTAATGGAAGTAACATGGGAAACTAATATGGGCTAGACACCTAGGTTTCAGATGACCTGAATCCCTGCCTGTATTTCTTCCCATTGTGGTGTGAAGAGGCAGTGCCTCAATAACAGTGCTGTGGAAGGTATTAAGTTGACCCAAGTTGGTCAAGAGTGGTAGTTAAGTGTTTGTGCAACAAAGTCTGTAACCCTGTATATTCCACTTAAAAAGTCACAATAGGTAAGCAAACAGTGCCCTAGTATGAAACACACACCTGTCTGAGCAACAGGAACTTTATCTGACAGCTAAAATTCCTCAGAGCTGTACAGCCGTTACAAGTGTAGTGATTAAAAGTCATGCAATTGAAGACTAACAAACAGGTTTATGTATCTTAATTTCTAAACCTACCTACAATACTTGTGTATTATGCTTTTGATGTTTGGGGTTTTTTTTTGTTAAACTTGTAATATTTTCACCCATGTCCCCTTGGTGGACACTGTCATAAGTCAAAACTTTAGGGCCTATACACAATGCTGTCTCAATAAACAGGGCATTGATGTAGAGCTCAGGCCTTTGTGCTGGGCCTTTCTGCAGCTTTGGACTGTAAGCAACAAGAAAAGATGGCTACTGAAGAGACTGATTTTCTTAACTGTTTTGTGTTTCTTGGTAATAAGTAACAGGTGAGAATTCATCCCTTCTTTTCTCCCCAGAGAATTTGAAATATAAACAGATTCTACTTTTTTTCTTTTTTTAATATTCTTTTCAGAATGCTTTTCTTTGTTGTTCTATTTCCTTCATGACATGTCAGAAGCAATTAAAAAGAAGAGATATTGGAACAGTTCCTTTTTGGCCAGAGCCAACTTTACTCATGCTACAGTGACCTGGCTCTAATTGATACTTCCTTTGCTGCCAAATATTCTAGATAACCCTCTAAATTCAGCAAAGGAGTGCTATGGTGTGTGTATAGGTCTCTTATATGTTTCTGGTTTCAAATTTTACGCTATGTTTAAGCCAAGGAAACCATTTTTTCCGTCATATTGATTGTGTCTATTTTTAGGACAGGGTTTGAAAGGCAGTGGATAAATATGCACTGATAATTTGGCATTTAGATTTCTGTGTGTACAGAATTCTGGCCACACATCCTGCTGCCACTGGCATATAGGAATTGAATACTCTGTGCTCTGTTTAGGCAGGTAAAGTTTCCTGCTGGCAAAGGCAGGAATTTGAGATAGAAATTAAAATTTCTCAGTTAAAACTAGGAACAACTGTGGTGAATGCTTTAAAGTTCCTTTGCAAGCACTGCAGGAGGTACCACACATACAGAGCTTGTTATATCCAGATGGCCAATATTAAAACTGAGAGGTAAATATGTCCTGATTTAAAAGGAGTAGATTAGTCTAAGTGCAATTAGATAACTCACCAGTGTCAAGGGAAAGTTTCCAGATATAAAATATCCTGCTGGGAAAGGTATGAAATGACAGTGATACATTGTCATATTACCATTTTTAATCCTAGAAAATATTTTGCATTTCCCCCTATCAAGTTGTTAGGAGGCCAATATCTTGGCCTTCACCAAGGAGATTGCTTTTGTACACCAGTTTTGTGTGTATGAAGAAAATACTGATATGGCAGACTCCTCAGACTGGATCTAACCAAATTTTCCTCTGTTAATATATTCAGCACGCTATAGCTGTCCTCATCGGACGTCATAACAACAGCAGATGTGGCCTATTCTCTAGAATGTCCATTAGTTCCACTTGCTTTTATCCAGATGCCTAAATGCTGGATCAAAATGTTGTAGGTTATCTAAAGAGCTCTTGCATTTCAGGAACCATACAGAACTTTATGTTTATCACTCAGCACTTTACTATAGACTAGTATGAGTTTTGTGCACTTCCCCCTCATATAATTTCTTAATGTTTCTCCTGCAGAGACTAGGACTTGGTAAATACTAGCATGTTGCATGTTCTGTAGCTGGGTCTGGACTGCCTCCTCAGCAGTACATCTCTGTACATGTCTCAAATGTTATATCTTAGCTATGTGGTGGGTAGGCAGAATTTCAAGGCAGAAAGAATTACATGCCAATGTCTGAGGAAAGACAGTAATGCTCTGCTTGCTGTCACTGGAGATTTCTCAGTCTGACATACCTATTTCAGAGGTAGCTATTTCCCTTTAGAGAATTTCCAGTAGGAAAGCAAAAACAAGCCTACAATTATTTCTGTTATGTTTTACTATTTACACAAGTGTTTCTGATGCAGATGTAATTTCTCAGTCTACAATTTATTATTTCACTTGCCTTTAAATAAGAATGCCAGCACATTGCCACTGTGAGCAGTGAGGTGCTTTGTTTCATTTTAACTTGTACAACATGCTAGCTTTGGTAGCTTCCACTGAAAATCTTTTGGCTTTCTGCAGTAATATTTTGCCATACCTACGAGAGAGACACACCTATGTCTCCTCCAGGAGCTGGAATTTAGAAAAAGCAGTTCTTTTCCCTTTAGTGGCATAGATGTTACAGGCAGCTATTTCTCTCTACACTGAATGTTTACATTTGGTGCTGAAACAAAGTGTCTCTTCATGCCTATTTGACTTTCAAAAGAGGGCTTATGATAAAGATTTAAATGATGGAAAAGTGAGGGAAGGATGTAAGTGATTTATTTTCATGTCTGTAAGAACATGACTCATCCACAGGTTAGCTGATTTTTATGTATAACTCCCTTTTGCCCATATATTGACACTGTTAGATTTATAAAATGGAGTACCTGTTAGGGAACCCCATAGCTTAGGCGGCTCTTTAGTCTTCATATCTGCTTTTTTTTGGCATATGCACTTCCAAAGCTTTACTTAATTGATAATTATCCTTTAATTTTACTGCTAAGAAAATAATAAATAAAAAGTTCTTGAATAACATTGCAGAGGAGAAAATATCCAATGCTGTTTCTGAAACAAATGTGAATAGGGTATACTTTTTCAGTAGCTGATAAAGAAAGGAATTTTCGTCCTTTCTGTAATGGAAAACATCATTATTAGTCCTGAATTTAGTCAGAGCTATTTTTTATTTTTGTATTAAAAAGATTATTAAATATAATTTTATAAAACAACAAATTCTGATTTTGATTAAATGGTAGCCATTTTTTTCTTAATTTAGTTCACACTTTTTAGCTTTCACAATAGAAAATATTTCTTTAGTTTCTTACTTAATTTTGAGGAAAATTATCTTTTCCAGACTTATATTTTGAGGGCTCCAAAGAGATCAAAATATGACCAGAATGTCCATTAAAGTGTTTGGATTCCAGAATGGTGCTACACAATTACTATGCTATTGCCACTTCACAAAAAGATACTTGTTGAAAATTACTCCTGTGTAGTGTTTTCAAGCCACTAGATTTGGGGCTTTATCATAATATTAAGAATATATCTACATATGTTACTTAATCTGCAGGAGGAGATTAACACCAAGTAGCATCTGAAGTAATTTAAAAAAGAGATCAGTATTTTCTTGTCCAACCTTGAAAGAGAATAGCCAAAGGATAGGAACACAGTAAAATACTATTTATGTGTCAAAAGTACTCTTGGCATCTGTTCTTTATTGATGAAGATAATATTTATTGCCATCTGTTTTTCTGATACTGCTTATCTGGGGTTGCCATAGGACACAAACAGCTGGATTAAATTCCATCATATTGCATCACTCTGACTCATGTATTTTTTCTTATCTATGAAAATTTCTTGTTGTAAATAACATCTCACTCTTTCCCTTTCTGAAGTGCTTTGCTCTCTTGCAGAATTCATGTGGTCTCTTTCAGTCTTTCTCTCTCTCTTCCCTTCCTATTTTCTATTCCTGCTTTTTATTTTTCCCTCCGTCTCTCTCAGATTCTCTCTCCCTTTTCCTCTTTTTCTCTCCTGTTTCTTAGCTCAACAAATGCTAAGTAGCTCTATAGATATGTTTTAGCCTCACCTATGGGAGCTAAATATAGGTTTAATATTGCAATAATAATAATAATGATATTAGAAGTAGTAAAAATTTGTATAACGTGAGAGGTTAGTTAAAGTTCATTTAATCTTTCCAGCTGAGGTTTCTGTCTACTTAATTCAGAAACTTTGACCTAATGTCATAGGGGCAGGGCCTTATGGCTGATTCCCTGGAACTGTTTAGCTGCTTTAAAATATTAGGTAACTTTTTATAGTTATGAAGGCGCCTAATATATTGGCTGTCTTCAAGCTTTTGTAGAGTGTCAGAAGCCCACTATTTCTGTAAAACATTGTAGTACCTATATGCAAAAGAAATAACTTCAGAAATATGATTTGTCAAGTTACACAACACGTCCTTGGAAACTGGTAGTTTTTTTCACAAACTGGATATTTTAGGAGCATCAATTCAGATGTAGCTGGAAGTTTTTCAAAAATGTAGATTTGAATCTGCCTCAGATTTTGGGTAAAACCACAGTGTGGCCATTTTGTGCATATTTATTTGAAAAATGCTATTTTTTCATTGCCAGTGGCAAAAGCTAAAAAGAGATTCCTTATTTGTTTCATGAGAAGGGACTTCTGATGATGAAAATGGTCATCGTTCTACTTCAGAATCTTAGCGTTGCACAGATATTTTGCTTTCAAAGTTTTTACTCAAATTTTCTGTATTTTTAGTCTTTTGAAGCAGCATGCAGCATATTGCTGCACATGTAATAGATATTTTCTAAAAACTCAGGACTAATTTTTTAATATAACTTTGAGCAAAGAGACATTCCTTTAGGTCAGCTACAAAACAAAGGGGAAGAATCTGAATTCAGGGCAGAAATCATAGTTTGTCTCACATCCACACCTGAAGAGGTTCAGCTCTTTCGTGGTCTCTAAAATCCATCCAAAGCTCATCTAACCTTCCCTGTACTGCTCCCAAAGGTATGTCTCTGGAAGCAGCATATATAGGCATAAGTGCACCTACTGCAAGGGAACAGATCCAGTAGCTCTGAGAGGAGTTCCTCTACAGGCTGGGATGGGATCTGGGTGTTACCACAGCCTTGTGAGTTAAATATGTGAACATGGAGGAAGAGCAGAATGCAGGAGCAGCTCTGGTGCTGTTCATGGAGTTCAAAGCTGAGGTACACAGGATGTGGACTAATCCTGGGCAAAGACAGCTTGACTCTGTGTAAGTTTCTAGGGAAGACATGAAGGAACAGACTGGGGTGACAAAATGATCCAGGAAGATACACCTTGTTATTATGCCCATGAGAACAAATGGCATTAGGTATGTCATTGTAAAGGGATGAACAACCTGATGGGGTGACAGAGTTTTTGCTGCAACCTAGGTGCAAGCCAGGAAGGATTTCTCTTGGGTACAAATAAACATAAGCCTGCTTGCAGGAGCTGGTTTTTATAGTAGTAGTCTACTGCATATATAGAAACCTGGTATTACAGTTGAAAACTAAATATTGTCATCAGCTGTGGAATAGGAAAGGGAAACATGAGGACTTGTGAAAATTTATCCACATTGGTGTGCTGCTTCTTAAGCACTGAAGTGTCTTCAGAAACAGCCAACAATTCTGAAAAAGACATCACTGGTCTAGGAAATATTTTCTGCATGGGTTGTGACAATATTAGTGAACTTGCAAAGTCTGTTGAAAATATGGGTCCAGCATCTGGCTACAATGGATGAAAAATGCATAGGAGTGTTACAAAGGCATATCAGTGATGGTTCAATGCAGCTTGGTTGAGCATCCTGTTTATACCGGCCTGAATTTTACTCCTCTTTGGGGTAATGATGCTAGAGAACATCTTGTGAAGCAGGAACTTGAATCACTGTCAGGTTTCTCACCAGTGTAAACTTCCCCTTTGTCATACTCTTGCTGGTTGCTTGCTATCCTGTTCAGTCATTAATCTCTGTAATTTGCAAGATGATAAAGTAGCTCCCTTTAGAATGATGCTTTTGTAACAGCCATTTTGTTCTGCTTGGCTCTATGACAGGTGGTGTTCCATGAGAAAAAATCTGGAAATGGAAAATCTACATGAAATTAGTAATAGTGCTTCATTAGTGAAACAACTGGGTTGAGGTTAGGTTTTTAAATGATATAAACTGAGCTACAATCTATGGTATACAGTTTTTTCCTGTGTACACTATCTACAGTATACAAGACCTTTTCTGTTTTGCTGCTTCACTCAGATGTTAATGATACATATCCCATTGCGCATAGACATGCATACATTTTGAGAACCCAAGAACCATGCTGATTTGATTTTTCGAGTTGTTTTTGTGTGTGTGTTGAGGTTTGGGGTTTTTTTGTAGTGGTTTTGTGCTAATTTAAAGAGCAGATATTTCTTCTTACTAAAATCTATTAACTTTTGAGACTAGAAGCAAACATTTACTGGCAGTTGTTCATACATGGAGCTGCCCAGGTTCTTTCAAAAACATTATCTTTCCTCAAAAGATACATACACATAAACAATGAAAGGAGCGGTGACTGGCCAAACCAGGTGCATGTACAGTTTTTTTATCTTTAAGGTATATTCTAAGAGATACTGAAATATGTGTTCATTACTGTGGTTACAATGATGAGGGGATAGTTGTTTACTGGTTAGGGTTACTTTTGGCTGTTTCTGAGAGTCATCAAAGTAAACAGAAAGGGCAGTTAATATATGCTCATTTAACAAGTTTACTGTGTAAGGCCACAGCAAGGATTCAGTAAGTTCTTAGGACAGATGTACCTTGTAAGCATTGTAAGCTGGGCAATGGCTACTCAATATATGATTCAATGAAAGATGTTTATATTTCTCTGACAGCCATCCCCACCAACTAGTTTTACTTCGTAACCTTGTCAGTGGTTGTTCTTACTAGTATTTATTTTTTTGAGTTTTTTATGTGTTTGTACTGATCGTAGTATTTTTGGTGTTGCTTAGTGCACATCTCTATGACAAATGAAAAATATCAGAAAGAAAGAAAGGAAGGACTTATTTTCGTGTAGTATCATTATAGTAACAGACCTGGATGGAGGCTGTTCTCCTTGCAGCCTCTCGTGAAGCCTGGGACAAAGCTGCTGTGAGAATTCCACACTGGAGACAGAGCTGGGATACTGAGGGGAACACTCTACTGTCACCACAATGTGTCATGCTTGACATGAGAACAAACATAAGGATTTTACTCAGGAGCTTCAGAGACCTGTAATTAACATGTGCTGAGGGGTACCTCTCTGCATGACAGGTATAGAAACAGGCACCATAGCATTTACTCAGTTTGGCAGCCAGCAGAAGGAAACATAATGTCTTATTTCTTTGATTGCAAAAACAGAAACATTCTGAAGGGTTCTAAGCCCTACATTCTGCTACATTTAAGCTCTGCATTGTTTTAAATATTACTTGTCTTTACAGCCTGAGTACAACCCTTAAACTATGCTTGAAGACGTTCTTCTCTAAGCATCAGGTGCACTGGAAGAGCAAACAGCAATAAAGAGGGAAATGCCCCTGAGTAGACTGGTATTATATTTCTCTTAAGCCTTTATTTATGAAAAAACCTGTTTCATAAATTAGGCTTGAGGAAAATCAATAATTAAGCCCTTTTTTAAAAGATCTTTCTAGCAGATCTTATTAAAATAAGCACAAAAGAGAATGTTCAGTTGTCTTAATATTTCTTTTTTTTTTTTTACTTATAAGGTACAATTTGCCATTCTGTATCATGTAACAAAACAAAGACGAATTCAGATGTGGAGTTATTAGACGCTGAACTTTCGTCCTATCAAAATTTGAGCAGAATGCATTACAAGGGACTTTCCATAATGACAATCTAAGGACATGCTCAACTCATTATGTGGGATCTTGACAGAGACTTTTCAGGAGTATTTCTGTGTACTAATTCTGTTCTTTCACAAAAGTATGTAGGATTAGGAAAGGAAATGTAAAGGAGTCAATTGTGTGCAAAAATGGCAGTAGAGGCTGTTGCAAGTAAGATTTCTTCTCTAGTCTTGGTGTATTATAACTACATATGATGTGCCAGATTTACTGCTGCTGCAACCAGAATATTCTGTCAGATCATTTTAGTGTAAAGTCACATTGGATTTTAATACCAAATCCTACAGTGCTTGAAGACTTTAGAAAGAAAGGTACTGTGTCTTCTAAATACCAACTAGCTGTAGTATTTTGAGTTTATTTCAGAAATTTTTGTTAGGATCTTAGAGGTTAAAACTCACCTTGAGACCAGGTTCTACTTCTATGATGACACCAGCAACAGCAGCAGCACTACTTTCTGATGGATGAACAGGATCAGATGAAATAGAATCTAACAGAATCTAACGTAAGAATTGACACCCCTTCCAGCTCTCGTTCCCTGCTTCCTCCCAACAAAAAAAAGAAAAAAATCTTGCTGCTTGCTTCCTAGTCTTTCTAAAACACAAGCAACTTTTTTTTCTTTTTTTTTTAAATCCTCTCTTTTTTTCTTCAAATGGAACTGTTAGAAGTGCTGAGCTAGCATGAAAACATTGCTTTTAACATTATTTCTAGCTTGGCTTTGCAAGGTTCGTATTTCAGGAAAGTGTGTTATTATCACACTGGATTTGTTAGGCTCTGCTTGGAACTCCCAGTCATGAACCAAACACAAAGGTATTACAATGTAGTTCAAACATTAGCAAATAGAAGAAGATAAAAATGACCGGAGCCTTGGGTAGGAAAAATTACTTTTGGATTTCAAAGCTGCACTATGATTTTCTGTCTGTTTATTGCAGTTCAGACATTCCCCTTCCACCGCTGTATCTGCAATGTGTGACTGTGATCATAACTGTTGCTCCTGCTTGCCCTGTGTCTGCTTGTTTTGGCAGTTTCAATGGCAGAGAGCGCCGGGCCCCTTTCATGTGGTTTGTGTCACATGTGCTGCTGTGCGAGACACGCGCAGCTCTTTGGGAGCGTCCGCTGCTTGCTGCTTTGCCTGCTCTTGTATGCTTCCTCTGCAGATGGCTTTCCTGGCTCCCATGGACCATTTGTTTGTTCAGTTTCTTTTATGGTGTGTACACCCACCCCATGCAGCTCCAATGAAGTATGTGTTGTTTATTTCCTCTGCTGTCCAGCTCTGAAGGTTTAGATCTAAGGAGACAGTCACTGACACTAAGTCCAACAACAGTCGTTAACACAGCCTGTCTTCTCCTGGGATGCCTAATCTTTTCCCTCTTGGAAATGTGGAATTCTCCACTTGTCCTTTTTTTAACCCTGTAGTGACTAATTTTAGCTATCTTACCACCAGGCACTCACTGTGGATGAGATATCCTCCTAAGGCAGGCCTAAAATAGGTGGGCAGATTTGTGTCACTCAGATGACTTTTGTTTCTCTCCCCATTGACATGGAGGAAGACTAGATGACAAACGTGGGCTAATTGGCTCACTTTGAGATAGCAATATCTGTGTGAGATACATTCCCCTTCAGGGACCCAGTCTTTGTGGTGGTATGCATGAATGTTCTACGGTTGCAAACTGATCTCTGGGATTTTTTCATCAGCTAATCCTCTTATCAGCACTTTCCATGCTGCTTTACTCATGAGGACAGAGCGGAGAGCCAGTGTCAGCGGAGGGGCATGTGAGTATAAAAGATAAGACTAAGAGCCTCCTTTCAAGTGAGTCAATTCCAGGCTCACAGGAGGTATTTATTCACTATCTAAAACTGTAGCAGACTAGCCTAGGTAAGAAGGGCAGGCAGAAAGCAGGTGAGAAAGTATTGGTGAGAAAGAAGGGCAAAACCCCAGAACCTGATAAACAGAAAAGCCCTGGAACAGTAGGAGGACAAACCTCCTACTACAGAATGTTGCAAATGCAGGTGGAAGATTTAGCAAATCCTTATAGTCTGAACTAGAGGTGCAAGCTGAGAAAGGTCAGGCTTTCTGTAACGTTAACGGTCCCATTGACGTACTTTAAAAAGCTGAATGTGTGCCGTATGCTTTATTTGCACCAAGAGCTGTTCATTCCACTATCAAGACTGGTGGTTTCATTAACAGCTCTGCTGGTTTTGTTCAAGAGTAAAACTGTCAGAACCCAAATAACAATGGTAAGTTTAAAGCATTTCTGCAGATTCATCAGATTTCTCCACCAATTTTCAGAATTTGTACCACCTCTTTATGTAAAAGCATGCATTAGGTAAAGTAACCAGCCACATCTGTGAGAGATAAGGCTTTCTCACATCAGAAGTAAAAGCTTGCTTATTGGCAGAGCTGTTAAAATAATCCAGATTTTGACATCTGTATCCTGAAATAGTATTGAATAGATCAAATAAATCATTAGCAGCAGCAAGGTTTTTATTTTAGTTGTTGTCCAGCAGTAAGAAAAATCGTATAGGTATAGACTTCCCCATGTTTACCTTAGGATTAGCAAACTAATCCCGCATGTGAACTATGTGTGATAGTCCCTGTGATACCAGTGGCAGCTCTGCTCATGGACAGCCTACACAATCTGTTCCCAGACGCAGGGTGCAAGTTCTGTAGTAAAGGTGATTTTAAACCACCAAGGTTATTACTTGGAGGAAAAACTGACATTGCCCTAACTCTGCACATCAGGGCTACTGTTGCAGCATAAGGCAAAGATCAAAAGGCAATAAACGTGAATCTGTGAGACCTGGGAGAAATGACAGGCTTCAAAAGGTGTTCTATAATTGCTCTCTTACCAGACAGGTATTATATGTAAGGGCAGACTTCTACTGCTTCATTTCTAGTTTGGTCAGTATCCATCCCTTAGGTGTTTTCTGTACAGTGTTTTTGGAAAAAAGTCCTCCATAGTGTGAATTATATGTAAGGAGTCAGTCCTATGCTCATGCAGGCATCCTGTTGTAGTCACTGGAAGTCAAGCCTGTAAAGAAGACAAGAGTGCATGTAATCTGCCTTTTAAGAATGTTATTTCTTTCCCTGAAAATTGATTAAAAATAAAATGAAAAATAATGTTCTCTGCCACTGGCACCAGCTTTAGAGGGTATCAAAACAATGGACTGCTCATAATCTCTAGACATTTCCTGACTGCAAAGGTCATCTTGGAGTGACTGGAGTAAACTGAAAAAGAGTTATCTGAAGGCTAAATAAGGTGAAGGTTGCTGTGGCTAAAGTTCAAGTTTATTTACACAGAATAAAAAGAGAAGTGAAAAGTTTGCTGACTTATTTCTAAAGCTTTGGACTGGTTCATGTAAAAGACAATGAAAATTAAAATAAAGGGAGCAGAATGTACAGTGACGTAATAGAAATAGAAGTTAATGATTGTCCCAGGCAACTTGACTTTTTCCTTATTTATTCTAACCTGTATGGTTATATCTGTGATATTGCTTTTATTTTCTAACTTGGCAAATCATTGAGGCTGAGACCTTCTATTTTTTTCTATCTGGAAAAATTGCAATTGTCTTGTCACCATGGAAGGCACATAAAATTCATACAAGGAGTGGAAATAAGGAAGAAAAGGTTTATGTAGTTGTATATGTTCTAGTTTATGCTTACAACATGATCCTCAACAAAAAAATGTGTGATCCTTCTGCATTCCTTACAGCATTCCAGAGACTAGTGACAGCACATTGTGCTGGATGCCAGGTGCCCACCAAAGCCACTTTTATCACTACCCTCCTCAATGGGACACGGGAGAGGAAGTATAATGAAAGTCTCATGATTTGAGATAAGGGCAGGAGAGATCACTCACTGATTACCATCGAAGGCAAAACAGACATGACTTGGAGACTAGTTGAATTTATCACCAATCAAAATCAGAGCAGGATAACGAGAAGTAAAAAACTCTTAAAAACACCTTCCTCCCACCCCCCTCTCCTTCACAGGTGCAACTTCATTCCCAGTTCTCTACCTTTTCCCACCCAGTGGTGCAGGGAGACAGGGAATGGGAGGCTGCAGTCAGTTCACATGTTGGGGGTTCTTTCTTTCCTTTCTTTCCTTTCTTTCCTTTCTTTCCTTCCTTTCCTTTCTTTCCTTCCTTTCCTTCTCTTTATAGAAAAAATGCCAAATATCTGGGGTAGGATGAAGCAAGGTGTTTGGGAATTGCTTCAGGAGGAAGTACAAATGGAAGGAAATCTCTGATCTTATTTCTGTTGATAAAATTCAAGAACAAACCCTTTATCTGAACTGTACAAATGTGAAGAAAAAACATGTAGTAAGTACAAAGAATGAATGTGCAGGTCTATTGAGATTGTTAACTTCTAGTATTTCTTTGAAGTCAAATTTGGACAAGAATAGCAGTCGGGATTTTTCTTTCTGTGTAGTTCAATGAATTAGCAAGAGAAGGATCAACGATGTCACTGTCATCCAGGATTCTCATCTGGTGTCACTTTTCATTGGCATGCAGCTGTTAGGAAAGAGAAGGCTATGAAAAAGCGGTCAACAAGGGAATGGGGAAAGAAATAAGTAGAAAGACTCAAAAAGGAGAGGAGAGAATTAAAATGTAGTTGAAAAGGGAAAAAAAGAAAGATCAAATGGAGAAAAAACCCAATTAAAAAGATGGAGCCCCAACAACATTGCTCTCCCCAAGCACCCATGTTTTCTAAAGCTATTTTCATCAGCATGCTAAACTTGCATCTTGTCTTGGTAGTCCTAACAGCTTTCTGAATTGTTTCTTGGGGACTTAGAGACTTTCTATAAATCTCAGTGGAGCCGTCTGTGGAATGGACACTAGATGAAGACCCCTCCCACATTCTCACATGTCTGATCACTAGGATTTAATTCTGAGAGGTCATTATAATATGAAAGTGTGCTTTGGAGTCCCCTGTAAGTCTTCCTCACAGGAAGCTTACTGAAATACTATGTGCATGGGCAGAACTTACGACAGAATTAGGTCAGATACGTAGGAGGTCTTTATTTCTGTATGCCGTTGCTTAAACTTGTAGTGTGCTATTGCAAAATCATAGAATAGAATCATAGAACCCAGAATACTGATTTGGAAGAGACCCACAAGGATCACTGAGTCCAACTCCTGGTGCTGCACAGAACACCCCGAGTCACACCCTGTGCCTGAGAGCATTGACCAAATGCTTGTGAGCTCTGTCAGGCTGGTGCTGTGACCACTGCCCTGCAGCGCCTGTTTCAGTGCCCAACCACTCTCTGCATGAAGAACCTTGTTCTAAAATCCAGCCTAAACCTTCCCTGACAGGGCTTCCTGCCATTTCCTCAGAATCACGTTTAATATGGTGACAAAGCCCATTTCACTGTAGTGCACATAGTAAAAGCAGGCCAACAAACAAAACAAACGACCTAAGTGGCAAAGCCCTTTAAAGATATACAGTTAAAGATATACAGTATCCAAGAGTAGGAGTGCTGCACTAAATGTCAGTATCTCCTGCTTCTGACTAAATTTTTGTGGCTGGCTGTTTCACATGTGCTATATGTGCAGTGAGAAGCAAGGGAAGGGCTAAGTGGGGAGCCTTGAGGGTCCTTAGCTGGCTACTGTGATTGCTGGGGGTCAGGAGGGAGGTGAGCCTGGTGGGAGCTGGTGTGGCTGTGCTTCAAGGGATGAGTTACTGCCTTCTCCAGCAGGGAGGACAGCCAGAGCTCATATGCTGAAGTGTGACCTTGTTTCCAGGAGAAAGAAGCAGCTTAGCCACACTTGGAAGTCTCCAAGAACATCTGTGTCTTCTGAGGCTCTACCCCACAGCACAAGTTCAGTGGAAAAGCTGCAGTGGTGCTTTCACTGAGCCACTGCTGTAGCTTTGCTTATCTCTTGTGTTCTCCAGTTTTGAAAAAGTTAAATTTGTTATGTGGCCATCAAGATAGGAGGGAGGTAGACTTTTGTGTAAAAGCAAGTTGCAGTCAGCCCAAATAGTTGAACAGATGAGGAAAGTCATGGAACTTTTATGTCTGGTACTGTGCTGGAGTGGGGCTACATGTCTCACTACAGTAATCAGGGAGAGGCTGTCTGACCTGTTGCTGCTTGTAGGTACAACTGGTTCAAGCTCTGCCGCATGCCCTGCTAGGGGCTCAGCAGAGCTGAAAACAACTGCTATCTGCTTCTCAGGTAGGTGTATGGGGCAAGAAGTCCCAGTCCTGCTTTGAACTTGGACTCTGAGAGGGATGTGAACAGCAAACCACCTTAGAAAAAAAAAGGGAGAATTCTGGTGATAAACTTTAAAGCCTGATGTTGTCTGAGGTGGACTCCTGTGCATGTTTGGCTGTGAATCCACAGAGGTATAGCACAGTCTTAGGAGTGGGTATTTGGAATACAAGAATGTGTGTGGCTCCCTGTAGGACCAATTTGTATCTTAACTGCTGATGGCTTTTAGTTTGGGAGTCTTTACCAAGAATCTTCTATTGTCTTGATTTTACAGGAAATAAGCCCACAGAGTGTGACCCACTTGAGCTGTATTTCCAAGATGCTCTTGTATGATTTGTGGTCCTAGATGTTGTACCTCAGCCATGGAGCAGAGAGCAGAATGGCTGCCATATGGCAGAGAAGCATTGCTGCCCCTGGAGAGAGACAGTGGTTTTCTCACTTTTACTCTAAATGTGTTTATAAATCTTCCTTCCCTAACAGGCTGCTGCTTGGTCCTCCCAAAGCCATCTATTGAGCAGTCTGAACAAGGATGGGTCCATCAGCTTTTCCTCACTGCTCCAGTGCTCCAGCTCCCAACAATCTTGCTGCCTCTCTGTTGAACTGCATGAATTTTACTAGTGTCTTTCATATACTGAGGGGCCCAGAAGTGAATGCAGCATGTAGATATGGTCCAACAAGTGCTCTGAGTAGAGAGGCTGAGTGCCTCCCTTGCTGTTCTAGCTCTGCTCTTCTGAATACAGCCCAGGATGCTTTAGGCCTTCGCTGCCATCAGGAGACACTGCTGGCTCACATGCTGCTTGACCCCTTCCCTGTCCACCAGGTCCTTCTCAGCAGCACTGGTTCCCACTCAGTCCCTACCTCCAGCAGTGCAAGAGTTTTTCCTTCCCAGCTGGAGGTCTCTCCATTTGTTCTCACTGAATTTTATGAAACTTCTGTCAGCCTTTTCCTCCAGCCTGCTGAGCTCTCTGTAAGTGGCAGTCCTGCTCTCAAGTGTGTTAACTGGTTTCTACCAGGTTGGTGCTATCTGCAAACTTGACTAACCTTCATTCCATCATGTCCTCCAGATTGCTAGAGGAAGATGTTAATCAGGATGACCCCAGGACAGACCCCTGTAATTCACCCAGCTAAGCCACCCACTTGGACAGTAATGTTCCTTCCTGTGCACAAGGATATTGTGAGTGCTTGGAAGCCTTGCTAAAGTTGAGGAAACTGCTTTCCCTTATCCAAAAATTCAGTCATTTTGTCATAGAACAAAATCAGATGGGTCAGACATTATTCACCATTAGACAATCCATGCCTTTGCCTGTTCACAGGCAGAAGTAGTCATTGCCTGCATGAAACACCTGCTTCAAGTACCTGAAAGGAGTTTAATGCCAGTTTTATGAGAGGAAAGAAGATGCTTTTTATGTATTTTAAACTGCTCAGTCACTTCAGTGTTAGAATTTTCCTGTGAGGATTGGTTCATAAAGTCATAAATATAATGTAGGGAGTTGTTTCAGGTTTATTGCAGATTCAGACAGACAATAATTAATTGGTTATCTGCATTCATAGCAGTATGCTGTTAAAAAAGCCTTAAAGAAATTTTGGATTTCTGGGCACGAGGGGAGTGAAGTGCTAGATAACATTTTGCCAGAGTGCTTTTGAAAACGATGGCTTTACAGCCTGCTTTTCTTTTTTTTGTTTTTTTTTTCCTTCATTTTTTTTCTTTTTTCATGAGTGGAAATAGCTCCTCTTTAACATGTAAAAGATAGTTTTTGTATTTTCAGGGAAGTGGTATGTAAGTGCATGCAAGGGAAAGAGATGTTTCTTTATACTCTTGCATAATCTGAGAAGCTTTGTAGTTAGATCTCCTATTTCTGTCCATAATTAGATTGAAATGTGATGTGCTAACCAAAAAGTAATTATCTTCTACCCAAAGAGTTTTCTGGGAGTTTGCACTGTGACAATTTACTTCCTCCAGGGTTCTCATCATTCAGGTACCTGTGTACTAAAAGAAGGAAAGAGACATTTCACAGTTTTTTTGGAGGTCCTCTTCTTACTCCACTGTAACCTTTGAAAGTGTGATTCACTAAATAAAAGAGAGAATGCAGTGCGAATCACTGAATGGCATCCAGACGAGGTGGCTCTTGCTTCACAGAAAGTGCACAAACAGAAGTTAATGTCTTTCAGGCCTCATAAAGCATGCCATAGGAATGCTAAATAGCAGAAACGTTTGGGTTGTGTACGCTAAGTAACCTGTCACGTGCCTAAAGCAGCCCTACAGTGTTTTTTTTTCTTTAACTAGTGCTTTATTGAAATTGTCCTTTGCTTTCAGCTTTAGTATTGCCAGTTTGTCTCTTCTTCCCAAACATCAGATTCTGGCTGCTTTAATTTTTCTGTGCAATGCTGCAGCAACTTTGATTCCATGTTCTCAACCACAGGCTGCCATCTCAAACGGTCCCTTCTGTATCCAGCCTGAAGGAACTTACAAAGAAACAGGCATAATAACCAGTGGTTTTACTTTAAAAAATCCTTTCCAGTAATGCTCTTTCTCTCATGTTTTCTGGAATTTGCATGGCTTCTCTAGACCATGTTGTGGGATATTTTTCTCCTCTTCCTTGTTCTTTCTTTCCTGCTTAGGAACATGTAGGAAAAGGTACCCTCTCCTGTGCTTTTCTGTTACTGGGCTTGTTTACATCTCTCTCTGTGGATACAGAGAAAGAAGAAAGACAAAGCAACAGGGACTTGTAAGGACAAATCCCATGTTTCCGGGGTTGTAAGAACAAATCTGATGAAACTCCCTACTGAGCTCCAACTGTGGAGAAACTGCAAAAATCCAATACTTGCAGTGTCAGGAAGCCTTGCTGTGTCAATTCCAGTCTGTCAAGCTAGAATTACCTCTGGTGCAAATTGCCTTTATTTTTTTCTTAGCAGCCCTTTAAGTCAAAATACAAGATTAGGTAGAGCTCCACTGTATAACCTGCCAATCTGCAGTGGCTGAGTGTGATTTACAGATAGGTATATGTAAAACCTTTTAGAAATAAAATGGTTTTAATCAAAATTGAAGGTCCAAGGAGGTATGTCTTTAAAAAATGAACTCCAAAAACTTTTCATAATATGATTGATATTTTCATTATTTTAAAAGTTTCTAATTAACAAAAAAAAGAAAAGGGAAAGCTTTGATCTTGGATTATGTTATGAAAACAGTGAAAAATAAGTTGAAACTGTTATAAATTATTGACTTTTTATCACTGGCTTTTTTGAGGCCTGCTTAAAAATCACCTCTATGAAATCAGCCACAGAAATAAATCCTAGATATGAAGACAAAGAAGGTCTTGGCTTTGGTTTGCTGCTACTTGAATCTGAAGATTGTAGTGAGAGTCCAAATAATGTGGACACGTTGCTGTTAGAATATTGCACTCATTAGCACTGAACAAAACTCTAACATTTATCTTGAATATACAGCATTTGCAAAAGATGATATGATGCTTTTCCTAATGTTATGAACAACAATCATAATGTTGTTCAGACAGACTTAGAGATGAGCAAAAAATGAAATCAAGTATTCATTTTAAATAATTACATGTTTTTCTACTTCACAGCTTATTTGTTACCTTTTGTTTCTGAGTTCATTTTTAGTCATGGTTTTTTCACATTATGGTATTCATATCTGTTTAAATAGGAGAGCAAAACTTTATATTATTTAATTAGAGAAGCTTCAGTAAACACAGTTTATACCTTATTAATGGCTTCTCCTTGATCTCCTACTCTTGTAGTAGGTTTTTAAAACAAATAAACTAATACTATCCTTATAAATAATGAGGCCAGAAGTCTGTGAAATGGTGGTGGCCATATTATTAGGTTAAATCTGCAACAGCTGTTTTCTCTCTATGTGAAGTTACGGGGTAAGCTGAACTAGCCTTCACCCTGAGATTCTTTCATCTCTGAAATGCAACCAGGAAGAGAGGCATTTGGGATGGAAAGAATTGTGACAATAAATGATAACTGTTTATTATTACTTGATAATGATTATTACCTAACAAACAACAATCACATGTGCAGTAAAACTGTATATGTTTTGATACTTTGAGTTCCTTTAATTTTCCTTCATTGCATCTGACAAACAATTGAGGATTAGCTAGAGAGGTTGGGTTATTGCATTGATTAGTGCCTTCCTCACAAGCAGGAAAAAAACAAAGCTATATTTTCTTCCTTATTTCACGTGTTTGTGATCAGAGGGACTGTCTTCCTCTAATCTTCTTAATGACGCTGTTGTAAACCTTCATTAACCTTCACAGTTCATTCTTAGCACCTGGGAGGCTGCAGTACTTTGCTCTTTTTAAAATAACAAAGGTGCTATGAAAGTTTACCTGTTGTTTGCTTTATCTTGCTAACGTGATATAAAAGAATCAGTAGAAGTTGTAGCAATTATTAGAAAATCAGATTGTAGAACAGTGATTTAACAAGGTACACAAGTCAAAGAGCTAAATGGTGAGAGATTGTTCGCTTGCCCTATTAGCGCAAGAATTGCAGTATCCTGCACTATGATTTATATAGAACCTGCAGTCTGGACATAGTAGTCTGGAAATGAAAACAGGGAATTAGGAGACAAAAGGAGAACTGGTAAGAAGCATGTAGGGACAGGAAAAAATTGGTATTGATTTGAGAAACTTATGATGTGAGCAACCAGTGGTGAAATTATTTTTGTGTGTGTTCTGTTGTGGGATTTGTCATACCTTGCTTCTCACATGTGAATATCTCTTTTACAGGTTCAGATTTCCAGTATGATTTTAATTAGCACAGCAGAATTCCAGTGCAGTTGCACAGTTTTAAAGTCTGTAATTTCTCAGTACTGTTCACTCCTGCTGCGCTGAACAGCTGAGATATCATACTGTAATAAAGTCTTGTATAGGTTACTTATTTAATTTCCTTGTCTTTTGAAGTAGATACCAATTGCATAGTAGATGAATGTTCAGCATGGGTTGATTGTTTCTACATTGCATAGAAAGAGAAAACCACTGCAATATATTATTAGAATGATCTTCTTAATATTTATCAAAGCAGAACATGATTAAATATTACATTTATGATGATAATGAGCTGAGTGAAAATTATATACTATATTATAGACTTTCTTTGTTACAGATTTCAAAGTCTTGCTTTTATTTTTGAGAGTTTTTATAACTTGTTTCCTTCTGAAGTAATTTGATCTTCCTGATAGAAGTGTCTTAAGCTTCCTTGCATCATAATTTTAAGTGTAACATAGTCAAGAAGAATCATTCAGAGGCACATACTCTGGGACAGAATACTGAAAAATGTAGTTAAGACATTTAAAAAAAATAGCTCTTAAAAACAAAACCCAAAACCCACAACAACGACAAAAATAGGGAAAAAAAAAAGTAAATTCTTTCTCCTGGCCCATATCCATGGTAATATTTGCCCACAGTACACAGTGAAGTGTTAGCCTTTGTAGGTAAAATTTGGTGACGTCTTGAGCACTGGAATGCATCAGTGTAGTACTGCATGGTGACATTCCTTGGCTGCTCACATCTGAGAGTGAGTAGCAGCCTGGGACACTTGATGAGTTAAGGGGAAAGCATGTATGGTAACATGCTGCACGTCATAGGAAGTTACAGCCCGGGTTTCTACATATAAGGCCATAGATCCGGTGGAAGCAGAGTGTCTGCAGAAAAACATCACAAGAAAAATAACCTATCACTGAATCTTTGAGCATTCCCAGATTACATCTGTACATTTTCCAGCAAACAATTGGCCTACACGTTTCTCTGAAATATGGAGATTCTTTGGTTGTGCAGTCATGTGTTGGCTGATAGAAGACTTCCTGTGAAATCTGTAAATCATCAGTAGTGCAATAACAAAAATAAAACCTAAAAAGATTATTTAAGTCAGTGTTCTCCTAAACAGCACATCTCCCTAGTGGATGAATGCATTTATATACAATTTTACAGCTTTGTACTGGATCAGAAATTGTTAGTGACCAAGGAACTGGCAAGAAAAAAGTACAACTGTAATGGTTTGATGACTGCTTGTAAGTAGCAGCTGCATTTCCTTTTCCTTCACTTTTGTGTTGCTTTCCAAGTGAACTAGTTAAACCCTGTCTTACTGCAGTCTGACCATCTTAAAGATTTTTTTCCTAAAGCTGAGCTACTAAACAGGTGACCTAGCTCTCAGTCTGTTCTCAGATGGAAGTAATTGCTGCTCTTTGCATCAGGAAGGAGAGCAGAAAGAAGAATCAGGAGATGGCCAAGCAGTTGTTGAACTCTGCTCTTACCCCAGAGGCAAAAGCTGTCTGCTTAGAGATGATAAATGCAAGAAGATGCCATGGGGAAATCTTAGTTGTGGCTTGCTATGCTGCCTCTAGAGAGGATTTAATTCTGCGGTGTTTGTCTTCAAGAACCTTTCATTAACAACCAATTGTTCATTTAAAACAGAAGAAAATATTAGTTGTGGAGTCCTTTGGATTTAAGTGTTTTAGTTGGAGCCAAATGAATGTACTAGCAGTAGAAATAGACTGCGGTAAATTCTTGGCCACCACATTTGTCACCCCAAATGTCACAGGAATAAGTGTGTTGACAGATGAACTGGTCAGAAATCTTGCTTGTTGGTTTGAAAAATTAAAAGGCGGGTGCTCCTATTGCCTCCTGTAAGCTGGTCTTTCCCCAATAGGTTCAGTGCGAGAGAATGATCTGGTTCTGCAGCTTGGAGGAAACAGTCAGACTTTGTACAGGGAAGACTGGAGCATGTGCTCGTGTTGTGACCCGCTGCTTGCTATGGGAAGAGTATGGCCAGGAGGCTGGAGCTCTGTTTGACAGTGTTCATGTACTAAGACTAAGAAACCCTTTCTGTGGTTACTTGGATGTTGTTCTGTGTTGAGGTCTGACCCAGAAAAGCACTCCTGATTAACACAATACTCCAGCTAGTGCCCTATCCTGTTTGAATCACTTTGGGTGGTATTGTGTATTTAATCAAAATCATGCTTAATTGCTTTTCTGACACAGAGCCTAAAGTTTACCATTGCATGACAGTAATACTACTGACTAAAAAAAGTTAAATTATCTTCTGGGTAGCACAGCTGCATTGTTTAACAGTCTCATGGATGTTTTACAATACAACTTTGCTGGGAAATTGCCCTCTTAAAACAGAAATCTTACCAAATATACTAAAAACATAATTCAGTTGGTTAATTGAACATGACTTCAAAGACCTCCAGTATATAAATGTGCAGCAGCTCAGGATATAGTGTGACCTTAAGCAGTAAAAATTTTGACAGACTATTTAAAGTTTTAAAATATCCCTTTATATCAACCTTGATTTGAGCAAAACATGCTTCTGTCATATAGTTGTGATATGACGAAGAGCTACTTTTCTACTGAAAATTATGATCTTCAGACAGCATTTATCTTTTGTCCTCTCGTACTCTATTCCTATTCTGTTCTTCAGAACAGTAGCATGTTGAACAGTCTGCTAATTTGTTCAATAGGTATCTTTGTTTTTTGCATAATGTTGCTAATGTGGAGTTGTTTGATGGAAAGGTTCATAGTGGTTTATTGTAATATGGCTTAAGAGTAGTAAATGAGGTCTTTTTGCTTGCAACTTTCTTTAGTAGGGTTTTTGCTTTATTTAATTGATAGATATGATAACATGACCTAGTGAATTCAGGGACTGGGTTATTACAGCTGTGATTTTAAAGAAACAAAAATCAAAACCTCAAGAAATCCTGTACCCGAGGCTAAAGTAATATGCAGACAACATGAACTCAAGAAACCTTTGCGTAATAAATAAAACGACAAGACAGTGAATTGTCACAAACGTGTTTCCCTTGGTTCTGCTTAGTAGGACTGACTAATATTAGTCATTAGTGAACAGGAAGAACTTTCCCCATGCGTGGCTTAAGCTGTTGAATATGTTGACTCATATGTTTAGAATGCATCATGCCGTGACTTATCCATGTTATATATAGATGTATACTTGGGATTCCTCATGCAAGACTAGGCATCGATGAATGTCTTGTGACTGAAGGCTGTAGCTATGAAAGGGAATATCCCAATCATTATAGAACCACACAGAATCATAGAATCAACTATCAATCTATTGTCTGGAGGACCTGGACTTCACCTGTGAATGACAATAACATAAAAATTTGGGTATAAACAACAAAGCTATTTTTGTAACTTTGGGGTTTTTTATACATCTAAAGAGCCCTTTTCACACTAATGTTCTCAAAACCATGCCTTTCCTTCCACTGCCTCCTTGCTCCAGGATGGCTTAGTTCCAACTCATATAGTGAGTAGACTGCAGTGTTCCTTTTTTATTCTAGCGAGATTAACTACTAGCAGTGTACACAAGATTCCAGGATCATCATCTTCCTGCATATGAAAAGCATTTGTGAGACTTTTTGAAGTTAGTGGTTTGGATTTTGAACTTCAGAAAGACCTTGTGTGGTAATACGGGTATTAAGAATGGCTGACCTGCTCTGCAGCCAGGTATGTCTACAGACCTTCTGCTTTATACTGTAACAGATTCTGTGTTCAGTTCCCTGCTTGGAAGTACCTTGCATTCTGGCTTCCAGCACACAGCTTGGTTATTGGTAGCTTCTTCCTCCACTAACTGTACCAACCTTCTTTGGCTTGACATCATGACAGATGGCTGTAATAACATCTGAGGTGAGCGGTGCTTTCAAATGGCAATTCTTGCCTTTGCATGTCTCGTTTTAGTCTGTTGATTAGTTGTCTATTAGATTTACTGAAAAAATTCTGAAGGAATTGACAAATGCCAAAATTCTTGAAGGGTTTTTACTATACAGAAGAGCCTTTTTTAAAACCACATAGGAAATTAGCCTTTTTGAACCAGGGAGGGGATGGATAAAGCCACTCATTCTTTTGTCTGTGACCTGTAGAAACTGAGGATGTGATAAATAGGTCAAGCTCTTTTCAGTATCCAACTCCTCCTTTTTTCTTGCCCAATAAAAGAGTAAAATAGCTGTTTCCCAGAAGTGAAATGTTCTTTAATCTTTGTGTGAACGACATTATGACTTCATTGTTTTGTTTCCAAAAAAAAAAAAAAATCCATAAGCAACTCATTAAAGAAGGTAATTAGAAGAACAGTGCCTTAGCACACTCACTGAAGAACTTGCAGTCTTTCCCTGCTTGTGGTTCATCGCGGTCAGAGGAATCTGGCACGCAGATGGTGTGGCACAGAGCTTTGTCAGACAGATAGCGAGAAGGCCAAGCGAGTCTAGGAAGAATGACAAAGCAGGATAAGCAGACCAAACATTTTAAAGATGTCTCATACATGTCTCACCATATGAGAGTGTGTCAAATGTTCTCTCATGTGCCTTTACAAAAATTTTGGTGGAATGGATTATTTGGTGAGACTTTAGGGGAAAATTTTACTCTAAAAAAAGGATTCTGGAACTTCAATCCTAACTCTGTTTTTTCATTCTTTTTCTCTTCTATGAGCTTGATTTTTGTGTTTCAGTTTAATTCTTGTGCTAAGGGCTTTGACTAAAGGTGATGTGAGTACTATTCTTGCGAAAGAGTCTAGTCTTTTGAAAAGTAATTAAAGTTGTATTTGCTGTGGTGGCAACAGGCCTGGGTTGTGTTTAGTTAAAGTGTTTCTCATTTTGCAATGTGAGGGAAAAGTTTTCATTTTGCCAGGATTGTTACTAAAACCACATTGAGAGTGAGGATATATGTTGCCTACTATCTGAGGGGGCTTAAAAAACTGATAAAAATGTTGGACTCGCAGGAAACCGCTGTGGTCTTTTTTTTTTTTATAGGCTCATGAATATTGTGAAATTGATGTTTGAAATGCGTTAAACAGGAAGAAGGAAGATTTAGGTATCTGAGGAAAACAGAAAGACATGTTTTTGCTGTACTGAATTTTGTATTTAGAAGAAATGACAAGGTATGTTTCCCTTTAACCTTCCATCAGTCTGATGACCTAAATGCATATTTAAGAGAAGATTTTAACTTGATCAAGAGAGTTTGTCTCTCCAAATTCCATGGTAGCAAATGTCTAAAAATTGTCTGGAGAAAATTTTGCTGTCTTCTCATTTTGGAAAGCAAACCCAACTATTTGGCATATGCTTGATACATATTTGGGCAATACTAAATGTATTGCTGGTGCAGTGTGACAGCAGCCAAAAGTGCAGTTTGTTATTTCTTACGGAGTCATGTTATACTGGAAAATCAGTCAGTTAATGCAATAAACTGTTTTCTAGTTGAATGTTCTTCATACTTTCTGTTGCATTGCATCCTGTAGATGGGAGAAGTCCAAGGTCACCTTCAATTCTGGCCGCAAGACTGTTTTTCCATGATACCCTCAACTTCCTCCCCTTTCCCACCCGGCCCCAATGACCTTCCAGCTTCTGGTATGCTAAGATTAATCTTTTTCACATCTACTAGTCATTTTCACATCTACTAGTCTAGTATTGCTTTATTGTATTCCTAGAATTTCCCTTGTATTGTCTCCATGCTCTACAGCAATGACTAAAATATATATCTAGCAATTATTTAAAATACATATTTTTATAAGAAACCTCCGTAAGTGACTTAAAATAGGGGAAGAAAAACATTTAATTCCACTCCTTTCCATTACTTTTGGGTTTCTTGTAACTTTTGATTTTCCTTCAGAAAACATTAAATGATACATTAGCAAAAGTGTTTCAGAACTGGATTCCTCTGAATGTTGTCACATCATACAGATCATACGAAGAGTAAATACCACTGTAAATCTGTGGAAGGAGCTCTCCTCTTCTACATTAGAAGGGGCTTTACTTATTTATTTATTGGTTTGATTTTATATACTTGCAGTATTGTCACAAAGCACAGCTGAAGTAAAAATTGTCACAATTGGCATGATCTTTAATAAACATTTAGTTATCTCAGGCAGCAAAGAACAAGCCTACTGCATCGCTTTTAAGTCTTTCTGTTTTCCTGTTTTCCTGCTTTCTTTCTCCCTTTTTGGGTAAATATGAGATTGTCCTGATTGCATTGAAGAGCTGACTCTTTTGACAAAACTCTATTAGTTTGGCAGATTATTTAAAGGGCGCTTCTTTCAGTAATGAAATTGCATTCATACCTTGAAAGGAGTTAAGTGTCTTAGAATAAGTGTCTTCCAAATTTGATAATCTTACTATCCCATAAAAACAAGCACTTTGTCAAAATTTTTAATATGGATTAATACAAATTTTGAGTAGTATTTGTGCAGAAGGTACCTGGAGTCTTGTGGGTAGGCAGAGTACTTCTGCTGTCAAATAAATCAATTGCAGTCTAAGAACATCTATTTTAAATAGCTTAAACAATTGTCCTTGTGACTCAAGACAGCCAGATAGAGAATATAAGCTGTCATTATTTCATTGCCTTTAGTGATTGTCTGCCAGATTATGCACAATGTTCTTCAGCTATATCTGTCTATACTGTCATTCACTATCTAGACAAGTAAGGACATTTCTTGTAAATTTTCCTACAAAAGAAGAGATGAAAGGAAACATGTCATTGTAGATAATAATTTTTGTTGGATTTAATCAGTTGTCAGAGCACTTATCAAATAAATGATCTATGGCTTCTGTTTACTAAGTACTTAGTATGCAGTAAGTTTTTGGAGTAGCCAAGCGCTACAAAAATCTTCCTCAAATAATCAATCTAAGAGGAACTCCAGCACTCTCAAGTAAGAACAGCAGCCAGCTCTGGTGGTTATAGAGCCAAATATGTCAGTAGTTGTTTGGCTTTCCTTGATGTTACAGATGTAAGATTGCTGTCCAACAATCCATATCAGGTAGATTGCTATTTTTTTCCCTATTTTACATATTGTACACAGCACAGCAGTTGACTTACTCACTCCAGGCTATATTTTAAAAACCTATGCTGATTTCCAGTTTGAGTGGTCCCATTGTGACTGTGTTTGCAGGATCAAATGTTCAACTACTGTGAGGTGGATATGATTTTGACAAACCCTACAGAAACTTCAGAACTGAATACTATGTAACTAATTTTCCAAAAATAGAAAGCTTCAGTACTGCTTGACTGGAGCCTTAGCTGGTGTTTCTCCTTCATTTCAGATGGTAACTTTGCTTTTATAGTTAAGGTCACATTATGCCTCTGACATTAAATGGAAATGATTACAGTAATGGCTTCCCAGAACAAGAAGCCTTCCTCCCTTGTCTGTTCCTTGCAAAATTAACAACCATAATGGACACACAGCACCTAGCTGCTTAATCTGTTTTGTAGCATCTGGCCAGTTGCTCTGTTTTGTGGAACTTCAGGAAAGCAAAAAGCCGTCACAGGTAATCTGAAAAAAAGAAGAAGATTTCGTTTTTAATATTAGAGGGTTTTTTATATTTCCTTTCTCAAAGCTGTCCAATTAATCCTCCTATCAAATCATTATCTTTAAACTTGTGGTTTCTTGTTTGCATCCCAGTCTGCAAAAGGAATGTAATCTGTTTATGTCCTCCTTATTTTTAGAGATGTGAACCTCAACCAGCAACTACTTTTTTATTTTTTCCTTTTTATTTTCTTCCCTTTTTTTAGCAGTGAGATTTGACCTGAAATGCAAGTAAACTTTATGCTTATTTCATATCAAGGCCTCTACAAACCAAAACTGCTCTGTGTGTGGGTGGATGGGAGGAAATGAACTGAAGGAAGTTGCAGTCCGGTGTGGGAGTTAGACAACTTGTCTAGAGGACCATTTACCCTTTCTCCTGTTTTCTTCAGAGAATTTTGAATGCTCCATCTAAAGCTGAAGCTTTGGCCATTCTCTCTTTTTGCTACCATTTGCTACTAATTTGTTTCTGAGGGCAAATAGCTTGCTAATTAATTTATTTATTCCGAAGAGATCTGGGAAGGGAGATTCTGATGTGAAGGGAAGCTAATGGGAGATTAAAAAGTCTCCTGTGCTGCTTGTCTAATGTATTTAACTTATCCTACATTAGTATCTGAAACCAGCTGATGTCATAGGTCTAAGGGGAAATTTGACTCAGTTTCAAATTTTTGCAGCCTGAGTTCCATCCATGTACTCAACAGCATTTTGATAGGCAAAGCCTCAAAAAAGAATGGAGACTGTTTTGGTTTTTTCATGGAAAGAAGTTTCAGTCTGTTGGAGGATTTAGAGGGACTGTTTGAATCCAGACTGAGTAGCAATATAAGAGGTAGGTACTATGTAGATTTAGAAAGAGTCCTTGTATAAAAGCAGGGGGGCAGTAGATATTACAGAAATATGATAGTAATATAAAATATTTGAATAATGTAAGAATACTAATTATTTTTAGATGTTTGTTTAAATTTAGAATTTGCTTCTCTAACATGGGTATCTGTGTTGTGTATAGAGGTTCAAGGCTTAATCACACACAGTATACTGAAAATGCATAATAATGTAGCTTGGTGTTGCAAGAATGTGTAGGAAATTTCAGGTTGGAGAGGGTCACAGGTTGTCTCTAGTCCAATGTCTTGCTCAAAGCAGAGTTGACTATGGGGTCAGTAACCAAGTAGCCCAAGAGCTTTATTTAAGCTTTCATCTTGAATATACCTGAGGCTGAAGAGAACACAAACTATCTGGGCAACCTGCTTCATCTGCCCAATTTTCCTCATGGTAAAGATGATCTTCCTTTTAGCCAGTTAGGACCTCTCTTACTTCAAATGATGCTTCTTGTCTTTTGTCCTTCCTTCATGTGTCACTATGAAGAGACAGGCTTTGTCTTCCTAATACCTGTCTCCCCCATCCAGGTACTGGCATGGTACTGTTAGGTCTCCCCCAAATCTGTCTCTTCCACAGGCTGAACAAGCCTCACTCCCTCACAGGCATTTCCTCACAGGACAAGTGCTCCAGCCCTTGGCCATCCTAGTGGCTCTGCTGCCAGTGTATATCTTTTCTGTATTGGAAGCTCAAAAGTTGTTACCATAAGGAGAACAGAAAATAAGACTACCCTTTATCAGTTCCTTGCTTACGTTTGAATTGTGCTTCTTACTTCTTCTTCTCTACTGATGCAGAATATAAATTGTTCCTTTTATGTTTTTTTTTTAAGCTTTCTCTGTTTTAATGGCTGTTTAGGTTCTCTCTTCTTCAATGCTTGGTTTTGACTAAGAAATTGACTAACAGCAAAGCTTTTAAAATTTGTGATGCTCTGCATTCTTTTCCCCTCTATAGTGGATGTACTAAGAGGAGGGCTGGGCATGAGATCTGTAATTACCCAATACTTGGTTTACAGATGCCAATGTTCTGTAACAATGTCCATGACAATAAATAAACAGCTATACTCATTTCAGTGTTCTCCCATTCCCAGAAATAGTTTTAGGGTACTCCATAAAGTTTTTACTTCTTTCTCTCAATCTGTAGGATTCACACAACTGATCTGCCCTTTGCTTGTAACTTTTTAACAGTAAGGGCATCTTACTAATGTTGTGCATGTCTTGGATTCTTGAATGACCATCCTTAATGGGAAAACCTTCATGGGAACTGAGTCATGTCTCAACTTTGTTAGCCTGTGGATAAGCCTGTCCTGAGTCTTTTTATGTGGATCATGCATGGAATGGTGTCTATTAAAGCCTAGCTGTGGAACTTGGATCAACTTTCTGATCCTACTTGGAGTAGGAGGGAGCCATTCAATCCTGGCTCATCGAGTGCATTTGTGTTTAGGGAAGCCTGAAGTCAGCTTCCTTGGGATGTGTAACACTAAGGTTGTCTCCACCTCGCATTTCCCCACACCAACTTTTTTCTACCTTCCATCATGTTGCATCTACATCCAGGCCCATCTCCTGTTTTGCTGCATTTGCTAATCTTTATTTCATTTTGCCAAAGTAAACACTTCTGCACTAGATAGAATTGTGATACTTCAATGACAGAAAAACTGTTAAAATCTGGGCCAGCTGTGGTATCCCAGTTATTTGGAATCTGGTTGTATCTAGGAGTATCCCATTCCCAGAACAACTGCGTGTTCATAGCTGGAGTTCACAAGTTAGCAGTGCCACTTTCCTCTACTTGGAATTTTCATGATTTTGGCAGTGTTACATAATGTCACATGGAGCTTCCCAGAAGTCTGGGGAACACAGAGCATAAATTAGTCTCATAAAATGAGGAGCTTCGTCGGTACTTGTGGCTGACCTGCCTAACACTGGATGAATCCTTGTTCCTATAAATTATCCTTCATGCTGCAAGAGCTTTGTTTAGTGTGTGAGTTTGCTTAACTGCTGTTAGAAGGCTTAAATTTACTTTAGCAATAAACTTTTCTCCTTTGCTGAGAAAAGTTGAAGTGTCTAAAAATTAAGTGTTAAGAGCAAAAGAGTTATAGTATATTCAGATAAAAGTGTACATACAAAATCTTGCAGGCTCAGGTTTCATAAGAGGCTTGGCCTAGAAGAAACTGTTTTCTCAGACTAAATGTAAGCTAATAACTGAGTGTTTTGCTGCTGCTGTGACCTTGCTTGACTTGATCTAATACGCTATATTTTAGTTGGGGTTTTTTGTGATGTAAAAAAAGGGTATGCATATTTCAGTAATGCTGTCATTCAGAAACCTCATGCCTTTGTAAGCTATTCCCTATTTTTGGCTAAGGCTTGTGTGGAGGGTGGGTGACACACCAGAACTTGATGATCTACCCAGTACATTCTGTTCTTTGAACAAAAACTGCAAAACCCCTTTCATTGAGATTGGTTTGAACCATTTCAAGAAGCTATCAACATAGATTAAATAGTAGTATGGATATTCCCTTCTGAATGATCACTTGGTTAACACTACTGACACATGTTAAACTTTGAACTAATGGACTTTAAACAAACACTGCACAATGCAGAAGATATGGAAAGGCTTTTGACTTGGAATCCCCAGATGTTGAACACAGTTTTGTACATGAATACAATCTTTAAGATTCTGGAAGTGTTCCTTACAGTGTACTCCATTTACTTTTTTGGTGGTGGGGAGATGTTAACTGAGTTAAACGAGTTGCTGAAATGACCTGAATTCAGCCTGAAATGGTTACTCTGATAATCTCTGTCCACACTTTGAGCATCAGAGTCTACAATACTAAATACCAACATTTTCTCTGGCATTCTTGACAGCCTCCATGGGTAACATAGACTTTAGATTTCTTTCCCCTAGAGAAGGTCTTTTTTGATTTGCACTGGCACTGAAAAGGGCCTGGTCCAGTAGGATATTAGCAATAGCTTGTCATACTAATAGCTTGAGTGGTACCTTAAGGAGGCTTGCTTTTCTACTGCCTGCAAAATATGTTTTTCTGGGGAAAAAAAGGGGTTTCTACATACGTTTCTTGTTTTTAACTGTATGTTAACAGCTTCTTTAGGAGGTTTAATAGTGCTTGTGACTTAATTGTGCTTCAACGTTACAGCATGAATGTCACCCTTTAGAGACAAATTGGAGAAGCAATTCTTGGCTGCTCTCCCGCATAAAACCAAAACCATTTCTGAGAAACTCTTGTTACTATCAGCTAGACTGTCTGGAGTGCTTTCACCCTCAGCTACTGAGGGCAAAATACAGGAAATTTGGTCCAGATACTGCAGAGGAAAAAAGGAGCACATGCCCAAGAAATGCAGCAAAGTTAAGTTTTCTGGAGGGCCTTATCCCTGTGTGCTGAAAAAATGAGACTCAAAGTTTTTTCATTGAACTAATGAACTAATAGCAGCAGTAGGTTCCCATGACTTGTGTAAAGCCCTCTGAGTCTTCAGTTCTCCTTTCTGAGGACTGTCGGCGATTGAATCACGCACACAGACCAGCAGGGAATTTGAATTGTTTATTCAAAGGAATGAGCTGGTTTTATACGCCTTTCTAAGGCACAGCATCTCCTTACATGGCGTGACCTATCCCGTGTTGCCACATCAGCAACACACTTTCTCAGTGTCCTTCTATGGGATGGTCACTCGCTGTTCGCCCGTTCGTCAGCTCCCCGCAGGCTCCTCTCCATAGGGGTCTGCGTGTGACACCTCCTCCCCCCAGGGTCTGCTGGAGACAAGCCTCCGTGTGCCACCACGTGCTCCTTTGTGCTGCCATGTGCCTCTGCAGGCAGGTTTTACAGCTCACAACCCAGTTCTACCTTAGAATTCCCCATAGAGGAGCTGTTGTTGATCATCTCAGTAAAAAGATAAAAACAGCACTAAGAAAGAGCTGAAAAAGGAAGACACTAATAGTATGAAGGAGATAAAAGTACAAATTAACACAGAGGTCTTGTGATACCTTGCAAAATATATACAGAGTATGCATTTATAAATTTAATTAAGACTTTCTTTTAAATTTCTGATACCAGCAATACTGTAGATGACTTTTAATGTGGATTTGACAAAACCCCTGAATCATGGCTACAGAGTACATAGTGTCATACTGAGGGAAAAAAAAGATGTTTTCAGAGAGCTGTAAACAGAAGGCTAAAAAGAGCTGATTAAAGACATCTGGCTTGCTCTTGAGACAGAGTGAGCTAACACTAAGCATGGAACAGCCAAAGTAAGGAATAATTCATACCCACTTACTTGTGCCAGTCATAGAATGGGGTAAGGAGTAAGATATTTCACAAAGAGAGTGAAATATAAGAAAATGCCTTCCTTACATGTTTAGGTTTTCTAGGCCATAATCTTGCAAGTATGATTCTGCAAGGCTACTGATGTAGTAGAATTCACTCATAATTGTCATCTTACTTTGTAGCTATGGATAGACAAAATTGACTCAATAGGGATTTAGGTTCTTTATGTGTCTAGGGAAGAACTTGAGAACAAATCTAGATGTAGGTCATATGAGATCTAAAGACTGTCTGAAAATATAAATTACAGTTCTTCAGTAAATATTGCAGAATATTGTGCTCATCTGCTTTTGAGTGGGCAATATATAACAGAAGTACTTTAAATATGATTCTCTTTTTTCCCCAAAAATCAGATGTATCTTGGCTCAATCAGACATACCGAGGCAGAATTAAATGTCTTCTGACATTGTATAAGGATTTTTCAGGAAATAATTTTCTCAAGGATACATTGTGCTTATTTTTTTAACCCACAAATGGGAAGCTTTTGTCTTAGGAGAACAACCTTTTTATTTCCTTTGTGAATAAATGTTTTGGAAACATCCATGTCATCTTGGTATTCAACATTTTTTGTAAAAGTTCTACTCTGCACTTGAGAAAATGAACTAAATATCTTCCTAGTGTAAAGACTGGTGTTTGAATTAAGGAGTGGCTTGATGAACAGGACACTAGTTAACTGTCTTGTTAGCTTACTATTTATTCAGAATGCTGCATTGAGACTGGCATGGATTCTGTTAATGAAAGAAAGGCATCACAAAGCATGCTAAAATTAAGATTATCCTATAAACTTTCCATTCTAGATCCCAAAGTTGTGCATAAATCATGGTTCAAGAATGATAAATTGTTTCTGAAAAGCATGAATTTAGGCATTTGCCCATTTTTTTCTCGTTTGCTGAAATTCTTAAACGTAATTTTATTAATCCCCTGTGAATCCTTTTAGCAATGAAAAAAATCATTGTGGAGTACATGTCTAATGTAATTCCCCAAACTCTGGCAGAAGTTGTGGCTACTCAGCTTAAGCTGAGGTGACCCAGCCTATGTTACCTTTCCAGTATGCTTTCTAAGCTCTTTGACCTGGCTCTCCACGTACACAAACTGATGCAAGCTAAAATAACCTTGGTGAATAGGGGAGCATGGGAGAGGTTGATTTTCACCCAGAAAACCAATAGGTGAAGTAATCTGAATGCACCTACTCTTGCCAAGGAGGTGATTATTATGCAGAGCAGAGTTTAGCCAGACTGTTAGAACCAGCTGCAGCAAGTTGTAGGAGGATGGTCTGCGATCTTGTGGAAACCTGTTACCTAATGTTTCTGTGCCTTCTCTCATCTCAACATCAGTTACTGGACTGTCTTCCTGTTTCTTAGCTGAAGTTTACTTCTACTAGAATTCTTCTCTGAACAGCCTTTAGCTTTGGGAACTCCTGGGGCCCCTGGTATGACTCTCAGATTAGGAGAAGGGATAGTGCTTTGAGAAAGCCAAAGGTTCCAGTAAAAGGAGGTCTACCCCGTATGTTGAAACGGAGGCCATGGAACCACCAGGACATCCGGCAGAGAAGCTATTCAGACTCTAAAGTGATGAGTCAGATAGAGGAATACGTCAATATTGTCGATTACTGACAGCAGCGGAAAAAATCCCTGCAAAACAAAGGAATGTGCGCAAAGCTGAATGTACATCAAAATTATTGTGTTAAATTATGTCTGACAGCAGGGAACAAATGAAAAAAATTCTCCACAGATGATGAAATTTAGAGTTAGTGGTGTAAACTGCAATAGCTCCACTGACTTCACATTATACTAGCCAGCTTTCCAAACAACTGTGTTAAAAAATGTTAATAGCATAATTAAAATCTAAGCACATTGCCAAGAGGAAATCATAACAGCTTTTTTGTTGTCTTCTCTCTCTTTTCCTGTAAAATGCTGGGATCTGAAATCTGATGAAAAAATGAGCACTGTATTTAATTTTACACTCTCTGTGGATAAGGTTTGATTAAAACCATGAATTAAATGTATACAGCAATTCAGAGAACCTGAGATCAGTATAAATCAGGGACTGCAGCTTCAGAGATGGTGTTCTGAGGAGCTCTTCAGCTCTGTCTTCAGAGATGGCCATTTCCACCCCCATCAGCTCTTTGTTGTAAATACTGGCATACACCTCAGTGCTCTCAGTGGTCTCCAGCTCTCAGAGTTGGACCTGTCTCAAAAGCATTGCTTCAAGTACAAACAGATCTCACAGCGTATTAAGTGTTCTTAGACGTGGCTGTATTCTCAACCTTTCAGTGACTTGCCAGGATGTTATACCCAAATCAGGCATGGCGCCTGCATAGTCCTTGAGAAAGAACATTACAGAAGCTCCTGATAATGGTTTTTAAAGGGAATTTATTGAAATGTTTTCATAACTTCTTTGTAAAATTAGCCCAAGTAGAATAAAATTTAAAGCAGTGTTTCCTTACCAGTTTTAAAAAACTCTCTTCCTCTGTGTTTCTGGAAATGGTTCAGTAGCGTCGAGGTAGGTCAGGTAGTATTATGTTCTCAGCAATATTTTTTATACACAAGAGTGCTTTCCCAAAGTTCAGTGACATGGAAAACTAAAAAGTAAAGAACCCTTGCTTCATTATCAGTACATGCAACAGACTGTAACCTGGATTTTTCTTATTACACAAAGAAATTTAATCTAAATAATTCAAACAATAATAAAAAAAAGTGCATGGAGTATTTAATGAACCAGCCAGTGAAGTTAACAAGGAAAAATTTCAGATAGGTGAACAGAGTTAGCAGCTAATTATACTATAGCTAAAGCAATACTGAGACTCCTTGTTCTTTTTTTACGTTTATGTCTGATGGAATAATACAGTATACTATGAGAAGCATAGTATATGCCCACTAAACCACTGTGAGCAGACAAAAAATTGAAGGACAAATGGCGTTGATTGGTTTATGAATTGGATAGCCCCAAGCCCTGATTCAAACACACGTGCCTGCAAAAATGGTAGTCTTGCTTGGTTTCGAGGGCTTTCCAGTATGATTTATACAGTTGCAAGCTAAGCAACCATATACATTTTCTCCTTTGTGCCCCAATGCATCCAGTACATGACTGGGCCTGTATTCCTGGCTGCACTTCAAGGTAAAAGAATCACCAATAAATCAAGACAAACAGCATTTCCTAATTATCTTTCCCAGGTGACAAACTGAATTGGCTGTGCATACTGCTGTATACTCCAAAAATACCTCAGAAACTGAAAGCAGTCTAGAGTCACAAAAGTGCTTTCTCTCCACACCAAATATATTTTTGTTACCTGTTACTATAGTGGCAATTTGCTCTAATCTTCTTGACTGGCTACTCTTGATATTGAATTTTTTTAACAGATTTTTCTAGTTTCTCTATCAGTGAGGGGTGCTAACAGTAATAGAACAATAAATATGTTTTTATATATAATTCAGACAGATCCAAAGGTCATTCCAAATGAGCCTGAGGAGTCTTACACTTACGGAGTTTGCATTGTTCAAGAGAATTTAAGTGCATCCATGTTACTGGTAAATATAATTTAGATTTTGGAAGGAGAGATTTAAAGTGTTTTACAGCAGTAGAAATTGAAAATCATGATGCAGACAGAGGGTTTTCTTTTTTGTAGTCAAGAAGTCATTATGTCAGTAACATTTGAATTAAGTACTACCATTTTCTTAATCAAGACTTTTAGAGGGACATTTTTCTCTGAGTATGTGGGCTAAAATATTCCAGACACCACCTAGGGTGATTAGTAGCAAGAAAAAAAGTTAGTTGGAAGTCACTGAACCAGTAAATGGCTTAGAGTATTTGATTCTGGTTATTGGGCTCACCAGCTGTAAAAATGATTGAAAAGAGCTATAATACACTTCATGGTTTATTTTCTTCTTACTATGAAAGCATCGAAATCAAAATATAAACTCAAATGATTGCTCAGACCCTGAAAAAGGAGTTAGACTTTTTCCTGGAAATAGGCATCTGCTGATGTGGCTGTTACAGGTGACTTCTCCCTCTGCACCCCTAAAGGTTGTCTCAAAGATCCCTTTATAAAGGAGACCACAAGTAATGCTGTGAAACATTCCTGCTCTCCAGCTCTCCTGCTTTACAGTCTCTGTAAACAAACATTAGCTTAGATCAGAGAGTGTGGATACAAGATAACCCCTTCTGCAAACAGCTAAACTTCTAAAGCTAACACAGCAAGTATGTTGTCCCTCTCCCTGGACCCTTTGCTCGGGCGAAGGGAGTCTCCTCATAACTCAGCAGTCAAAGGATTCTTTGATGTGTTTGAGCCTCTGTGCTGAGATCCCTGCTCAGTGACATGGGAGTGTTTAGGAGCTCCAGCTTTGTGAGGCTGAAGTGTCGGGTCAGGCTGAGGCATGATTTGCAAAGTTTGCCAAGACTGTGTCTGATCTGAGAGTGCCTGTGGAACAACCAAAATAGTGCATCTGATGTACTGACGTGCACATAACACTGGAATGGTGAGTGTCTTTGATTGCATAAAGGGGTACTTTGCAGACTTCTGTGCCTGTGACTAAGAGCAGATACTTTCCAAATGTCTGGGGCTTATTCTGTTAGAAGAAAAAAAAAAGCATTTTCCTTTTATAAGTCCAAAGGAACATTTCACAATAAAAAAATACTTCTTATTTTTTTTAAACCAACTCACACTGGTATTTTTAATGTGTCTCTGAGCTCCTGATTAAGAGCCTAATCCAACTTTTCAGGAGGGTGGGTCGTCTTTGCTTTGAAAAGAAATATATCTACAGAGCTATTTCTAGGTCAGAAAATGCAACATTTTTGAATGGAGTGTATTCTTAAAAGGACCCTTATGATTTATTTATGTGTATCCCTGTGTTTTACTTCACAGTAGTTCTTATTGCTTGTCTTTTATACAAGAATCCTTTAGGTATTGGTTCTTTTCTGTTTACTGTTTTCATTGTTAGCTAGGATTTTAAATTACGAGGGGATTATGACAAACCTAGTCCCTACGCAGGAATCTAAAATTTGGTACTTTTATCCATGTATAAGTTACTTATATTAAAGAGGAATGACCTGATTTCACCTGTAATGCCAGCATTGCAGAGAACAACTGGAATTATGGACAGAAATGGAGATTTAACCCAATTAAAAAAAAATCTATTTTTCTAAGCAGACAGCTAGGAAATAGTTATTTGCAGGTGAGTCTTTTAAAAACCACTATAAAGAGACCATAATTTGGAGTGACAAGAAGATCTTTAAGTTGTTGTTAGTGGTATCATCATGGTCCTCTACCACTGATTTAGTCCAATCAGTAGAGCCGAGGCTTCATCATGAGTTTCTGTTTATTATACCCTAAGTTCATCAGAGCTTGGGAACTCCAGAGTCCAGAGCCTCCATCATCTAATACTGATGATTTTAAAGATGAAAATTAACAAGCTGTTCTTTTAAACTGAGTGCAAGTGGTTTGATGTCTGTGATATTGTAATGTTAAAGATTATTTTTCCCTCACCTACTATTTCTATCCAACTGCTCTGATATTCCATCCTAAGTATTCTATTTTTGTTAAACAATAAAGTTCTGACAAAACCAGAAAGATGTATTTTCATAAGGATCCATGAACTTGCAGAGTTGAAAATAGACCATGCTATACATAACCCCTTATGTGGCTGGGTGTGAGTCTTCCTGGACCTAGAATTCCTAAACCTGTGTTAATTCAGTTCTTGTAGTACATTGTTTTGGAGTATATTTCCATGACCATATTATCTCTGTTGGCTTGTCCCTGGCCAGGTCTGCAGGACACCTGTTGAGATAGCTGCAAGTTTTTCAAAGCTGCCACTCAGAGCAGCATTGAAAATGTCAAGGCTCTGCTCAGAGCCTTCATGCTGCAAAAGCTGGCAGTCCTGTGAAAGTGAAACCATACTTAGTAGGTGGTATTAAGTGTGTTTATTTCTCAGAGCCAAACATCTTCTTAACCCTCAAATCATACCAAATCTGAGATTAAATCAATGCAATCTCCTCATATAAACACTTTGAAACACACCAGGCTGCAGCAACCTGGTGGTTCTGCAAAGTACTGAAACTAAGCTATGTGGCTCTGATTTTTTTAATTTAGAAAATTGCACAAAGCTTCCTTTTTGTCTTTTCACTTGGCAAATCTTCCTGGTCAGTTGAGCTTATTTTTTTCAGTTCTGTGCAGTAGGTGAGAGAATGCTTAAACATCTTGGGAATTGCTACATAAATCTGCTTTATCTTCATTTCCTCTGTCTCAATTCCAGCTAAAAGGCAAATGTAAGAAATTATACACAAAGGCAATTTCAGGATATATCCCCAACATCTGGAATTATTCTGCAAAGGCTTTTAGTTACACACAATATTGTCTAGACAACATAAAAAATAGTTTGCTTTTTCTTCAAATAAAAATAAACTCTAAAAATTTAAAAAGTGTTATGGGGTCTGACCAAAAGTAACAAAAGCTAAGTAAGTCCGAGCTAAGTTTGATTCAATCAGAGCAACTTTGCTTGGTTCACGCTGGTCAAAAGTACACAAGTGTATCGCAAGGCAGACAGAATTTGACGTAAAAGTTAGGGCTTTGCTTTTCACTTAAGGTCTCACCTTTATTTTTCAGAGCTTTTGATATTTTGGGGTAAAGGTGTTGTGATTAATGGGAAGTAGTTCACATGCAATCAACAGAAGGAATAAGAATTAGCTTCAGTGATTCTAAAAGCTAATGAGGTCCCTATTTGTATATATCCATTATGAAATATTTCAAACATCTTCACAAGCAATTTCCTACATCATTTCGTTATTCTATAATTACACAATTCTTCAATTTGACAATATGCCACCAAATGCTTACAACATTGCATTACATTCTGTTCAATTTTATTGAAATTTTCCATAGAACCCATGAAGTTCATGAAGGAGAAAAAACGGGACAGTATCTTAATTGTGGCGGGAAAAAATTGAAGTGCTCTAGATGGCATAACGCCTTTTTATATCTGAAAAAAATTAGTGTGTACAGGTGGTGACTTCATTGATCAAAACTAACCCATTCAATGTGGAGAATTTGGGTCCAGTATTAGCTAAACCTAGCTTTTGTCAGTTCTCTTTACCTGGGTATATTCTCCAAACTATTTATAGAGCTGAACCACAAAAACTTACATAAACTGTGGTGTGAGAATTCTCTTAAGAGTGAAATAATCTTAAAACAGAATAATTGTATCCAGCACTCATATAGTGGAATTACAACCTTGCATCAATATAAGCTATTTTTTATCCACAGGCACGCTGCAGAGTTGACTGTGGTTATGACTCAAAGATTTCATTGAGTATTAGCTTTGTCCGTATACAAACACTCATGAGTATGATGCTGCATCCAGCAGGAATAAGCTGGCCATTTGGAAACAAATTAGCTGCTCAGGCTGCACGTTTGGAACAGTTTGCCAGCACTAACACGATCATGCAACATACCTCAAGTGAAATTCTGCAGCGTACTTGCTTCGTGTCCCTCTTTACTGGATTCAGCACACCTGATGTGGTCTCACCAATGCTGCTTAGAGGGGAAGGATGTCTTCCCTCAGACTGCTGGAGATGCTGTTCCTACTGTAGCCCAGGAGGCTGTTTGCATTCTTTGCTGCAAGGATGCACTGTGGGCTTATAATCCAAAAATGTTGAACATGAGAAAGGTTGAAATCTTTCCTTAACAAATTCATTGCAAATTTTAAAGCCACTTGTTTTGCTGAAGAACAAAGCGATGTTCTCAGAAGTTCTCAGTATCATGTGGATTTCAAGAGCATTAATGTGTGATCTTTTTGCAGCATAACTATTCGTGCCTTAGTTTGGCTACTTCAATGGTTATCTATCTAACAGTCCAGCCCTGGAATCATCAGGAAATCTTCTACACTGATGTGCATAAAAGAAGAGGAGGAACACTCCAGGTTCTCCATGTTGCAGTTGCTTGTAAAAAAAAACCAAACCAGAGAAAGGCTAAGTCTGCTCTTTATCTGTCACTACATGGTGGTGCTTCTTTGTTCTTCTCAGAGATGAGGCCATGGAAGTAAGCATGGTCCTGTGCATGCAAGGTTCACAGCCATTTAGCAGTAAGTCATGTAGAGCCAGATTTTAATGTTATTTACATGCCAGCCTGAGTTTTTAATACCTAACTAGTGTTAGACAACTGTGGAGATTTTTTTGTCTGTTTTGTTTTTCCTTCATAAACCTCAGTTTTCCATCGGTAAAATTCAGGCAACTCTATGTCCTTACTAAAGGAGAGCAAATCTGAAAATTGAAAAGCAACTTTGAACAACGTAGAAAATCTTTTCTGTTTCCACTTTTTGGACTCCATCTTGTTCTGAAACAAAAACTTTGTCAAATACTGCTTCACTCTAGTGCCAGGACTTAATCTTATTACTTAAAACCTCTGTTGGATTTTACAGCCTTTTGTAATTAAAACTGCTCAAAGTTTTTGCTCAGGGAAAACTGAATAGGATCTTTAGGGTTTAATCCATTATTTTTTACTGATATTCCTTAAATCTCTTGAGGGCACTTTGCTCTTAAGTGCATGTTTGTTTTCATATACAAATACCACAGAAGGGCTTATCTTTAATAATATTTTTATTAGTATGTGTGTTTTACAGTTTTTAATATTTAATACACCTAATTAATTTACAGAATTTTAACCTTTTAACCCATTTTAACTAGTCACTCTATGTGATAAAGACAGGACTTTATTAGGAAGGAATTAAACTCATCCTTCCCCTACTAATTTTCATTGGGAGGATAAATCCTCAGCTCTGGAAAGTCAGGCCCTTTGGGCCTTCTCTCAGGTTATGGGAGGTCCACACTTTATTGAGGCCTGAAACTGGAGGTCTAAGTGCTTACCCTGCAGCAATTAAAGAGAAGTCAACCTATCCTATGTGCTGTGGTCTATATTAAATATTTATCTTTCTGATTTTGTTTCTTTAAAATTTGTGTGTGTTTGATTTGACTGTTATTTACATTGCTTTTCAGAGTGATCTTTGTAAGAAATGTGAGCAAAACCTCTCATTATTTTAATTTCTGTCTATTAAGAACTTTCCTCCTAGCTCATTTTCCTCCATCTCTTCCCGTTGCTCTACCTCCTATGCAGTGTGACATTTTTAGAGTATTTTACATCTACTTTTCTTGTTTGTAGACCAATGAATATCCTCACACTGTGCTGCCTCTGCACTCCGCTGTGCTGAACTAACAATTTTTGAGGGGCATTCTCCCATCAGTGCAGATTTCTATAACATCATAGCCTTTTTTCACTGTGTTTGCTTGGATTGGTGGTATATTTTGAAAGAGAGTTACTTCTTTGTGCTGTTATTGAAATTATTATTTTTTTATTCTTGAAACTTTGGAAAAAATAAATGTTAACTAGGTCATGATATTAAATAATTTTTATTATGGTCACACTGTTATTTGTCAATTTTCATTACACTAAGCAAACTGAAATTCTAACATTGCTGAGTTTTGCATGTCTCTTTTAGGGCAAAATAATTAATTTGAAGTACTTTGCTTCACCTTAGGCTATTTTACCTAGGGAATTTATTGTTGCAAAATTCCTGACACTGAGCTATCATTCTGTTTGGTACTCCAAACCTGAGTATGTTTTTGGAAATTGGAACAAAAAGACTAATAGAGTCATGCATTTTTAAAATGTATCTATCCCTGTCAGTATACAAGTAGCAATCCTACAAGATATTTGCTGCTCCCTTGCTAATTGTTTTACAGAAGGTTGTGCCATACGTGCAAGGCAAAATCCATTTTTTAATTTCTCATGGTCCTTAACCTATCTCTTTTTCTCATGATACTGTGTTGTAGAGTTCTTTAAGCATCAGGTATTGTAAAAATGATTTAAAACTTACTAATTTACCCTAGCTGTTCTCTCTTTGTGCCACAGTCTGCAATTTGCCATTTACAAGTGCAATCAAACTGGTAGACATTAATTTCGTAATTACGATATCTCATTTCTATGAGATATCAAATCTTCCCAGATTTATACCTGAGATTTTAAAAAAATGTGATAGACCCTATCTATTTTATTCTCCGTCTAGATAAATATATTTGCTGTGTAACGGTTTCTGTACATGCCTAAATTAGATGGCAACAAGACAGAGTTAGCCTAGAACTACAGGGTATTAAGCAAGGAAATGTGAGCTCATTAAATAATTCAACAGAGAAAACCTCACAAGTAGTTGTCACATCCTCTGTAAGTTCAGACTGTGGCAAAGGCTTATAAATTAATTGGGTTTTTTTCCTAAAGGGCTGTGTTGGCGTTTTTGGCGAGCAAATGGGATGGGGAGCCCAGACAGGCGTTCCAGGAGCCCTTTATTATTTTATTCCATTATCAGTCTCACATACAGAGTTGAGACAGAGATGGTACAAAGCTCACACCATCACAGGCATCTACAGACTTCCTTGTTACAGAGCATTCTTAAAAGCTTCTTAGCCAATTAGCGTGCTTCTAAAATTTACAGACAACTGTTTTAACTGATCTTCAATAGCGCACGTACATCTGTTGTACACAATACTTGCTTGTTATGCCTTATATAATAATGCACAATATTCCATTATTAGGCTTAAACTTATCTACCTTGCTAAGCATATTTTTTGGAACTTCAAAACCTATCTCAGCCAAACCTAGAAACTCTAACCATTGTTTTAATGTCCTTGCTTGCTATATAATTGTATCCTCTTCCATCTTCAAGTTTTTGCAGCTAGAGCCGATTCCTCAATTCTTTTGCTTTATTTCTAAAACCTGCTTTTTTCTCACACCTAAAAGATTTTCTACGTTTTTGTGTTTCCCACAGGGTTGCAAATCCTCAATAAAAAATAGCCCCGTGAAACCAAGGACAATTTGTTTTCATTTCAAGTCATAGGGCCATAGAATATTTTGGGTTGGAAGGGATTTTAGAGGTCACCTTGCTCCAACCCCCCTGCCATGGGCAGGGATATCTTCCACTAGACCAGGTTGCTCAGAGCGCATGTGAGGCTGACCAGCCTGTAGTTCTCCAGGTCTTCTTTTATTCCATTTATAAAAATAGGAGTTACATGGTTGCCATAATTTTCTAATGGAACTGAACTCTAACACAAAACTGTGTTTTCTTCTTAGACTGGAAAACCAGGGCATTGCCATTTACAGTTGAATGCCTTTGTATCATTCTAGTGGTGTAATAGCAGTCTAAAGGATTTTAAGTATGGATAGGGAGAAAGGCTTCTGGAGACTATAGAGAATATTAATACTCTATAATGCATTGCCAAACAATTAAACTTTTTTTTTTTCCAGAATGTGGTCTATCGAAGCAGCTTTACTGAAAACAGTAACTCATTTCAGAGCAATGAAAAGTTGAGTCAGAATAAGTATGCCTTCACTGTACCTAAATAGAGAGAATATAAGTAAAATAAAGAACATTTGGAAAATTCCCCAGTTTCATCTTTAAGAAGACAGTAGAACATTTACACTTTCAAAAGCTACAAATCTCCTTTTTAGACTGTTTTCCAGTCTAAGAAGAAAACACAGTTTTGTGTTAGAGTTCAGGCTGTTTGAGAGAGAGAAGCAAACCAAAATACTGATTGATAAATGAGTTAAAAATAAAAATGTTTTCTATTAAAAAATATTTTACATCCAAGGGCTTGGATTTTTTCATAGTCTGAATCTCCTGTTTCTGCTGTCACAAAATGGCATCAGAGCACTCTAGTTCTGCAAGACTAAATATTGCTCAGTGTCAGCATCAGGCCAGGGTTATTTTCCGAGAGAAATTTTGTATTTGGGGGAAAGTAGAAAGCATTTTTGTGGCATGCTGATGTTTGGAAAACAATGGTTGTTTAGAATTGCTTAGAAGAGTGGAATGTCAGAAGTAGTTGGAGAGAAAATGGATTTGTTGGCAGAAGACAGGCAAAGTGGTCAAAGCCATGTGCTAAGTGCAGTTTGTGACATGGCTTTTTGATTTGTGCTGTACCTAGCACACCTGTGGATTTGGTTAATGTGCAGCAATATGGAGCTGTCTCTATAGGCTGTCCAATTTCAAAAGGTACGTTTTAAATGTTAATTGCCATAGCCAGCAGCCAGTTGTTAAATTCCTGTAATATTATTAGCATGTCTAGAAAAATGTCAAACATTTTGGCTAACAAAAAATTTGAATTCTCAATAAAGTTGATTTGCAGAATGTTTTTTAAACATGTTTTTCTGATGTGCACGATGAAAAGCTGTGGGTTTTGAAATTACTAATATACAACATGGCTCTAGTTTAAACAACACTGGAAGTTCCAGCTTGCCTGATTCTTGCTAGGGCTTCAGTGAATGATCTTATTGGAAATAGATAGTTCCATAAACCTGCATTTGGAGATAGGAGTAATAATACTAAGTGCAACCAGATTGCTGGAGTAAAAATCCAAGCACAATTGCATCAGAACAGCCCTGGAAAAGTGTAGTTTGTTTTTCACTTACAAGTACAAGCGAATCCTCAACTGTTTCAGAAAAATTATTGAAGTTTCAAACCAGAAAGTCAATAAAGTGAGACAATTGGTGCACTTTGCTCTCTATTACAATATTCAGATGGCTTCTTCAGTTAGATAACTGGAATGGTGTTTTGTGTGCAGAGCACAACTACTTAAGATGGGCTTTGCTTTGTTGTTTAATATCAAATATGAGAAAATCAATCACATGCAAAATTTGAAAGTATCAGAATTTTTTTGGGGTGTAATTTTTTATAACACAATCGTGTCTGCTTATATTTTCATGTGGAAAATGTGTAGACTTACTTGGAAGGGGAAAAAAAGAGCATTTTTTATTTCTCATAGTTTAAATTTGATTGAATCTCAGAGTCAAAATAGAATTCAGGAAATGTGATGATATCTTCGTATAAGCGAGATTAAAGCAAAAGTAAAAACTGAAACCCCCTTATTTTTCAGATTGCTCTGCTATGTTAACCAGCATCTGCTATATCACAGTAGATGGATCTATCCATCTGTGGGGATATACAAGTTTGCTAACTTGCAAAAAACTTAGCTCTGTTAACTTTTCCTGTCCCATTTCAATACAATTACTGTGCTCAATGAAACATGATACTGCTGTGGAGAATCAGACTATCATTATCTTGCTTTTCTTATTATCTAGGTTTTCTCACTAGGTGGTAGACAGAAACAGGCATTCTGTGGCACACAGGGAGAAAGAAGCAAATAATACAGTATGAACACTATAGTGAAGCGAAGTGGTGCTCTGGCTCTTGTACCCCCAGGGGTTGCTTTGGGTCTGAGTCTGTTCAGAACTGAGGAAATACAAGAGTGACTCTGCAGAAGCCATGTCTGAGCTTGTAGACCATCTATGTAGACCTGCTAACACTTTGGTATTACTTTGCTTTAATGTGATTCACATACCTCTCTTTAATTTGATTCCATAGAATCATAGAGTCATGGAATTCCTAAGGATGGAAAAGACCTTTAAGAGCATTAAGTCCAACCATCAGCCTAGCACCACCACCCTGATCACCATTAAACTGTATCCTCAAGTGCCATATCCCCATGTCACTGCAATCTCCTTTCAGATACTTGTTGATAAAGTCTCCCCCGAACCTCCTTTTCTCCAGGCTAAACTAATCCAGCTCTATCAGCCCCTCCTCATCACACCTGTGCTCCCAAACTTTCACCAGCTCCGTTGCCCTTCTCTGGTCATGTGCCAGCACCTCAATGTCTGTCTTGTAGTGAGGGGCCCAGAACTGAACACAGGACTCAAGGTGCGACCTCACCAGTGCCGAGTACAGGGGGGACAATCCCTGCCCAGATCCTGCTGGCCACACTATTGCTGATACAGGCCAGGATGCCACTGGCCTTCTTGGCCACCTGGGCGCACCTGGCTCATGTTCAGCTGGTTGTTGACCAGCATCCCAGATCCTTTTCCACTGGGCAGCTTCCCAGCCACTCTGCCTCCAGCCTGTAGCGCTGCAGGGGATTGATCATAATACAAGGGCAGGACTCAGAACTTTGCCTTTTGCGAAGCACAGATTTTGTAGCTGTCTTCCAAGAAGTCACTAGTGGTATTTTTCATGTCTTTTGAGTTAAGCCACACATTAATTAATGGACCACTGCCACTCACTTTTCAACATTCTGATTGGGGAAGGGACTGGAACCAAATTTAGTTACTACGCAAAAAAAGATGGTGCTAATATTTCTTGGCCCTTGGTATTTCTAGGCTTATTTCCTTAAATTTTGCTAAATATCAAGCCCTATTTGTCTTTTGAAGGCTTTGGAATCATAGTGAAGTCAGTATTTTCACTTCTAGGGTTATTTAAACTGCTTCTTTCCAAAGCAGATTGGGGAACCTGTAGAACTGAAAGATTTTCTTTTATGTCACTGCAAATTAATATATATATCTTTGCTTTGATGACACCTGTAACTGCCCAGAACAAAAAATTTACAAACCAAGCAAATACGCTTAAAATTCTGCAATCCCACATAGCTGCCTTCAGAAGCAAATTGACTTTTTATAAGTGAAACTGTTGTCAGAGACTTAATTACTTTATGGTTCCTTGGAAAATGATACATGACATGGAGAATGCAAAAAACTCTTACATGTGTAATTCATCTGGATTTGATCTAAAGTGGAAAGGATGTACAAGTAGAACAGGCTGAAAAGACAGACCTGTTTATGAAATTTGCTCCTGCATTTTTACATATTCTACTAAGCAGATCTCATGTACACCTTTGAATGAGAGCATTTTCAAGATACTTTTTTCTTAAAACCTAGGAAAAGAAAGCAGTAAAAAACTAGAGAGATTGCTGAGAAATTAAGACCAAATATATCTTATGCATGTATTATACGTGATCTTGAATGCAAGTCAAGCTTGTTCAAATTCATTTCTTTATAACATTTGGCAAAAGGAAAGATAAAAGGCTTTCTAAAGAAAATACTAATTTTCATAGGAAAATTAATGTATCTTTTCCTGAATTTTTTTTCTTTCCACGTGCACATGCACAGAAAAATCTGACCATCCCTGCAGATGTTTACTGACATAGAAAAAGAAATTTAGTTTTGCATTAAAAGCCTCAGCAGCAATCAGTTTCCTTTTTCTTGCTTGTTCCTTATCAGATTTGTTCATCGACACTTCAGTATTTTCAAAGGTTTATGGTGATCCCTTTACATTTTTTTTTTAAATGCAAAATTCTATTTTGGTGCAATTCTGAGGAAAGGCTTTGCTGAAGCTTTAGACTTCTTTAAGGATATTTTGGAAATTCTAGGAATGCAAACACCATCTCACCACAAAAGCCATCAGCCATTCCAGGATTTTTCCTCTTTCCCTTTCACCTTTTACTTTCTGAGGCTGAGGTACACAAGTCACCTAACATTTGAAAAACAGCTACATTTTTGTAATAAGTCAAATGTCCTGCTTCACCTTTCAATTGCATGAGTGCAAATCTTCTCGTCATTGAAGCCTGAAGGAATCCTCTCAGGGTGAACCAAAGGCTGCTGGGTCCTGTGATATCAGAAGAAAGTGCATGGACGCAGCTGTTTCAGGTTTAAGTTCTGAAAAACCTCCAGATCGGTCTCATCCAAATTTCTGTTTTGCAGAAATCTGGAAATTCAGCTGCTTCCTGCAAACTGCCTTCTCTACAGTCATTAGGTTACCACTCATTACTCTTCTGCAACTTTTGCACTTTCAAAGCTCTTTTCCAGTGTACTTTTTTGTTAGCTAAAACTTCTGTGAATGGGAAGAAGAAACAGCTACAGCAGTCCTTAGGTGATCTCAGGTTGTAGGCAACTTGCTTTCTTCAGTTTGTTATTTTTTCTCACTTCTTAAATATTTTTTCTTGTTCTGTCTCCTAGAGCTTTCAGTGCCATTGGAGATGTGGTGCATCTTCACATCAGCTAGCTAAAGGAGCTCTGCCTCCTCTGGATTTGCATGCTAAGCCTGAATTGTTTGAAGACCAGAAGAAAATGGGGTTTAAGGCATTTAAATACTTTAAAGATTTGGAAAGCCATCCCAGATTTCAGATTACTTGATCACCAATTGGCCATGATTCATCTAGAATAGCAACATTTACATCAGATGTGACAATTCTTGTCAAGGTCTAAGGGTAAAGCTCCTCATTTTTCTCTTTAAACCAGAATTCCCTGAGAAGCTACATCTTCTGTGATGAATTGTAACTATTGTTTGCTATGACAAACTGATGTTTATATAGTAGAAAGAGACTTGTACTACTTGCATCATGGAAGCAAAACACAGTGCCATAAAGGAGAAAGGAAGGCTGAAATGACGACTTCTACCAAGCATTTTTAAAAGGCTATTTCTTTTTCTTTAGAGCCAAATTTGACTTTCACAAAAAAACCTGCCTTGCTTGGCATTTCACGTTAATTTGGTGTTGGGAAGAATCCACTTTCACAACACCCCCAAAACAACAAAACAGAAAGGGACTAGTGGTTACATGGCAGCTCTCAGGGTGTTGCACCCTGTGGACTGGGGAGCTGGGAGCTACAGGGCATTCCTGTGAGGGCAGCAGGACATGTTAGCCAGGTCCATTGCACTGCCTCAGCCAGGAGTGGCACAGTGGAGCAGACCCAGTCCCAGACACTGGGCACTCCCCCGGAGAAAGGGATGGCCCAGGTTGGGAAAGAAGGTCAGTGTGAGGGTGTGGTGAGGTCTGCAATGCTTCCAGGCTGGGGCGTGGCTGTGGTGCAGCTGGAGTGGCAGCTTTGGGACAGCCCAGCCCTTAGCCAGACACCTACAGTAACTGTTTTACAGAGAATAAGGGCTCAATTAATTCTATTTCTTTTTAATGGGGCTATTTAAAAATGAGGGTGCAGAATGTGGAATTGCCTTCATTCCTTCTTCCCTGGGTGCCTTGCAGATGTGTGCCTCAACTCCTTCATCTGTAACTGGTTAATACAGTCCTTGTAAGACTATCCCTATGACAAGAGTTCATACCCCACTTTTTGTTACAAGCGTTATGGAACATGTATTTAATTCCAATGTAGCCAAAAGCTTTCTGGTTGAATGTGCCACTTTAGAGCTGAAGATATTAAAGAAAGGCACTATGAATAAAAAATGCAGATCAACTCAAAACCAATGTTATCTATTATATCAACCTTGTAGGACATGATACATATATATATATATATATAATAACACTATGTATACTGTTCTGGCTGAAGGGCTTCCATAGGACATTCTTAAACAAAATTGTTGCATTGTAGGAGTAATGTTTACACCAGGTGCAATAATTTCTTTAATAGATGCTACATTTTCAACTACTGAAAATGCTGAAATATTTACTTTGTCTTTTCAAGGCCGATAACCTTAGAATATGTAGAAGTTTTATGTACAGGAAATCATACTTGATTTACTGATACCTCTAAACATAGTAATCTGTTTTTCTCTTGTTATCACATTAGAGCACAATCCTTGCTTCACGTTTATGGTGCACACAGAACCCTATTCCATTTATCATTCTTGACACACATCTGCTTGCACTTCCTTAGAATGAATTGTTTTCAGCTAAAAGTAGCGCTTGGCTATAGATATTTTTATTTTTCAGTAATATTTAATATTTTTATTTGGGAAAGAAATCCTTGTCTTCAAGATTACTTTTTTGTAACTCACTGCAAATCATTATAACGTGCTAAACCCTCAGATTCTTTGAATGTCCAGCACAGGCGTCTGTGTTTAAAGGTTACTTATTTTCTAGCAAACACAGGTCACTTGGTTCCTACAAGTGTTATAAACACTTTGTTAGTATTTGCTTAGAAGCACAACCTTTTCAGCATTGTGTATTTTCTTAACACTTGCATTTGGTCTATTTATTTTTTTTCTGGAAGATTGAAAGCTAATGTAAGTCACTGTTTATGAGCCTTTGAAAGATTAATGTTTCAGCTTTGTACTCTTCATTATGGAATGGCACAGTCACTCATCCATCTAAGTCTAAACACACACATATGCAGGATGTCTGATGAACAGGAGCACTATGATACTTGCAAAAGTTAGGTAATACCAGAATTGAGCTTTAGTCTCCTTATGAATGGGCATATGAACACTATTTTTGTTCTAGGGAAACAGGTAGTTTTCTTCAGAAGCTTTCTGTCTTATTCACAGTAAAACCTAGCTGATCTTCATTTAACAAGAGGACTATTTTATTTTTTCTTTTACTTTGCAGTTGAATGGATGTCCCCATGTTATTTTAGTGTATGCTATTGAAATTCTCTCCTGAATACCAAGTCATTGTTTTCATGGTGTATTTCTCCTTATGTCCACAGCTGTAGTTCTGGAATGCCTCATTTGTTTTCACACTATCTCAGTAAGAGGGGAGGAGGGTATTATCAGATAAACAAAACTGAAATGTGGAAATGTTAAAATTAGAAGCTTCCACTCATTATGGGCACAGTGTTTGAGAACATGTGCTTTTATTTCTCCACCAGGTGAATCTAGTACTCATCTGACAGGGATGGGTCAAAGTAGGCTCTTTGTAAAATAGAGTGTAAATACAGAAATTTTATATTCCACCATCTTGATATCAACATTGTTTACAAGCTTTTTTGCTGATAAGTGTGTTCAGAAATCCAGGAAAAAGTGGTACTTAGAGGCCAGGGTTCCAGTCTGCATCTTTACAGGAACATCATTCAAAAGACATTTTCTTTTGTGTCCGGGTTTTGCTAGCTTCAACTCTGCAGCTCATCTCCTTCTGGCTGTCTTTGTTGTAGTCCTGTATCTCCCCTACTACAACTCCTTGTACAGTTCCATTCCTTCCCTTAAGTAAGACACATTTTCTGCTTTCCAGTTTTTTCATTTCAGTCTCATTTTCAGAATTTTCTTGTCGCAGATTTCTCAGGTAAATCCAAGTCTCTGTTCTGGGCCCAGCCTTCGCCTGGTCACTACTATCTGATCTGGTTTTGTCATATACTGCCTCCCCGGAAACACCCAGCTAAGTTTAATCTCACTTCTAAATTCTTGCCCTGGGTTTCTCACCCCATTTTAATGCTGATCTCTCTTGCCAGTTTGCATTTAGATGCCATTCAGTGACTGTCCACCTTTGCAATATTAGGTCCCTCAGGGCTGAAGGTGTCCAGAGCACTGAGAGGAGAGTGCTGTGTGTGCTGTGTGGGGAACGTGTCTGCTCAGCTATGCAGTCCAACTCAGGAAATGGGAACTATGCATTTTTATTTTGCCTTGGGAGAAGTTGTCTAATTCTATTCAAAGTCATAATAAAAGGATCTCCTAAAAGAAACCATGAGAAATGAGAGAGTTTCATTTCCCTGGCTCTGTCTTTCTGTGACCTCTCAGACAACATGGTTCAACCATCCTTCTCCTGGGTCTGGTAGGGAAGGGGAGGGCACGAAATGCCTCCTTCCTCTCACGGCTGCCAGACATGGTGAAGTGGAGCAACTGCTGCAGTGGGAGAAGCTGGAGCACTGGAAGCCATTCCTGTGCGTAGGTCTCAATTCCCTAGTTGGTCTCCCTGTAGCAGCCTTTGCTGTGTGCAGCCTGCGAGGAGTGCTGAGGAATGCTCTCCGAGGGCCTGTGCAGGGGGATACGGGTCTGTGAGGACCATGGCCATGTTGGTGACCTAACTTTTCCTGTCATGGTAGAGGCATTAACCTCAGCTTGTTCTGCTGTCTGCATGCCAAGCCAGCCACTCAGCCAGAGCCCTTGCCACTCATTTGTCTCCTAAGTCCAGAATGGAGGAATCATGTCAGCTGACCAGAGAGATGTGTGGTTTGGGCAGGAGAGGCCAGAGCACCTCATGCTCACCCCATTCTCTGTGACCCTGGTCCATTCTTCCCATCCTCTCTCCTCTCTGCTCAAGCCTGTGCTGCCCCTCTGCTCACCAGACCCTTGAGCTGGTTGCAGAACCAGAGCACTGGTGCCATCAGAGAGACGCTGCAGATGACAGCCTTTCTGCAGGTCTAGTTAAGTGGTGTCAGATTTTGTTTTAAATAAAATGGAAGTGCTGCCTCATTTGCACTGGTAATTTTCAAACCGAGGGGGCTTCTGAATCTGTTACAATACACTTCAGAAAACTTCAAAGTCCTAAGAGAAAGCAGAAGTCAGATAATAACTGCAGGGAAGGGGAGAGCAATTCCTTGACGAGGAAATCAAAACAAATTAATAAACTGCTATTTTTACTTTTCACAGTTTGGGGATGAAAGATACCAGAACTTCAAGAATTACCAGTATACAAGCACTTTAGGAGGTGTCTCAAAGGAGAAGGAAGTTTCAAGTGTCTGCTTTTATCAATCATGCAACTTTGAGATGTTACTCAGTGTTTCTGTCACTTCCAGGCCTCTCAGTCATGTGTGCATGCTTGGCTTTCTGAGTGATACAGGTCAAGGGCAAAGTGCCATGCAACAGTTTTAAATTTAGTGGTTCCCAAAACACAATTGTGTTGATGAAGTAACCAGCATAATGATGTGCTTTGTCATTTTATAGAGTAATTTTTGAAAGATTAAAAACTTTTAAAATTTGGAAGACACAGTAAGGCATGAATGTTTGGCAAGAATTTCATAGATCCATCAGTAAGGCAATGAGACAAATTGATTCTGTTTCCAAGGGCTTTTTGTTTTGTTTTGTTTTGTTTTTTATTTTCAAGTGCTCCTCAAATATGCCAGATTAAGAACTTTTTGGAAACTGAAGATTTTTATTACTGAATATATATTGAACCATTCAAGACCCAAAAATATAGTTCAATTTTTCTTTATTGAACTGTACTGCAGTTTAAGAAACTGCCCTCAGTTTGACAAGCTTGAGGCGTTGACCTGTGGGGCATTAAATGAATAAATAAACTATTGCTAAGGTTACCAAACACTGCACTTGAGTAAACAGATGCTTCCAAGAGCCATAACTCACATACACTTTAAAAGAAGCAGTATTGCTCAAATCATGTGAGTACTTGATAATCTCAGATTCCTGTTTCAAGTTAAGTGCTGTGGTGGACAACTTTCTGAATTGCATATTTTTTGCCTATTAATGCTTTATTAAGGAATTAAAGTCTGGAAAACGGATCTGTTTGAGATCAACTTATTGCCCAATACCTACATAGAGAAACAATATAAATCACAAAATACATTATTTTCTCAAAGGAGGCCTTGGCATATACAGACATCCAGCTTCTTTTGGAATGAATCACACATAGAAGCTGAACTTCTCACTTCTATAGTGACTCATTTTAATACACTTCTTTCTTAGATCCTGCTCAAGAAACAAACAAATTCATCAGCACAAGTATGCCCTATCTCCACTGTTTATTTCAATCACGTTTGGTTCTTATCATGTCATGTTTTGTGTGATGAGGGGACCCAGTGCCTGAAAATGGATATAAAGCCATGTGTAGTGTGAATGGAATAAAACCTTCTCTCCTTTTAAATTCATGCACCGGAGTGTAAAACATTTCCTATTGTGTGAAAACTTCAAGGAAATATTGACCTGGCTTGGTAAAAGGAGCATCAGCAGCCCTGTGGAAATGAACACAGATTGTTTTGACTATTTCAGTTGAAAGGCACTTAGGTATCTGAAGCAATATACATTGTGTGGTCAGATGTAATATGATTTTTATTCCCCTTAATTCTCAGGAAAAACGGAGGAAGATAATATCATTAGGTCACCAACAAAACCTCAGGCTCATAATACTTTCTGATGCTGAAATTGATAGTTCATAGATTGTATCTATTTGGAAATTACTATAGTCCAAAAAATGAGAGACTAAGTTAGATATCCAGTCACCTTTTAAATGCTTTCTAAACCAGCCTGGTGTCTGTGAATATGCCAGTTTTTTCTGTTTGGTGTAAGCAGCTTGAGTGGGACAACCTGGTTAAAAATAACTATTTACATTTGCCATTTTTTCATTCTCTGACCATCTCATTTTTTGCGTGTTTATTTAACAAATATGTAGCTAACATCTGGAAAGGACATCACTCTTGCAGTATCTCACTTCTAAAGTAATTTTTTGTATTAGATAACTGTCAGAAACCAGTAGAATTACCAGTAGTTTCACGTATTTTAGAAAATCCATAAAAAGAGTATGTTTTTTAAGCTAAGACTCAATATTGTTTGTATTTATCAGATATCTTTCACTGAAATGATTCCATACCATCTCCGTGTGTAGAGCCTTACATGATGTTGCAAATTTCACTGTTGTGGGATACATAAATTGTAAGTAGGAGTCATTCTATATAATTTTATGCTTATAAATCTAGAAGTGTATCTTGTGTAAATCTTTTCTGTTCTCATTGTAGGCTACTAGCTATTAATCCTTTCAGTGTTTCCCTGTGGAAAAGAATGATTTAGTTTTAACTCATCTTTCCTGTCATATGAAATGACTGACCATAGGAGAGGTTGGAGGAAGAGCTGCTGAAAAAGATGGGAGGGGACAGGGACTCTGGGGTCACTGATTTCTATGCCAAAGGATTACAGCACAATTTTCTACTTCAAATAGGATGCCCTAATCAACAGTTTTGGATCATGCTTACTCCATGATTGGATTGTATTCCTTTTGTTGTGCAAGATGCAAATTTCCACATAGTGACAATACCTGCCAGAAATAATGTCTAGTTATGGGGCCTGAAATTTTGGGTAACTGGTATAATGAAATGCTCCAAAGAATTTCCAGCAAGACTTGCTCATATATTTGGGTAGTCTAATGAAAATCTGTTAAGTCTAAATTTTATTCATTCTGCTATCAGGCTACAAGGAAGACACTATAACTTGCAAGAGGGGAGGGGTGGAATACAGACATAAGAATTAACTTCAATCGAAAGATATGCTTGGAGTTGTTTTTTTTATGTAGGATTGAAGCTGGATCCTCTTCTGTATTCCTTGCCAGCTCAACGGCTTAACTTAGTAACACTTGTCACAGCTAAAAACTATTTTAAATCAAAATGCAGTTGAGAGTTTGTGGGAGGTATCAAAGATCAAATAACCCAGAGAATGAAGTCCATTCTCTTTTTCCAAGATGATGTAGGTATATCTGCAGGCTAATACAGAGAGCTGGCCAAATAAAGCTCCCGTAAAGGTACTGCTTGTATAAGTTGACATTATCAGCATATTAAAATAAGGATGAAGTACTGAAGGGAAAGTACTGTCAAAGCATATGTGCCCAAGTGTCCTGACAGCCTCCTTTTTCTCTGGTGTGCTAACACATATTCCAGTTTCATTCTACCTGATGTGTCATTTACTGAATCACTGTACTCCCAGTGTATGAAGAAATTGTGAAGAGGATGTTTGTTTTTCTGACTGGGGAGAGAAATACGTGATTTCTCTGAGTTTCCTTTGTTAATTTGTCATTCATTGCTCAAGTTGGCTAGACTTGAGATAGCTGAAGGTGACCTGATTTTGATCCTGACAAATTCCATTGACTGTGATAGAAGGAAGTGCTGCAGAAAGTATATAGTTGAGTGTCAGGACATAATTCAGCCACTCAAGATAGATATGCACAATGGCTCATTTTAGAAATAGCACGATTGCAGCCTTTAGCTTGTTCAGTGATATTTTTTCTGCAAGTTTCCAAACTCTTTCATTGAGTGCAGTAGAAGTTGCACAGACTACGCAGAAGGAGTGGTGAGAGTCCGTGACTGTTTTGCACTATGATCCCACGGCTTCTCTAGACATAATCTTGAAGGTCTTAATTTCAGAGAGTTACTACTAAGACTTTTAATCAGGTATCTGAACATCTTATATTTAAAAAAATACGTCTGATGTACTGACAAAGAAGGCTGGCTGATTATAACTACCTTCGGTGTTACATACTTCCTGATCCCAAGTCACTGTGCTGTGAAAAGCAAATAACAGCAAATAATTGATTTAAACAATGTTAAAAAGTTTTATTTACAGCACCTTTACCTTCCAAACATTCAAACAAGTTACCTGCAACACTGATTTTCTCAAATCTCATGAGCTTTAGACAGGTTCCCACTTTTAAAAATGACATTAAGAAGTGTATTACTGGACTCATCATTTCCACTGCCCTTTTGTTTTGAGTGTGTTCAGCTAACAGTTTTTCTCCCTAAAAGCAGACCAATTCATTCAGGACTGTGTGAATCACTGTAACTTTGCAGTTTATGCATCATGTTCTGTAAGAAAGCCAAATTTTTACACCAAAAATGCAAGCATTTTAAAAAAAATCTTCTATGCTACTCCACTGCCTCTTCTAGCTGTGGTTTGTGAGAAACCATCAACGTACATTTTAATTCCAAGAAAAAAACCCTTGAAATTCCCAGAAAAATCTTGAAAAAACTGTGAATCTCATTCTCTTTTTACGGAGAAGAAAAAAAAAGTCTTCCACATGAGGCACTGCTTTTGTGGAACTCTTTTTTAGTTGCTTAACTTTGCAACAGCTTGGAACATTAGCTGAACTGCCTTGTTCACAGCTATCAATTCCCTGAGGTGGTGGAAAGGTAAGTGCTGTGACAGTGATGGTAAAACCCTTCGTGGATCAGTTCCATGGTAAATAATTCTGTTGGTGAAGCAGAACATTGTACAGAGAATCCTAGTCTTCCTCCAACTCTTTTTCAACCTTCTGGCATATGATCTAGTTCTGTAAGTAGATAAATGTTTGTTCGTGCCCCTTGAGGTAGCTTTTCTTTTTTCATTCTGTAAAATGCCTTGCTTCTGCAATTAGCATCTAGGTGTAGTCTGAAATGCCCATCAGATTTTTGAGCTGGGTTATCCTGTTCCTTTTTAACACATTGCAGGTTTTTATGTGCTCAGGAGAATTGTTATTTCAAAAATTCTAGTGAAAAAAAAAAAAAAAACAAACCAAAACCCAACAAAAACCAATCAACCCAAAACAAACAAAAACGAAGTGTGGTTGAAAAATTATGACACTTGCATCCCTCTGCCAGATTTTCAGTCAAATCAGTGGTTAAGAAAGCAGTTCCTTCCAAGCTTTGGTGCAGGCTTGTAGCTCTTCAATGAAAGCTTTCATTATTAAGGGATTTTTAAAATGTGAGATATAGGGAGCAAGGAGGGCTTGTAAACTTGGTTTGTAGCAGCAGTGTATGTCCTTCATGTCATTTAAAATTCCATCCGAATAGGGACCAGAGTCTGTATTCAAGAGAGCACTGCCCTTCAGTCTGATAAGAGTACAAATAAGTGCTTTCATTGAAACAGAGTGGTTCAAGTCCATGCCAAAAATAAAGCATGTCTGTACATGGTTTACTGAATCAAGAGTTACTGAATCAAGAGTGCAATTTTATCACTGCTATGCCAGTGTTCAGTAGTAGGCAGAAGAACCCAAAACTGTTACTAATTCCATTCCCAGACAGATGAAAACTTATCTTCTCACCTGGTGATCATTTCAGGCATTTTTTTCATAGGTTGAATCCATAAAAAATGTCCTCTGTAGATTTCTGTTGAGAAATTGTTATTCCTTTTTATATTTAAAATCAGTGTACATGCTTCCAGTTATTTCTTGTTACACAAACCAGATCTTACTACAATTAATAATTTGTCCCAGATTGTGATTGGTTTTTTAAAACAAGTTAATATTTTTTAGCTCTACAGAATTTTTATTGTACACTATACTCTTGTAATAATCATTTTATGTTCCTGTGAATTTCTGTGAAAAGAGAATTTAGCTTTACAATGCTATAGCAAGACAGGTTGCTTTACATAATTGTCATGAAATCAAAGGGGTTAAGCCTTTCAGAAGAAAATCTAATATAGCAGCAGCCGAGCTAGAATGGCATAATTTTCAGATCTCACCAAATTAAATCAGATAAGCTGTGGCTGGGTAAATAGAATGGTTACAAGTAATATTGTCTTTGAGAACGTTTTTCTTGTTTGTTTTATATCCATGTATATTTTGGCTATCTCCTGGGAAATTGCTTAAATAATTGCAGATAGAATAACATTAATTTCCAGCAAGTGCTGAAGTCATGCATCTATCTATCTATCTATCTTTTTTAAATCATAAATTCAGCTTATTATTAATCTGAAAAAGGTACTTCAGACTTGAAGTAACCATACAGATGAGTGTCCTTTTTGAATTCATTACTCCAGATTACAGAGAGCTGTTTAATTTTTTTAAATTGAAGTTTGGGAAGAAAAAACATAGTCTTATTACTTCAATAATTAAAAAATGGGTAAATAGTATCTCTATAGTGCCTTTACACAAGCTTTTCCTGTAAATCCATGTTGCATATCTCAACTTTGATTTCATCTCGAGCCTGCCAGGCTGAATGGAAGATCAAAAGTAACACTAGCAACATAGTTTATCATAGAGCATAGATACAAGTGTGCTGGATAAAATGCCAAAAGGATAGAAACAAAATAAAACTAAGAAGAAGAGTTGGCTTCAACGCTCTACAGTGCAAACCACTATTACTGGCCTTGAATCCATGAATGCCTTTGTGCATACAGCTGGAAAACACTGGGAGATGGCGAGAAGCTTCTCCCATAGTACAGAAAACTAAAAAAACTAAAAAAAAACCCCAACCCCCCCCCCAAAAAACAAAAAAACAAAAAAAAAAAAAAAAGAACTATCTTTTTCAAAATGAAATTTATTAAATTAATTGAAAATAGTTTAGGTCTTTGTCCGTTGCTTTTTAAGGTACCTCTCAGGGTAAAGAAAAAAACTATTACAGGGTTAATACAATATTTTTAAAATTTCTTTTCAATATCATAGTGAGAGAGACCAAAGTCAGAATTTTACTGAATCTTTTTTTATCCTGAGACTCTTAATGCTTTGTTTATCACATCACAGCTCAGCTCATTGATTAGTCATCCTAAAATTCTGTTACTGTGGTGACAAGTAGTACTTCCATACAACATCAGGCAAAACCTTTCTATACTTTCATTCTTCTGGTTCATTTAGTAGCAAGAAATTTTTCAGTCACAATTAAAAACAAACCAAAACAAACTCTAAAAACTAAAAGAAATCAGGCACTAGTCTTTCATATGCATCAAAAATGGGAGGAGGAAGTCAAATGCCTGATCTCAGCCTGGGACCTCTGGCAAAGGTATCAAATGTAGAAAGTAGATTTTTGGATGAAAAGTGGAATGAGTGGAGACATAGTGTCTGGATCCACAGTGTCTGGAGCTCATCAGCTTGTGGGAAGCAGCTACTAGAAAACTGGGTTAGGGTAATTCTGGTCTCTGAAAATGTCACAAACCCACAGTGGTAGCACCACACTCGCTCAGTAACTGCTTGGAAAGGTGACTTTGTGAAGTTCTCGGGAGCATACCAAGCCTTTAATTTAGAAAGAAGAATGCACTACCCTTGAATTGGCATGAGCCTACTAAGGTCCAGAAGGCTGCAGCAGTCACAGGCATTTCTCTTCCAGTGTTGGATCATTTACAGAAACGTCCCATCCCTGCCCTTCCATGCTGCAGCTCTCTGTCTGGCAGATATTCCTAGAAGATTGTGAAGCTCACAAGGTGAAGTGGAGAATAATATGGTCTCTTTACAAGAGAGAACACCTCTCTAACTCTCTTTCCCTGTGGGATAAATATGCATTTTGCTGAAGTATTTGTTAAAAATTTAGACATTTTGAATGCAAATAATATAATACTTTTTTTCTTTGAGATGTGATTGCATCAAAATAGATCTATTTCTGGTCCTGGATTCTTACAAGGTTCATGTTTTTTCTCTCCAAATTTTGAGAAATCCTTACATAGCTGGGGTGCTGGAGATGACCTTAAAGCCACTTATTAATATTCCAGAATGTTGATGGCATAGCATGAGGAGGAAAGTGGGTTTCTAAGGAATGGAAGTAATAACTCAGTAACTGAAGTTGTGCCCCAGCTCTGTTATAAATTTTCATTTTGACACTGTATCACCATGTGTACCCCTGCACCCACAATATTCTGCTGAAAGAGAAATCTTGGAATTAATAAAATTTAATACAATCCATCTCAACCTAGAGAAGATTGTTAAAATATGAAAACAGGTTTAAACCTAGGAGGAAGAAGGGATATGAAGTATCATTGTTTTTAGGATTGGCAGGATTTCAGTAGTATATATGAAAATTTAGTTGCCTTTGGTTTGCTTGTACTCTCCCCCCAGTGGTAACTGACTGCAAGTGTGGGAAATATAGCAAATACAGTAAATCCATTAAAACTTGAACCAGAGTGTACTGGCCTGTGCAGTAATTCAGCTAAAAGGTGAATTGTGTGGGAACACAAAAGGTGAATTCTGTGGGAACTGAGCATGCCTAGTACAGTCCGAATTCTCAGTAAGGATCTGTTGTGTTATTGCAATCCTTTCTTCACTCTAAGTCAACTCATGTTTTTCAGAGGTTAGACTGGCCTTATTCAGTTGAAGTTCTGCAGACATCAGAATCTCTCAGATGGTAATAATTGAATCATCCTGAAAACATCCAAGGTTTCAGCCAAAACAGTTAATATTTGCTGAAGAATTACAGAAGTGTGAAATGCTGAAGAATATTTATTTCAGGAAGTAATTAAAATTTTGACAATCCTAAAAGGACATAAAGAATTTGTCTTAGTAATTTCATCCATTAAATGATTACCACGGTATGGTAATCTAATTTTTACTTGTGCTAGAAGCTAATAGCTTTTTTTTATTGTTGGTTTGTATATATCCCTAGGTCCTGGAGATCTCAACTGAAATTCTAAACACATTGTACTTGACAGAGCTGTGATAAAAAGTAATCATGAGCCCAAAATCTGATATGGATGATCTATCATTTTTCTTAGTCTACATCTTTGAAAGATTGAAGAATCATAAAAATGACATCCTTATATGTCTGCTAAATTTAAAAAATGATCCTATTTCTCCTTAGGCTCATTACACTGCTTTAACCTCAGGCCTGTTCTTCTTCCCATGACTGCTTTCAGTCTTTTCTTTAAGATATTATCAATGCAAGGCTCATCAAATGCCAGGAATTTACAGATAATCCCCAATGTCATCAGAAAGAAAGCAAACTTCCAATAACTTTGTACACCTCATGTCACTTTGGTTTTAAAATTCCCTGGGAAATTTGGTCAGCAATCAGATTAAAATAAACATTTAAGCATTTTGAAAATGGCATTGCGGTTCTGTTTTTTCAAAATTCTTGTCATGTTCTTGGCTTATAATATCATTGACATGACTTGGTCATGTTTTGTTAAGTTGACCTCGCCGAGGAGAAGTCCAATTTTAGGACAAGGCAACAAGAGGTTGTTTTTGAATGTACAAAGAGCATCATTTGTCCTTATAAACAGTACTAGATTTGAACTGTTCTCTCTCTAAATCCAGCTGCTGGGTCATGGAAAGCATTGGTTTCCTGGCATAAGAACCAGGAAAAATGCAGAAGAGAGGGTGAGAGTGAGTGTATTTGGTGAGTAGAATGGAGATTGCTTGAGAGGTCAAGTAGTGCAAGGATTACAAGTCAGACAGGAACTGGAAGGCCATGTGAAAATGATGTAGGTATAACTTGTCCCAGTATGGTGTGATACAAGGGACAGGACAAGTATCTGCCAGGGACCTGTAGAGCTGTGCTGCTTGATGAAGAAAGCCAAACCACATAACATGTTTGTGTCTTCGGTCTGTTCCTTTTGACCTTCATTCTTTCGATACCATTTTTAGAAATCTTAGTCATTGTATGGCATTAGCAATATATTTCCTAGGAGTTCTGGGACTTTCTGGGTGTTGCAACCTTAAATGTTTCTTGGGAAAATGTTTTATTTGTGAAGCATCTTTAAGTAGTAAGATCAGTGTTCTGTTTTGGGCAAAAGCTTCCCTCTTGTCAACAAGAAACTATTCCTGTATTATGTCATTTTCTCTTCTTGACTGTAAATTTTCCTAATGATGATGGTAACTTGTGTATTATAGAAGAAATAGGTTATATTTCACTAGATGGTGTTTTGAAGAAAAGGCAAGAGACATGTACCAATCAAGATAAAAACAAACAGTTAAAAATTGCTGAGTTTATTTTGCTGTAACTGTACATATGTGTTACGCATTTTAAATCCTCATACTTTTTTGTTGGAGAAAACCTGGTATCAGAAAGCTACAAGACAGGAATATTTGCTACATTCTTTTACAGAGAAGTTTTATGTCCCAACAATTGCTAGGGAAGAGTTGATTTCAGACATGCAAAACCATTTAAAATGTTCTCTATTTATTTTTAAGTTATATATAACATATATATGCAATGTAAATATGATATTTTCAGGAATTGCCATGGAAAAAAGAAATACTTGATAAAGGAAGTTATTCAGTTAATGGTAAAAAGTGTTACTTATGAGCAAAATCATCAGAAAAGTCCTCTCCAGCACCATCCGCAACACTCTTGCTTTCAGCAAGTTATTTGTTCATAGCACCAATTTATTGCACCAATAACTGAGTGTTTAATTTTCAAAACTGAATGTCTACTGTTTTTTATGATGTAATGATAAATTATACATAAATGTACTGCGAACAGGTGCATATTTGTCTTATACAAATTTTCATTCAGGGAAGACAAAATTATAGACTAATTCAGTTTGACAGGGCCACAAGAAAAGGAATGAAGTTATACTGGGTTTATAACGTGATAAATTAATTTAAATGAATTTGAAGTGAAGGAAAAGAAAGAGGAGTCTTGATAAGGTGGCAACTTGATCTTTACTTAAATGGTTGTGATTGAAAAACCTGGAGTACTGACATCTGGAACAGAGACATCAGTGCAAGGTTTGATACACAGCAAAAAATTCTATTTTGAGTGAACTGAAATTGCCAAGTAATAATTTCTCTAAAGACATATCTCAAGTTTTTGACATGGAAGATGCTAACAACTTTTTTGAAACATACTGCCATTTAGAGAAACTGTATTTTAAACAGCTAAAATTTTCTTTACAGTTCCAATTGCAGAAAGGTTTTAAGTGCTATTTCAAATCTACTTGACAGTATATCTTTACTTGTTTGTGTTTCCTTTGCAGAGGTAACTTTAGATGTATAGGACTCCCACTGACTACTAAAAGTTTTGTCTGGCATAAGAAGATAAAAATATGGTCTGTAATTAAACTTTAAATGTAAAAGCATTTCTGGCATTAAAACAGTTCTCAGAGCCATTCAGGGCTGTTGGGTTTCAAGGAGCAGATATGTTGCAAAAGTCAACTGCTAAATAAAACTGAATTTCTTTATAAAGGAAAATTTTCTGCCTGTGACTCTTATTCTCTTCGCTCTTACCAAATTCAAGCTAGGGCAATTCTGACTGCCTGGCCATTTCATTCATTAAAATTACAACTTGAATTCTAATACTGAACATGTAGCTACCCTGAAAGTTTGATGTAGTTGTTCCTTGGATGTCACCAGAGATATACCAAAGCATGTCTATAGATGCAGAGGCATGAAATGAATATTGTTCAGAGGGAGCTGATACTGTGTCTGCATGGAACTTCTGAAAGACTGCTTGAAAATATTCTCAATGAGAAAATAAAACATTTTCTTCCTTGTCTCAGGCCTACATGAGGCATGAAATTGTATGAATTTCAGCACAAGAAGCAAGGAAGACTGATCCTGGGGCAATGAAGGGAATCTTAAGCACGACATGCAGGGTTACTCATGCTGATATTTTTTCATTGCAGTTTGTTTGCATTAAGGTGCCAAGAATTTTTAATATACATTAAGAGGAACTGTGTGCCTGCTTACTGGCTGCATGATCAGATCAGACTTGTATGGTTTGTTTACTATAATACAACTGCTAAAGTCTGCAGTTGAAATTACTACAAGAAGTGAAATGGTATGTTGTTTTTCACATCTTCGTGCTATGTTTCCCAGAAACTTTTAAGCTGTGTTGCTTACAGATTTTATTGAGGTATAGATTCAAGAGCAGATAAATGTCTGTTTATTTGCATAAAAAGAATTAGTCACTTTCTGGAACCAAAACTTCAGGGATGGGCATTCTTTGGCCTCAAAGATTTTAAACATTTCTATCAATGTAAAAAAGCTATTTGTCTGAATGATTTTTTTTTTATTTTGCTATGCTGTTTTGTTGGGTTTTTTTTAAACATAATCAGTGCAGTATAAAACAAACCAGGCCATGATTGTCAGTACCAAGCTAGTAAACATAATTGACTCTTGTTTTGAAGAAAAGTAAAGGTTAACCAGCAAAGGTTAAAATTGGATGATAAAGTCAAAATTAGAGAATCTCAGCAAGAAAACGGATTAGGTTTTTAGGTCAAAAAAGGTTAAAATCACTAAATATTAGGGTCTTCTCTGGAAGAGAAATTGAGACATAGATGCATGAATCCATGAGACAGACAAGTTCAAGTATTGTAGCCCTGCCTGCTTGACACACATTTCTGGCAACACACCATCCTCTTTATCCTCATGTTGCAAGTGGTGTAGAAACCCTGAAAGAAACATCTCAGTGAGCCTACGTTTCTTATACCTCTTTATTATGGGGGTATGTTGAGTTTAACACTTCTTGACTCACAAATATGAACAGGAATGTGTGTATCAGTGCTTCTGTGTTGATGATGGTTACTTTGGTGCTCACCTTCCATGAGATGGTGCTTCATGGACATAGGACCTTCATACAATTGTGGAGGAATTTGGTCTTTTTGCTCAAGTGGACACCATGAGCAAAAGGAACATGGGAAATTTATACTTTATTGCCTATTAACAGAAATTTCTGATCAATGTTTTGTGTATTAAGAAGAAAAGAACACAAACAATTAAACAAAGAAACATTATGCTTCCCCTTTTCCCAAATTCAACTCCAGGCAAACACCTGTCCTCCCACTTCCTAGTCTCAATTTCTCTCATTTTTATTAAGGGTTACACTTGGTCCATACAAATTCCTCCACTGAGGTGAGGAGTGGTGCAGGAGGTTGGTGCTGTGTGTGCAGATTTTGGTCTGCAGCTTTAAGCCTCTTACTGGTCTTCTGCTGCCAGTTTTAATCAGTTCCCCTGCCCGTGTGTAGGTTGCCTGTGCACTCAGCCTCTCAGGGCAGTCTGTGGCCAAGTGTGGGTTGCCCAAGCACTGGAGCTCCCTCAGAGGCAGCCTTGTCTTGGCAAGGCATGCAGCAATTGGGAACCTGCTTCCTAAGACACACACCCCCTCCACCCCCAGTGTGTGCGTGCTATTCAAGGTGTTTGTATTTCATGAATAAAATGTTCTTTGAGTGTAGTTAGGGGATGGTTCCTCAGCTGTATTGGAGACTTGTCTGCAAGAGAATTGACCCAAGTTCTGCTCCTTATCCTGACTAAAATCTAAATATTTTATTTTACAGATTAGAAGAGCTTTAGCTAAGGAAGCAGAAAGACACATGGCCTGAGTGATTCCTGAAATAATGCCTAAAAGGTAGGAGTCCTTGATCCAGACATGAGTCTGAGACTGAATTCAGACAGGGACTCAAACTCGAGACCCTGTATGTGAACGTGAGTGATTTAATCCCTAATCTTCCACGTGCCATGTAAATGCTTTCTCATTTGCCAGTGACATGCCAGTCACCACCATGACTGTGTGTGCAGGGAGCCTAATCCTGTCATTTAGCATGCCTTTATTTCAGCTACTGAATTTAGGTACCAGGTCATCTAACCACTGTTTTTCTAGAGATCTCAGGTAAGAGTAACATCCCTTGTCCAGAACCAGAATATTGCAGGAATGCCAGTGGCACAAGACTATGATCATGTAGGTACATTTCAAGCCAAGGAGGAATGCGGTAGTGTTTTCAAGCACTGAGCATGAGGTACATATCTATCTGGGATGATATTCTGAGATGCTCAGTTGGTCCTAAAGGCTTAAAATCCTGTTTTAAGAACCAAAGGGCATTAGTTTATAAATGCAATTAATTTAATAATTTCATAATAAATAGAAAAATTTAAAAAGACTGTGGAAGAATAGGGTCCTTTTGAGAAGGCCTGCTGACAGACCAATTGTTCATGTTTCCAGATATTTCTTGATTAGAAGAGCTTTATTATATCCTTTTTTGCCTGGTAGGGTATTCTATCAGACATGATAGATTGAAATAAGGTGCTGAAGGTTTAAATCATTTCATCACCTGTAGAAATATCTGGCAAAGATTTTTGTCTGTGGGTGAATATGTTCATAGAAGGTGCTTTGCATTTCTTAATACTTCTAGCTTACAAGTGTAACAAAAAAGAACAATAAAATATTAATGTGATTGTCCAGAACACTGAAATAGTTGCAGTTCAGTTTGCTGGGACCACACACACAGAGCTTCTATCAGTGTAAATTTTCCGTTCTTTTATTTTACAGTGAAGTATGTACCTATACTTTGTTTTTCAGAACATTTTTCCTCTTATTTTAATGTACTGGGGAAAGACTCCTTTCTTTTTCCCTCATAGAATATTCTAGTTCTGACTAAGCTGCAATTAAAAAATAATATTGGTTATTTTCAAATCACTCATAACTCACATAAGGAGTACTGCATTGTGGTTACTTGCTATTCTTATGGTAGATACACATTCATGGTCATTGTATGTATTGCTCGGTGCTTATGAGCTTGCTTTGGTGACTGCATTTGCAAGTGTTGAATGCTATTACTGATAGATGTAGGCATGAAACTACTTACTTAATTCCACTGAAATCTCTGGGACTACTTGTGTCCTTAGGGTTAAGCATGGTTCAGTATTTTGCTGGACTGGGATCAGAAAGTTCAATGCTCTTTCAACCCAGCTTATTAGGCACTGACCATTTAGTTTTAAAATCTTAATATAAAGCGTAATTTAAACCTGGACAAGGCCAGATTTCTATCATGTAATGCAATCTACTCTTTTCAGTTTCCAGTGTAATGTTAACTTGCATGGAGACAGAAGTGCAACAGGACCACTTGTGTAGTAAATGAAGGGCTGCCCAAGTCATAAGGTAATGTGTTGACAATTCATTCAACTAACCAAATTAGCTTAATTTTTAAAAGAGTCCTAACTGTATATCGTGTATAGACAAACATGTCTGATGCCCAGAATGACTCACGTTTAGTTGTTAATATAATCCTGGAGATAAGGTATTTGACTAGAGCATGCCTTCTTGCATGCTGAAACTGAGATCGTTATATAATACCAGGAGAAGCAAACAACTTTTTCAAAGTCTCATGGAAACCATTCAGGAGAGGGAACTGAATGCCAATTTCATTACCACCTATAAGGAGCCAAACAATAAGGTATTGTAGGCTCACAGACTGAGCTCAGAGCAGGAGGTTTAAGTGCATCAGCCAGTAGGCAAACTCAACCAGGCTAACTCCTGCCAGATAGAAAATATCTGTTAACAGAGCCATTACATGTATTTTAAAAGTTTAAAAACTTCTGTGAGGAATGTTCATGGGATGAACAAGGGAGGATGCAATGTACCAGGGCAGTTCATAGTAAGAGTGGGTTCATAGTAATCTTTTATTCACTGGCCTCAGGATATTTTACCATGTAAGCAGCTCTTTTAATCTGCATTTTACAGACCTGAAAATGAAGAAGTTAGGGGCTGGGCTCAACGGGAACAATAGCATTTTAAACTAGGGAAGGAAGATGCTAGGGAAGTAGAGAGGAAGTGTTTAGTGTTTTTGTGGGGAAAAAAGTATTCTGATGATTCTAGTTCTGAAAAAATACCAATGTTGTAATTTACCAAGTTACCAATTTTTTTTCAGAGTATAAAAGTACTGATAAGAATTTTTTTCTACAAATCTCTTAGGCATTTATAAGAAAGTTCTCTTTATTCCCCATTAATCAATCGAGCAACTATGAAAAAGAATCAATGAGCAGGATCAGTGTACTAGGATCTTACCTTTGCCTAGTTACATCCAAAAATGAAATAACAGTCCAAAGCAGATGGATTTAAGAGACAGAAGAGCCAAGATGGATCTGACTATATAGAAGTCCTTTCCCGAGGGAGGAACTTTCTGGAAAGGTCTACAATATCCTTTTAAAAAAATCACAAGAGAAATTTTTTCCCTGGATAATGATAAGGGCTACAACTGCAATAATTCTCATTGTAGTCTATTTATAGCATTTTAATGTTAGAACTTTTCTACTTGAGCATACAGAATTAGAAATTTTTTTTATGTCATGGGACCCACTAAAAATGCAAAGCTTCTGTCAAAGATAACACAGGAGAAAATGCGCTAAATCACTACTTCCTTCCTTTTGGTCTGTACACCTTCTGGTAAAGCCCAACAAGGATACAGACAGCTGTTATTAAATCTGAAACAGTGATTTGATGAAGCAGTCAGAATTTCAATGTTTGCAGTCTCATGTTGGTGGAATACTTCCTTCAAGCATTTTCTGAAGGGGACAGAGGCAGAGCACCACTGAATAATACTTGCAGTACTCTTCAGGGTGTTCTGCCAAGAAGAAGCTCCATCTCTCTTCCTGGCAGAGGTGACAATAAAGATTTTCATCTTGAATTTATTTCCAGTTAGTGTTTACCCTCCAAACACAGCAGATTGCGTTCATTAAAAATCATGTTCAAAAATGTTGACGAGGAGAAGGATCTTTGCTGCTGCTGAACTTTTACAGACGTGCTGATATTCACATGCATGCCTCACACATTGCAAGGCTAGCAGTTACATGTAATAAACATCAGATTGTTCTTCAATGGTGTCATTTTTTGTACTTGTTAAAAGGAATAGTTCTCTAATTTGAATCTAATTGTGGTGAATCATATCACTCTTCACAAGTGAGATATTGTAGTCCCATCCTTATAGGTGAGAAAATCCAAAAAGAATTTGTAGTTTATAGCAGGTTTTTGCACAGCTATAAGGGATAAACCCACAGAATTTGGTACTTCTGTTGCTGTGTGCTGATGCAGCTGTTCTTCACCAGCACCTCCACAAAGCAGAAGAGTAGGAAAAACTGTAGGTGGGATTATTCATTCATTTCTAGTGTATCCCAGTGAAGATTCTTCCGTACCAAATATAGGACTCATCAGTCTTTAAAATAACACCATGTAAGGGAATTTCCAATACATTTTGTTTCTGTTTGTTTTATATTCATGGGTTCTCCATGAATATCTCCATGAATATCTCCAGGGAATATTTCTTTAAAATTCCCAGGATGACAGAAGAGTCTAGTGACAAGTTATTACGAGAGCCTTCATTTCCTTAGTGCAAATTCATATGTGACAAAGTTTGAAAATATTTTTTGTATTGCAACACTTAAATATTATGGGAGCAAGTAAGGCCTAGAGGGGCAGGGAAACACAGCTAACATCCGTTTCTCAAGAACAGTAGAATCTCATCAGTCATTCTGAGAAATGTGATTTTAGATCCAGGTTGGGATTTACAGCTAACTGTAGCTGTAAACTTTTTCAAATGGTTTTCTGCTATTTCTGTGGATCCATAAATCCCCATTGATGTGTACATATAAAGCAAAATCATTAAAATTTTCAACAATAACAATGAAATAATAGAATTTATAATCCAGTCTGGCAAATTGAACCCCTTACAAGATGCTACTCAAGAGGCCTGAGATAATTTATCCATTAAGTTAGAAATAGAGCACAAAATTCTTATGTTTCATGCACGGTCTCATTATTAACAGAGAACATAGACATTGTGAACACCAGGATTCATACAGTACTGTAGGGAGGGCTAAGAAGTCCAAATTTTTAGACTGAATTTAATATTTGAATTGGGTTATAGAAAATTATATTGTAAGATGTCCAATCCTCAAATTACTTCTAGTGTCATCTACTTGCGTGCCCTTCATAACTCATCCATAATAACCCTTCAGGTTTTTATTCCCCAAAGACCTGTCAAAATGTTAAATGGAACTGAGCTATTTGCCTCAGATGAGGTCCAGACTTTTTTCAGTTTTGAGGAACACATGTTAGTATTAGGTCCACTTCACATCTTGCTACTTTCCCCCTAGGTTTCACAGACTCGTGGTTCTCCCATTGGACTTTCCCATCTGTGACCTAGGGAAGCCAGAAAATTTTGCTGCTATAACATGAACATGCTCTTATTCTGTCACCCCTGACTTAAACAAAGCTAATAAATGTTTCTGAAATTGAGCTTTACTTCTTGAGAAAGATTCAAATGTTATCATGTAAAAGAAGCTGAACTCATGTTTATTTCCAGGGTACTTATTATGTATTTCAGGGAAAACTAGCAATCTAGAAAGTGGATTAATCTCTTCAAAACTAACGTCCTTATGTAGGACTTACCTCTGAAAATGTAGTTCATGTGCCTGACCTTTGAAGCTACCTTATTGTGGACCTCCAGGTGAAATGCTGGTTGTATAATCAAGCTAGGATTTGGTTTATTTTTCTTCTGTTGTCATGAATGGGTTAGGAATGAACTAGCATGGTTTGCAATGACACATCGAATATGTTGTCTTACAGCTTTTTCACAGAGTTCCGTCTCTGTGTGTTTACACATACATGCTCACAAATACAGAGCCTGTATTTTTCACAGTGAAGCTGGTAGTGTCAGTAGTGTCTCTGTTGGAGATTGCTTGTGTTTGTCTTCCATTGTCACTGTTTTTGTTCAGCCACAAAAAACAAATTGCTGAAAAAGCTTTGTTGCAATTAAGAGTTTTGGCAGAGATTTTAGACCAGTGTTCAGGAAATCCAGATGAAAAGAAATTTTGGTATTTGATAAAGTTTATTCTTTGCACTTGTTTCCAGAATTTCAGTGTAAGTCACAGTTTGCTATGCAAGCCAGAAGATTAAAAAGAAGAAACATTTTAAGCATTCCTGCTTGGCTAGTCAGTATAGAGCTGATTATCTCCATAGGTTATGAACGTTCTTCTACCATTTTTTTCATTCTTTGAGCCCAGGCTTTGCTGGTGTGATAATTTAGAATTTTGAATCTGTATAAAGGGTGTCATGTGTGTTTCAAAGTCTGTTGTTAAAACCCAGCCCCATATAGGAATGCCTTCTTATTCCTTATGCCAAATTTTTCTTGGGAGAGTAATTCTAAGTGCACTGTTGCTTTACACTTTTAGACTTGAATGTATCTTTTTACAGCAAATATATCTCCTTTTGTTTACTGTAGTAGCCATTATTTTATCACAGATCTGTGGACTGGCAGCAGTCTTTGTCAGATGCTCACATGATTTATTTTCATCATTTTGCATGTCGCTGTCTTACTGAAGTTATGTACTAGTTCAAAATTTATTATGTTGAGACACACATGGCAATGTTATGATTATAACTTAGTATTACTGGGAAAAGGCATCAAATAATGTGTGACGTGTTGTTTTTAGTTCTTTTCTGTCATAAATTCTGTAAGTGATTTGGCAATTGAAGTGAAGCAAGACTATTTGCAAAGTGTGCAGAGAAGATAGTAAAAATTGCCCCTTTTCTGTAGTTTCCATATCCCAGAAACTGGAAATTCATTCTTGGTTCATTTTCATCTGCCTCAGATAGTGATGGCATACCAAGAGAGAAACTGAGAACACAGCAAAACTTACCTGGTATTTCAAACAGTGAACTTTTCTCTTATCATGGACTTGTAGATGTATTACTTCCCATATCTTGATGCAAATGAAATAGAAGAAGAATATATTCAGTTGGATTCCTTTCTTTGCTTAACTTTTGAATGCAAGCTGGGAGGCAAGAGGTTGACAGGCTGTTGAGGACTGTGAATTACTTTGATTTCAATCCTATTTTTAGTGGACAGTTTTGGAATCTTCAAAACAATAAAATGTTCTCAGTTGAAGATAGAACAATTGAGCAGGCATCACAACTTTAGTTGTCCCTTCACCAGTAAAGTTCTTCTCCCGACAGAAGTATGTAGAAAATAGCATGTGGTAGGCTTGATGGGTAATATGTAGATTGAGTAGGTGGATATTCATCGCCACAATTATTTTCTAAATAATGTCTAAATGTATCTATTTATGGGAATACTTTATAGATTTATGATCCAGGAGTGCAGACCTGTCCCATTTTCCAGTCTTGTGCCAAGGCCAGATCCATGTATCCACCAGTCCTTTCCTCTGTGCTTACACAAGATTCCTGTGGAAATGAAATTCTATGCATGGACTGGGAAGGAATTGGAGCTGTATTTCAGCATATCCCTTGTTTGGATAATGGGAAAACAGTATTCTAGGGACCCAGAAAGAACTGAGTCTCAAATATTCATGTATGTATTTCTAAAATTTTCCATGGGCAAAAGTAAACTTGGGAACAGTGAAAGTGAATAGGAGTAAAGTGGAAGCAGGGGAGAAAAGGGCAGATGGGATTTTGCAGGAACAAAGGAAAAGTGAGTGCACTGGGCAGTGGGAGTGGCTAGTGAGGTGAAGAAAGGTGGACTGTGTGATTTCCCGTTTTTATGGACACTCTTCAACAAGTGGATGGTAAACTGGGATGACAGTGACAGAATGTGCACCTTGAGTAATGTGGTAACACCAGAAAAGCCAAGAGGCTCTTCATTTCCTGCTGCTTCTCCTGTTTAAAGGAGCTCTGGAGGCTTCCACCCAGAGTACAGGGCCTTGCCTCTTGTCTGCTACGCTGGAAGCAGCAGCTTCTTTCAAGGTTTGTCTCAGGGTTTTGAGGTTTTTATCTAATACTGATAGTTATGAAATAAACTAGACTACAGTGAATTCTGGGCTTTAAATGTGTTCTGGTTTTCATAAGAACTTGTCACCCAGAAACTGATGATGCTTTCATCTTGATAAGAATAATGACCTGGCAACTAGGAATGTGATTTTGGTCTGGGGATTTTCTTTCAGTGTAAATTCAGTATCTGTTCCTAGAATATACTCCACCTAATCTCTGATCCCTTTTACAGATGTTAGATGCAGTGCCATGTCAAAATTTGCTGCATATGGGAGAATCTCAGTTTTAATTCAGTGATATTCTAGTCCTAGTGGCCTTAAGAGAGGAAAAAAATACTAGTGGGTTAATAAAAATGATGAAATTAACAATTTTTCCCTCAAAGCCTTAGTCCCAGAGTCATGCAATTTGAGTTAGCAATTGTATATATTACTTATTTTCTGCAACTGATATTGACATTGCAAGTGATGACACTGAGCATTGAGATAAGATTTCTTGTGATAGCAATTGCAACTAATAGGATCTACCTGTTGACTAATTACTTTCATATGATAAAAGTAATACATAGCATAGTGGTTGCTCAGTTAAGGAAAATTATATTACATCATCCTATTTATCTCTTTGACACAGAACAATGATGAGTGGAAATACCCTATAATATTCTTATATGTTATGAAATTCATGTCTGAAATTGTACCAACCAAGAAAAGACTACTTAAAGGTCATCCCCTGGATGGGGAAAGGTGTGACTCATAAACACCGCAAAATATCTGAATTACCAAATATTTTTTCATGCAGAATGGAAATATATTTTAATTATACTCAGTCATATATTATTAATAATTTCCCATCTTCGCATAAATTTTTCCCGGCTTGCACAAAGAATTCTTTGGCAGATAACAAAATGTTTTGTGGCACTGTGATAGCACTTTTTACTACACAATATTTAAGAAATCCTGACACTTAAGAGAGGTTCCAGGAAATATTAATCTAGTTGGATGTGTGAAACCAAACACACACAATGTGGCAGCTGTAGCTGCTGAAGTTTTTCTCCAAAAATGAGGCAGTGAGGTTACCAGAGCTAAAAGGAGACTAAATTAATGTATTAGACATGCTGTAAAGATCAACCTGTAAGGAATGATGGAGGAGGAGCAGGAACTGGGAAAGCTAATGCACCTTTGTCATCAGCAAAGAATTTCCTCTGTAGTGTTTGCTATCGTCCTTTAAAAGATGAGAAAGTGTGCAGATGGAGCACGCGAGGTTTTTAAGAATGCTGCATTCAGTTAGATCATCTCAACTTTTCCAAAAGAACTTGTCTCAGAATAATTTAAGCCGTATGGAATTCTGAGAGATGATTGGAGTCATCTGACTGGCAAACATACAGGACTTATGGATATAGAAATACACTTTATGGACATCTGTCACCTTAAAAAGTCATATAAATTTATCTGTAAATGAAAGAAACCTTGAATATATTGTGATTTAAATTCTGCAGTTCATGGAGGTAAATTTCCCATTGAGGTCTGCCCAAATCAGAATTTGCAGAATTTGGCCCAGTCACACAATTGGCACAGGATATATCTGTATCAGGTTTGTGTAGCAAGGCTTTGGTGGCAGGAGGGCTACAGGAGTGGCTTCTGTGAGAAGCTGCCAGAAGCTTTGTCTGTCAGTCAATTCTGTTCCGTGACAGACCCAGCCTGAGCCCATGAATGGTGGTGGTAGGGCCTCAGTGATAGTCTATTTAAGAAGGCTGAAAAGCCACTGCAGAGCAGCAGCTGGAGAGGGGAGTGAAAATATGAGAAGGAAACAGCTCTGCAGGCACAAGGTCAGTGCAGAAGGATGTGCAGGAGGTGCTCCAGACACCAGAGATTCCCCTACAGCCTGTGATGCAGACCATGGTGAAGCATCTGTGCCCCTGCAGCCCATGGAGGTCCATGGTGGAGCAGACATCCACCTGCAGCCCATGGAGGAGCCCACGTAGGAACTGGTGGATGCCTGGAGAGGGTGTGACACTATGGGGAGCCCACACTGGAGCAGGCTCCTGACAGGACCTGTGGATGTGTTGGGAGAGAAGCCCATGTTGGGAGAGAAGCCTGTGCTGAGAGAGAAGCCTGTGTTGCATCTGGTCTGTTGGCAGGACCTGTAACCCTGGGGGACACTAGGCTGGAGCTGCCTGTTCCTGAAGAACTGCACTCCATGGAAGAGTGACCCACACTGGAGCAGTTCATGAAGAACTGCAGAAGTTCAGAAGTTCTCCCCTGAGGAAGAAGGAGGGGCAGAGACAACACGTGACTAAACTGACAGCAACCTCCATTCTGTCCCCCTGCACCACTGGCAGGGAGAAATCATGAGTGAATTTGAACTCAGGAAGAAGGGAGGGATGGGTGAAGGTGTTTTAAGATTTGTTTTGTTTCTCTTTACACTACTTTTATTTGATTGGTAATAAATTAATTTCCAAGTGTTGAGCCTGTTTTGCCTGTGACAGTAATTGGTGAATGATCTCTCCCTGTCCTTATCTCGACCCACGAGCTTTTCAGTATCTTTATGCTTCTCCTCTTCAGCTGAGGAGGGGGAGTGATAGAATGACTTTGGACACCTGGCATCCAGCCATGGTCAAAGCCAGTATAATATCTTGCCATTTGATATGTAACTCTTCATTATCCTCAGCTGTCCTGGACAAGCATGTTAAGTTGTGCACACAGAGCTAAACAGGAGAAAATCCTGCTTGTCTGTTTTCCTGTGGTGGAACCAGTGTATGAATTAGAAAGAATGCAGTAGCATGATTGAGAAGGGAGAAATAAGTTTAGAGGTGTGGTTATCACACAAATCCAGACTTACTGGGAGAGGTTAAAAGAAATTTTGCATGCTTCTTACGTGAATCAATGGAGCACATATTCATGCAACAACGAGATGCATCTGCCCCTACAGCATTGTACACACGAAACCAAAGACCCCTATGTAGGACCAACAATCAGTTAGATGAAATTCATTTACCATCATAAATTAGGTGTACTCATATCCACTCATTTCCTAGACAGATAGTGGTGTTGGTGGGGTAATTTTTCTAATATGTTCAAATTAATTATGACAGCAGATATTAATGAATGAAAAGACCCATTCCAATCCAAGAGCTAAGGTAAAATTATCAGAGTTTCCTGAGGGAATGTCCAAGTTCTGAGGTCTGTTGCCTCATTAATGATGCCATATTAAAACACTGGGTTGTACTGGCCCCCCCAAAATGAATTCTTCATGTTCTTTTTCCCTTGCAGGAATTTTTGAATGACCTATTTAGTGCTGGTAGACTGAGAGTGGGGAGTCAAATGACTGCTGGAACCACAGATGTTCTTGAAACGTGTGAGCTTGCATTTACAAAAAAACCTGCAAAAAATATTTTGACACTGATGTTCCACCAGTTTCATGTTGGTGCTTGAATATCTTTGAGGATCTAGCGTTTAATTACTATACTGGAGGTAAACAGAAACATATTAGATAAGACAACCTGAGTTTTAAGAGTCTGAATATTTGCAGTTATTATCAACTTTGACAGGAACTGCCTGTTTGGTGCAGAAAAGAGGAGACTGATCACTACAGGCAAGAAAAATCACAGACTACTGTAATAAATTTGTCCATGTGAATAATTTCTTCATCTTCAACTAGAAGTCAAATCAAGCCTAAAAGGGTCCTAATAAAACTGTGTAAAGATGTGCACAACTGGAAGAAAAAGAAATTCTGAACAGAATAAATTCCATCCATTTTGCAATCTATAGGAAGACAGCTGCAAATGCAGGTGACTGCATCTTATATTGCTGGGCTGCAAGAGAAATCAAATCCACAGATATTTAATCCACATTTGCAAACAGAGAAGCTAGGAAACAGTCTACAGCCCAGGGAAACATATCTACTGTCACAGACACTGACTTTAGGGAGGTACAGAGAAACTGATTTAAAAGTAGTCTGTCAGTGACAATTCAGTCCAAAACAAATAAGGTTAATTTAGCAGCATTTAAAAAGGGTGATGTGGTTTGGTTTTCTTCCACTATATCCTCTATATTCTCTGATATATCAAACTATGATATGTTTCATGCTGAAGGAATAGAAAAAAATAGCAGAAAATAATTAGGATGTTAACGTGACTGAGTGACAACACTTATGTAGAGCTTTGCAAGAAAAACTCACAAAACATAGTAAAAAACTCATTCCCACATAATTGTAGAAAAGGCAGAGGACAGTAAAACAAGTCTCCCCCTAAGCAGTTGTCATGAGTGCATGCTCTGAGGCAGACCTGATTTCAGAATAGACGATATTTTGGCATTCAAGGGGCAGTTATGAAATATAAAAATGTGCGTACATCTCCTTTGTGTATACACATACTGAGATAGGTATGTATCTGTTTACATGTCCACATCAATGCACATTCTCCATCTGCTTAACCCAGAAATGGTTAATTAATGGCATAGTTTCCTCTCCCGTTGGAATAGGCTTGCCAATCAGAACAGAGATATGAAGAAACGTGTAGCCTAGGGCAAAATGGGGTCAGTGAGTGGGATGTTGTGGTTTTTTCACAGCTTTGCTCAGCCTGTGCCCCAGAAGGGCTGCTAAAGGCAATGTGAAGTATGCAGGAGGACAGTAGCTCAGAGGAAAGAGTAAGAAAATCTGCTGATATTGAAGTTATGATCTTTGAATTGTCAGTCAGAATGTGGTTTTTCCATGGTAAAAGAGCAAATGGTAACTCTAGACCTGACATAACTACAAAGTCATGGGTGTGGAAATATGGCCATTTGGACTTGGATATGACTTCTGATTTTCTCTGATGGCTAGTGTATGCCATTCCCTAGATAGCTAGGTGATAGAATAGTCAGTATTGCTGTGAAACTCAGAGACTGAGCTTCTAGTCTTATTTTTCAGTAAAAAGAACTGATGCTAATCTGAATGGAAATTATCATACACTGAAATAGTTTATTATTCCAAAGTAAAGAAGTCATGAGAAAACATATCTCTGAAAAAACTACTTGAGAAATCACCGTTAGAAAACATGAGAAGCTGATACATAAAGGTCTTTGGGAAGGCAAACTGACAGAGAAGAAAGTGAAGAAGAGCTGTCATCTAATGAAAGCAGCTGTCATAATAGTATAGTAGTAAATTATTTCCACAGAAAATAGATAAGAAACAGCATGATGTAACGAAGTTCTAGAAGTTTTCTATAAGAGAAGGAAAAGGGAATATTCATTTACCAGGACAGGAGTGCAAAGTGCAGTTGATATTGAAAAAGCAGTGAACTATTTCTTTGTTTCCATTTTCAAGCATTACATGGAATTAAAAATTTTATTATATAGATATTTTCAAAAGGAGACAGAACAATGATCCTGAATATGCAAGTAACAGGTTGAAGGTGCCTAGATAAAATAAGTGTGGTCACATTGCATGTGAATGAAGTCCACTAATGAAAATTAGTGCAGCATTCTTAAAACAATACTAAAACTAGTCTCTGAAGGGTGAATAATTATCTTTGGAAATATGGATGATTTTAAAGAGGAAATGGATTTCAAGAGCAATTCTGAAAAAAATTATTACTTATTAACAATAGGGAGAATAAATAATAGATAAACAACATGAAATTGTCTAAGACACATTACAGTAAATGTATGTTTTCTGTTTTTCTGAGTGGGAAATTGCCTAATGGAGCTGCAGGTATGAGGTATCTTGAGCGTGGAACTTCTTTATTGTCACATAAATTCTCAGAAGTAAGCTACAGAAGTCAGGTCTGAGTAATGTTTTCCCCACAAGTTTTGTTGCACAACTGTCTCAGTGAGAAATTATTGATTTACTGACAAACTGGGAGAGTATTTAAGTGAGTCAGTCTCAATTTTTAAGCAATCTTTTAGTGTAATGATTTAAATCTTACAATAGAAACTAAACTGAAGCTAGCTGAGGCTAGGAAACGAATGCCATTAATTAATGATGTACCAATGACACAGATATCATTTACTTAGAATTCTGTAAGGCCTTTAACATTCTCACACACAAAATCCTTTTCTCCAAACAGGAGAGATATGGATTTGAGGGACGGGCTATTCAGTAGATAAGGAATTGGCTGGATGAATGCAGGCAGAGAGTTGTGGTCAACGGCTCCACGTCCATATGGAGGCTAGTGACAAGTGGTGTCCCTCAGGGGTCTGTATCAGGACAAGTGCTCTTTAATATCTCCATTAATGACATAGTGGGATCGAGTGCACCCTCATCAGGTTTGCAGATGACACAAAGCTGAGTGGTGCAGTTGCCACACCTGAAGGATGGGATGGCATCGGGACAAGCTCGAGAAATGAGCCCACAAGAACCTCAAGAGGTTCAACAAGGTCAAGTTCAAGAGCACAGTGCCAGATATGAGTACAGACTGGGAGCAAACCCATTGAGAGAAGTCTTGCAGAGAAGGACTTGGGAATTCTCATGGATGAGAGGCTGGATATGAGCTGGCAATGTGCCCAGAAAGCCAGTCGTATCCTGGGCTGCATCCAGAGCAGCGTGGGCAGCAGGGTGAGGGAGGGGATTCTGCCCCTCTGCCCCACTCTGGTGAGACCCCACCTGCAGTGCTGCATCCAGCTCTGGGGTCCCAGCACAGGAAGGACACGGACCTGCTGGAGTGAGTCCAGGGCAGGACCACAAAGAAGATCAGATGACTGAATCGCCTCCCTTGTGGAGACAGGCTGAGAAAAACCTGGAGAAGAGAAGGCTCTGGGAGACATCATTGTGGCCTTCCAGTACTTAAAGGGGCCTTATAAAAAAGAGTGAGAGTGACTTTTTACATGGGCAGACAGTGATAGGATGAAGGGGAATGGTTTTAAAGTGAGAGATTCAGATTAGATATTAGGATGAAATTCTTTGCTGTGTGGGTGGTGAGGCACTGGAACAGTGGATGTCACAACTGTGGAAGTTTTCAAGCCTAGGTTGGATTGGTCCCTGATGATTCTGATCTAGTAAGTGGCATTCCTGGCCATGGTGTGGACGGGTGAGAACAAGATGATCTTTATGGTCCCTTCCAACCCAAACTATTCTATGATTCTATGATGACCTGAGTATTTGTGCTGTTTTATGAAGAAAATGCTGATAGAGAATGCACACTCTTGGGTAACTCTAAATACCAAAGAATACTTTTTCTATTGGTAAAGAAGTCCTTGATATCGTATAATTTACAAAGTACTGAAGGAATTCAGGTAAAGCAGAGGCCTGTGATGGTGCCTGACTTGCTCATCCCTGAAGAAAACAGAACCGTTTGATTCTGAGCCAGGTAAATATCCAGGCTCTTCTGAGTGATTTGCATTGAGGCCTTATGCACAAGTGCTTCAAAAATGTCAGCAGACTTGTTGGCAGCTAAGAAGCTGTGCAGCATAGTAAACTGGATTTGCCATTCTTCAATTCACTGTCTTTCTTGTATTATATAACTAGTGAATGAGAAGAGTAAATTGTAGGGGGAAGGACCATTTCATACACAGAGGAGGGAGATGAAGGCAGGGAGATGTGGTCTGATGAGATGTTCTTTTCAGCTCTAAAGGTAGTGGAAAATGTCTGTTACAATACCTATCCTTCTAGATGGAAGAATAATATAAACAAGTCTGTTAAATAGTGCTGTTAATAGTCCCAGCTGTATGATAGAACTCAGCCTTTCAAATGTTGAGAATGAAGAGGCTTGAACAGTGCAGAGTTTGAAGATGATTATTGGCAGGATCACCACCATAAAAATAAGACTTCTTTTTCATGTCTCCTGGCGTGCATGTGGCTCAGGCAATTCAATAAACCCTAATTTCTGACAGAAGTTGAAACACACAAATATATACACATATACAGGATTTTATATAAGAATACTTATGTCTTAGGAGGGACACTGCAAATTCCCCTTAATCATGTGAAAAAATAAGCAGCTCCCTTTTGATGGTTCTACAGCTCTAGTAACAAAGAAACTTAAATTATTGTCTTATGGTGTCACAGTGCACAGGTATATAAAATATATTTAGGTAAATAATTACTGGATGAATGGTCTTCATGGGATAACTTGACTTAAAGGGTGACTGAATATGAAATAGATATACAATATATTCTTTAGAAAAGCTGGTTTTAGTGCACAGACCATGTCCATATCATGCTCTCAAAGGTTCATGCTACATGGATTTCTGAAATTCAGAATGAGATTAAAGAGCTCAGTCTGCACAACATGGGTGAAGTTTTCATAAAGGATTTTTCTGCGAATTGTTTCAAGACTAGGAAAATCTAGCGTAATACAACGTGATAGCAATGCAATACAGAGATTGCTGATTAACAGATAGAAAGCATACCAGCTTCGCAACATCCTCTCTGCCTTGCACACTTCACTTCCAAGGTTTGCTGGAGCATGTAATGGTTTCTATATTATACTCAGCTAGAAATTCCACAGCTCTGACAGTGCCAGATACACTATAAATTGAATTAAATATATCCTTTAGCAGAATTTATTGCTGCCATTCTGTGAATTGCTGCAAGTTTCAAACATCTGGACCTGTCATATCATATTATCTCAGAACAATAACCATAAGCTGAGAGACTGATCTGTTTATGAGAATGGTATCTGTGCAGGGCCACAAAATCATAAACAAGAACATTCATATTTCCCTACTTATCCCCTTACTCTAGAGCAATTTACACTGTACCATTTTGTGCCTTCATCTTAGATCTTGAGTGGAGATTGATTTAAGAGAAAGGAATGCTTTGTTTATGGCTGAACATCTATTAAACATAGGCCTGGACAATTCTTGAGCAGAGCAGGAAAAGTTAGAAGTCCTCTACTAAGGTTTCATTTACTGCTTTGTGTTATATAAGCCTTTTAATAGGCATTCAAACAGATGAACATTGATCTCTAATGCAATTTATGTTTCATGGTCTTATATCTGTTTTTTGGCAAATGCTGTGTGAGTAAAACATCCCTTTACTTAATTATCTGTATGTGGGTATTTTTTTTTTCATTTTTATAGATTATGATAAATACCTAAATTACTTGCCAACATTCTTTTTACAAATTATTGTTGTTATGGTAATAACCTACTGAGGAGTCCTTTGGACACATGGGAACCTTATATAACCCCAAACCCGGAACATGCTGTGTGAGTGTAACGCTGGGTTGTGTCCACAGCCCACCTACAGCTGCTATTGGCCTCCTTCCCTACCAATGGCAGGTCTGGGGAGAGCTAAGAGTAAGTTTATCCCTACAGCATAACTTCACTGCTGGCTAAGGGGCAGACAGGAGCCTGGGGAGGCACTCAAGCACCATATGGGAATGCATTTTGAAAGGTAAGTGGGAGCTGTGTAAGCCTTGGCCAAAGTTTTCAGAGGTGCTGAATGTGTGTGCTGACACAGATGTGCAGAGCGTCTCTTTCTCTGCCTGTACTTGTGTCTGATCAGACAAGCACCATGTTGGGCTGTTGTGGGCCAAGGCTGCTTACCTGTTCTGACAGGATACACCAGGTCAAATGTGGTGTAAAACTAATGCACCTACCTGGCTTCTGGTCTGAACTGACTTATGTTTGTCCAGGAACACATGCGGGGTCATAAACGTACTTGTTTACACCCATGCAGGTACAGATTATGTCATATGAATTTTAGTGACTGTAAATTTTCAAATTATTTACACATCTTTGAAAATTTCACTCCTAATAGCCTTTATAAAATTTGAGTTTTGCACTTTCAGCCAGGAAGGCTAGTGTACATTAAAGAACACACAGCGTCACACAGATGTGACACTGCCTCTGAGGAAGTTTTTAGCTTAAAGGCATTTGCTTATACTTCATACTAAACTAGCTAGAAACATTTCTGTAACTGAAATGTTGCACAAAAGTTTACTTTTAGAATATAAAAGTGAAGAAAAGGTATATTTGTACAAGAATATTTAGGTATCATTAGTATTGCTTACTCTTTATTGAATAATTAAAAATGACACTTCTGAGGAGTTAACTCACAAGTGATTACTGAAGCATGTGTATTTGTACTGTATGGAGTCTGTATTTTTATATAGTACCTTTCAGATAATGTGACCTTTTCTTTTTCTTAGTGCTTATGATTTCTTCACATTTCAGCATCACTCTAAGGAAGCAGATGAGTTAATTTAATTAATTTCATTTTCTAAAACTAGTGATTGAAAACCTTTTGGGGAATAAGAATTAAAGATACAGTCAAGTTATTCTTAGTTGTCCTCCATGTTCAGATGAAATAAAATCTCAATGAAAATGGTTTGAAATTATGACAAACCTTCACCTCAGGTTTTTCTTGAACCTTATCCAGCCCCAATTGTAATCTCACATGCAACTCATCTGACAATTCATCTTTTCTTCCTTCTAGAGATGATCTCTGCACAGAATATACCAGTAGCCCAAAATCACAAGCTCCCAATGGCTGATGTCTTCTGTGTTCATGGATTGTGGCACTGGGATGAACATTTCCTGCAATCCCCTTAAAGGCTTTACCTTAAAATTCTGCACCTTGGCAAAAGGAATGAGTGTGCTCTGTGCTTCCAAACTTGTAGACCGTATTCACGTCACACTTCAGCCTACTAGTGCTGATATAGACAAAAGTTTCTTTATATCTGTCTAATGGGAAATTTTACAGTTTTTCCCTTGAAGGCCATTTCCTTACCTGAGCTTCAAGTGCAAAAATAGAAACATGAAATAATATTATGGGTTGCCAGTCTCAAAGAAAAAAAAACACTTATAAGTTTTATTTTGTGTGTACAATTCAGCACAGTCTTAAAAAGGCATGAAAATAAGATTCAGGTTGTTTTGAACTCGGTGGCCAGGTTTTGTTGAAAGACCAAATCTCTTCAGCCTGAATTCTGCATTGAGAACAAAGCATAACCTGCTATTGTGTTCCTCAGTGTTGCAGTGTTACAAGGTTGAGTGAGTCAACCTTCCCTTGTTCATATGATGAATGATCAGATTAAGATATTTCCTGATTTATGAACTAGGGCTGGTCCTCGTACGGGTCAAATGGAAGATCACTCATACTGAAAAAGCCCATTCTGTTACAAGAGGGCATTGCACCTTTTGCTTGAAGGGTCCACCCATCTTGTGTTTACTACAGCAGACACTTGTCTTGAATTATGAGAGAGAAAGCAGTATTTTGTTGTTTTGTTTTTGTTTTGGTTTTTTTATTATTATTTTATTTTGTTGTTTTGGTTTTGGTTTTTTTTTTTGGTTTGGTTTGGTTCGATTTGGTTTTTTATTAGGACATGTAAGTGAGACCCTCAAACTGTTTTTTGTAGTGGAATTTAAACTGACACACTGTCTTTCTGATGTGTTTAGATGAAGACCAGTGAGATGTGCTAGAAACTGCAGCTGAATACTACCCACTGCAATGATTCTTAGATTAGAAAGGATTCCACCGCTGTTTTTCTGTTTTATTTCATTTTAAATATCAACAGCTGTTGTCTGTTGAATGCTACAGAGCAAGCTCACCTATGAGGCCAATTTATTAAATTCCTGGGAACAGCAATGAGCAGCAATAATTTGTATATTCTTTCTGTGTCTACAAGAAAGCACAGAAGAGTAACAAGCAAGAAATATATTTTACCAAATGAGTATCTCTGCTCTGTAAAAAAAGTTTCTGTTTTTCTGTGGACAAAACAGTTCAATTCAAAATATTTTCATTTAATAAAATAATCCATCCCTGGGTTGAATTTACTCAAATAGTACACTAATGCAGGATGAACAGCTGATGTTAGACTACTGGCAAACAACACAGTCATAAGAAATTCTTTTTCTTATGCATGTGTAGTTGCCAGGCTCCCTACCATCATTTCTGTGTGTTTTTGGGAGGGAGAGAGGCTTTGGCAGGTTTTTCTTCATGCCTTGGCAGTGGTAAAATTTCTAGCAGAGCCATTAAAAAATATAGTTTTAGCGGTAAACTGCTAGACACTGTAACATGGTCCAACTTACTCCTAAATTTTTGCTATTTTTTCAGGAAATATTTTTACACAGACCACTTTTACAAATCTGCTATATTGTGTCATATTTAAAGGCAGTTTTCAAAAATTCTGTTAAGAGTTTCATGCTGTCTTTATAGCAAAAATCAGATTTAATTATTTGTTTCATTACTTATATAGCTGATACTACTTTGACAGCTGCTGCCACAAAAAACTAATTTGGCGTAAAAAGAACACAGCAGTAACATCAGTACATTTTACAGAGTTCTGCTGCAGCTTCTTTGGGATGAAACACAAAGCCTCCCAAATGGCTGCAAATGAAAACAAAATTATGTGTGCTGATTTATGTTGCATTTTGACGATCAATAAAACTGGAATCTAGTAAGGGGCACATGAGAGCAAGTTCCATGAGACATCTGCCACTGATAAGTGGTGTTGCCAGTGCTGCAGAACTCAACATCAGAATTTGACAGTAAAATGTCCTTACTGGTGTTTACATGTTTAATTAGCTGCTGATAGGTACCATGAGAACACAAGAATGTATTTAGGCTTATGTTGGTGAAAAGCATATGGTCACATGGTCAGTCCAGCAGAAAATATTTATAGCCTTCAAAGTTACGTCACACCTGCAGCAAGTGAGCGGACAGTGGAAGGCTGATCTCTCTGGGAGCTCCAGCTGCAAAACACCACAGACCTCGGCCTGGATGTGTATCATGGAGTCACCTGAGGTTAGTCCATTAGATTCAATTTGTGCCAGTCCAGATTAACACCTTGATATCCGTTGCAAAAAATATAATTATTTCCCTTTGGTTAGGAATGAAGACAATGCGTGGTTCACCTCTTGTGCCTGTTTCCTGTCTTCACATGGCAAAATACACTCTTTAAGGGACGTGGTTCTTGATGGTCTCACCAGAAAGGTCAAATATAGGTTAAGATCTGAAGTCTGAATTACTTTTTCAAATTTCTTTTGGAAATGAGGCCTTTGCAACTCAATGGAAACATGGGGAAAAGAGAAGCTGGAGGAACTTAATGTTCCTACATATGATACTTGGTCTGCATCAGGTGTGCTATAGCTGTGAAGAGTTTAGGTAGGCTCTGTATGCCACACTGTGAGACATTAAAAAGAGGGGAGGACAGAGGTTTCCTATTTCTCTTACCATAGTAAATTTGATGTCACAGTCATATGGTGGCAAGGGGTGGGAGGAAGCAACTAAAATACAAATTTTTTGCAATTTGCCAGTCCACAGCAGGATCTCTGGCTGCACTCTTACATGGATTAAAACAAGGCGGAAAACATTTTCATGCTTCATTTCTGAGTTTGCAGTATTTTAAACTGTAAATAGGATAATGAGAAGTGAAGACCTTCAGACAAGGGAACAGGCTCTTTTCATCACTGAAACGGAACTGTGGGTGTTCTCTTGGTAAGCACAGGAGTAAATGTACATCAGGAACACAAATTTAATGTCAGGAACATTAAATCTATAAAGAGAGGGATTTTTAAGTGGTAAATATTTATAACAATACTTTGACTGAATAAGATTCTAATTAAAGTTTCATGGGAAATGTGGCAATTTTTGGTGCATATTTTAAAAGAACTTTTTGTTTTAAGAAGTGGAAGAGTGTAAATTAATCTGAGAATCTGTAATTGGAAAATAGAAAGTGAGACAAATATTACTTTCTAATGTTTCTCTAATTTGAATGGTGACAGCATTGCACACAATTTTTTTTTAATGTAAGAGCTTGTCTGTCTATATGACAGGAGAGATAAGTAATAGATATTATGCTGTAATAGCTGTATACAAAGAACATTCAGAGCTCAGTTGTTTTTTTCTTACAATAATTATAAATTCCCCTTTTAAAGTAATGGCTGCAATCAATTTTTTCCTCAGACTTGGAGGACTTCAAAATATTGAAATACAAAAGAGTGAGATTAATAAAAGGTAATCCTTTGAAAGAAAAAATATGGAGTGTATAACACAAACTGTGTGAGGAGGCCTTTTAACTGCAGACATAATTTTGGACAGTGTTTCTCTAACCCACAGTTTGCAATTGGCTAAAATGTCCCTCATCACAACAAATCCAGAATGCACATGCACAGAGTGTAACGTGACCCTGTGCAACGAACCAGGGGCCCCGAGTGGGCCTGTGCTCCCTGAGTCCTTGCCATGACACTCTTCAAACATTGGTATTGTTGGCTCTTTTCTTGCCATCAGCTAAGCTTCAGAAGAGCTGAAACTGGGCTGTAGCAGATTCTTGTATGCCCAAGAATCTTTGCCTGGCCCAGAGGAATGATGCAAGAGAGAATTTGGGTGCATGAGACCCTCAGACAAGTTCAGGCTGCAACCAAGTGTGAGAACATGTTTGCCCGCTGGGCAAGTTGGTATCTGAGAAAGGGTTCAGACTCCCACTCCATTAGGAATTTAGACCTGGAGTTTACAGCCTGTGGCTCATGAACTGTTTTTGACTTAAAGCCTACAGAACGCAATGAAAAAAGGAAAAAGGCAGCCTCCTGCTGCTAAGCTTATACTTGCTCCACAAAGCTGTTGTCAGCCTGGGAAGATTTGCAGGGCTCTAAAAAGAAAACCATGAGGAAAATACCCCTGATTTGTGAGCCCTACTTTTCAGCAGAGATTGAAATATAAATAGTGCAGTTAGTCACAAGAAGATACTTGAACTACATTCAGGGAGTTGTGAGAATGATGATTTAAGTACCTGTGAGGAAAGATCCTTTAGGTGAAACATATTAAATTCAATAGGAACAAGTTTAGGCCCAAAACTGGAGAAGATTAAAGAAACTATGAGTATTCTAATACAAATCCTGTGAAATAATATATTTATCTATTAATCAAAGAAATGTGAAGATTTTTGGAAAAGATAATTTTAAATTAACAAAAGCCTTAAATACCCCAAACCTAATCAAATGGGAGGAAAAATATAGTTGTTTTTTATTGCAAATGACCAATGTTAAATATGCAATGCGCCCTGGTTTTACATACACTACAGCATGTTTTTTTTTCAGATGAAAACAGATTTTTGCTCTATTATGGTACATATTTTTAGCAGTAATTTTGGGAGATTTATGAGGAATCATAATGAACATAATTAAAATAATCCAATTATCCTGGATGTGCAATTTTGCCAGTTCTGATCTGTGTTTCATTCTCTGATGCATCAGCATTTGAATACAAAAGGTTAAATTAGACCCCACAAGATTATTTATATGTATATTTGCCAAAGCAAAAAATAGAGCTTTCTAAAGTGCTTTGAAGTGCATTATGTCATTTAAACCTTCATAATGTGCATAATAAATGTGCATATTACAGATGAGTCAATCACCATATTTTTCCAGAGATAAAAAGAGCGGTCAGGGGAAAATTGGGGCACAGACTATACAAAAGTTTAATGTTCCTCAAAATCTGAAGAACTTTTGTATTACTCATGAGGTGTCTTTAGTTTGCAGTTGGCCTCTTTTTTTTTTTGTCAGAAGTGGCAAATATGCTTACTGATAAAATCAAATCAATCTCAATTCTCAACAGTCTGTATTCAAGAACTCCATAAGAAATTTGTGAAGACTTTCTTTCATAGAACACTCAATAATGAACTTCACATGAATCTTTTGTACTAACTTTAGTCTTAATTACTTTCCAGTTGGGATTTACTGGTGCATTAAATTTCTCTATATTGAAGGAAAAAAGACTAAAATCCGTGGCCCATATCCTATAACTGAAAAAGCAATGATGGATTTTTTAATACTTGTAGATTTGAAGAATTTTTCTTTTTCACTTATACAATTAAATACCTTAGATAATTTCTCATTATTCTGGAGTACAGCAAATTTTCTGTTTAAAATACTACCTAAAAAATACAAGGAAGTTGCTGGCTAATTACAGGAGGAAGTGAAAATTATTTGTCTAGTTCAAAATGCTGTAACTGCGATTTCCATGGGCACAGATTATTATGAAATAGAAACCAGCAAATAATACATAAATATAAAGCATTTTTCCATCAAGTACTCCAGGAGATTGGTACTCCAGGCATGTTCTCAGCACTGGTGATGTCGCGCCTGGAGTACTGTGCCCAGTTTTGGGCTCCCCAGTCCAAGAGAGATACAGACATCCTGTAGAGAGCCCAACAAAAAATCAAAGATATGGGACTGGAATAACTCCTCCATGAGCAAGTGCTGCGAGGGTTGGAACTGTTCAGCCTGGAGATGAGAAGGCTCAGGGGAACCTTATCAATGTATTTAAGTATCTGATGAGAGGGTGCAAAGGGGACAGAGACAGGCTCTCTTCAGTGGTGCCCAGAGACAAGACAGGAGGCAATGGGCACACACTGAACACAGGAGGAGCCATCCAAACATCAGGAAACACCTTTTCACTGTGAGACGCTCACGCTCTCTGGAAAAGTTTGCCCAGACAGGTTGTCAAGTCTTCCTCTTTGGAGAGAGTCAAAAGCCAGCCCTGGACAGGTCACACTAGGAGGCCTTGCTTGAGGAGGGCGTTGGACCAGCTGACCTCCAAAGGTCTCTTCTAACCTTAACCATTCTATGAATTGTTGAAAAAAATCAAGCTTACACAATTTTTCAATTTTTCTTGTGTAGTTTCAGAGAGCTGGGCTGTTTATTTTGGTTTTGGTTTTGGTGGGGATTTTAAAATTGGTTTTGGGTGTTTTTTTGTTTGTTTGTTTGTTTTTTGTTAGATGAGTGGATACAGTTCTCACCTTTCTACATCCTAGTATGCAATCTGCCCATGAGTGTGTTGAACTTAAATCAGGAAGATGAAATCTTTGTAAAGGGATGGGCACACCAGGTTTTCTTCTATTGTACTTTCTTAAAGCTGTCTTAAGCCTCCTCTTGGAGAAAACAAAAAGTTTCAAGATCCCAGCAAAAACTATATACGAGAAACACAGGGACAAAAAAGACAGAAGACTCTAGAATTACAAATAGAAACTAAGGCTGTGGATGCCTTTCAGAAGTGGAGGGCAAAAGGGCTAAATACAGGGCTAAAGGAGAGAGGCAAATTTGGTAAGTATACATGTACTGATCTACCAATCTATTCTATGTTAATTTGGTCAGATTAAATTTAATACTGCTTTTTTCTTCTTGTGTGTGTGCAGTTGAACATCACTGGTCTCTTTTACTTAATTTCATCTGGTTTTTGTTGGGTTTTTTAAATTATTTGTGTAGATTGTAAAGTCAGGCATTAATATAAAGACTAGAAGCAGAATAGGTCAGAATAGGTATACGTCAGGAGATCGATCTGTTCTTATAAAATATATTGTATTATGCTATTTTTACTCTTAAGATAACAGTATCTATAACAATTAGGAATGTTTTTTAATTATTTGTTATTTGGAAAGGATGAAAAATGAGCATTTTTTACAGAGTTTAATGAATCACATTATACATTTTCCACCATGTCACAGTAAATGCATGGTCCTACTGGGGTCTTTTATTAGCAGACTGTAGAACATATTTTAAAACTTTATCATTATAACTAGTATTTAAAAAATATTAGTTATATTACATAAGTGGTTACTAGTTATACTACATGAGTGGTTAATAGTTATATTACATGAATGGATTCCCATAGGTTATATCACCACAATGCTGTTACTACAACGAGGTTTTCCATATGCTTCCTTTCTCCCTATTCTCAGTAGTTGTGTGCACTAGCTTTCTTTCTCTGAGGGGAAAAATATGATTTTTAAATTATTTTTATTGTTCACATGTTTGTGTTAGACCAAAGGCAAGTGGAAAGAAAGTCTGCACTGAAGAGGTTGCTATTTTTATATATACCTCTGACCCAAGTTTTTATTCAATTTCCTGTTGTGCTAAATACTGAAACAGACACAGAACATAACTTATTTTACTCTTTAAGCTTATATGTAGGTACAATTTTTTCCTGCACACACAGAACACAGTGGCATTTTTCTGACCAATTCCTAATAAATGGAACTGAAAGCAGGTCAATAATTTGTCATTTTATTCATTTTGCTGTAATGTCCCCTCTTCATCATGAGGGTGCTGTAGCCATGAAGCTTCGCTTGCATTCTGATAATTGTCCCTTAAAGTCAGGAGGTCATGAAATCACACCTAGCAAACTTGCACAACCACAGCATCTTAAAGGATGCACAGTGGTATAAATAGATAAGCCAATGTATGTAGCGTATAAATACCAACAGTGCTGTGGTATAAATACCACTGCTACATGAACCAGTACTAGTTGGTAGCAATGTACAGAGTGCCACAGGACATTTAGAGGTGTATAGAGATGGCATGAAGTTTTCCAGCAGCCAGTGAACAAGGAGACATTCCAGTGGCCTGTGGATGTAACTCATTTTTTGACAGACTTACTAAGAGTTGTGATTATCATTCTATTTAGGGTAGTGCATGTTGTTCACATGAAAAAATTCAAATATTCAGCAGTGTTCTCAATTATTGACAAAGGTGTCATTTTAGAGTGGATAGAGGTTTCCCCAGAGAAAAATGCAGAATTTTTTTCCTTGGGTAGATTCAGGAAATTTTTGTTCCCACGAAATAATTTAATCCCCATTTTCAAAACCCACTATTTCAAATCTGGGAGGTACTACTATGACATTTGGCAGGAGTAGAAACTAATGACCCCTTGAGATCCATTCTGACCTACTGTTTCACAATTCTTTTGTATGTCTATTACTCTTTTGATTGAATTGGATGCTCAGTTTTTGAAGCTCCTTTGGATAGATTCCACTTAAGGAATCAGTGTCAGGATACCAGCTTTAGGCCAGCTTGAAAAATCCTGTTGAGACAAGAAGCTTATGTTTTAGTGGCCTTGCCTTGTGTACATTTCACATACTTTCCATATAATCCCATATTTTGGTAAATTCTGTCTCAGATGAAATATTTACTATATGACTCAGAAAAAATGTTTGAGAAGAGTTTCATCTTGCAACAGTAGCTCACACTGCCTTAAAATATCTTGTGTTGTGGGGCCTTGAATTTTTTCTGGTTTTAATTTTCTTCTGTAATTATTGATATGTAATTTATCTATCAGAAATTTCATGGAACTGGTTTATTTGTGTTTCTTTGAAATGACGAAGAAGGGTTACGTAAATTTTATCAGTTTATTTTTATATTTCCCTTTTTGCTCTAGGGTGGTGGCTTGAAAACATCTGAACATGTAATCCCTTGAGATCAAGCTCTCTATTATCAGGCAATATTTTTTTAAGTAGAAGTGTCTGTTCTGAGAGAAATAGGTTGCAGTTAATTTATATTCTCAGTTACAGATGAAATTATTGAATACTGGCTCGTGATAGCTACCTCAGGTGAGAGTAGAATCTGCTCTGCCTAAAATTAATTAATTCTTGTGTGTGGTTCAGCACTGCAATAGCCATGCTCTTTTTTTTCATTTAAATCCTCTGCACATAGGATTTCATAAGGCTACCAGGAGCAGGCATCAGAAGGATCTCCACAGTACCCTAATTTGACAGTGCAATCCATGAGTCCTTGAAGCTGCACATTCCTGCAGTTCTGTGATGTGCTGGAAGCACAGATCGTGATGTTCCACGGAAATACCACTGTGTTGCTGGAAGCACATGAAAATGCACAGTGATTACATAAAAGGTACCACATCATTCCTGTTAATTGATTACTTTGATTTATTCCTCTTTCTCGACTGATAAAATTCATGGTGATATTTCTGAATGTAAAGCATATCCTATAAGGAGATTTATTTAAAGGGTGACTGTTTCACTAGCATTTTAGTTGATTCAAAAATTATGTAGTATATTAAGATATGAGTGCCAGTAAAATTCCTCATTCAACTTCAAACACATGACATACCATGTGCATAAAATACTACACTAGATTCTAAACTTGACATGTAAGAGAACTTCAACACTCAAATATTTGCATACTTAGATGAGATAATTAGTGTTTTCATGTCACTTTGCTGAAGTCTGATAATGAACGTCAAAAAGTTGCTACATAAGCAGCAGAACTAGTAATTTGTTTGTGTCATCTGTTTCCTTAATGCAGATGGAAAGCTCTTCAATAATGCTTTCATAGGATCTGTTCTCTCTATTACTGGCCTACTTCTGTAAAGTTTGTAGATATGTAATGTCTTTACAATGTCTTTACCTCCTGTTAGTTTTGTTAGAAATCAGCTTGGAGAAGGTATTAGGACAGTGTGATGAATTTAGTCTTGGTTTCTCAGGAAATTATACTAAATTACTGTGCTTTTTTACCATTTTAATATAGTGCACAAGCAGCACTCTATGAACAGATGTTGCTTCTTCTTTAGCTAAAATCAGTACATTGTACTATTAAAAATACATAGGTAAGATATATGACATAACAATATTGAAGTGTTTTTCCACTTTGGAAGTGATCTTTTTGTTTGCTGAAGTGCTTTATAAATTCATGTTACCTCTTATCTGCGTTGTCCAGCTGCCAGTTTGCCACTAATTTTCCAGAACAGCAGCATCTCTATTGTTTTGCTCTGAGAATGGAGATGAAGAAATCATGAGTCTGCCTTCCAAAATTTCAAGGAAAAGATAGTACGTTGTCTAAACTTCTTCCTTGCAGCTTTTCTAGTAGGAGTTATGAGGGTTTTATTGAGTAAACAGCAGCAAGGCAGATTGCATTACAGTGTTGAACACATGTTCTTTCATTAAGAGAAGAAAGGCTGAGAAGGACTAACACTAAGAAAGGCTGAGGTACTCACATGTCTTGACATTTCCATGTTTTATAGAAAACTTCTGGCACCTTATGCTGTACATTATATGGAAAGAAGAAGAATATAGGTTGGGAAACAATTTTTGCTAGGCATATTTCAGTAATGTTAGTAAAATATGAATTAGAGTTAGTACAGGGTAAAGACTAAATTGAGAGTTTTTCAAAGATCTCTGATTTAAAGTAAGATTGAATACAACATTAAATAATAAAGAAGTTTTGTTCAAGGAAGTATCCATTAATCCAAATAAAAAGACTTGAACTTGAGTAAGTGCAATTTTTAGAACTAACTAAAAAGACTGATTAAGAAAAGAATCTAAAAAGATTCATTAAGATTTCAGAAAATTTCACAGTAATATCCTTTCCTTGTGGCCTTCTCAATATAAGTTAGAGATGCTAGAGGTAGATAAGTGGCTTAAAGTATTTTAACAGTAAACAACAAGTCAGTTTGGAAATTATTTTATCTAAACTAGATACCCATTCAACTTTAGACAAAACTATGCCTGATAGCTGGAGTCACAGCTGATATAGTGAGATATAATCCTAATTTGCTTCTCTTCAGATAAAACTCCAGATCAGATTGTAAAGTTCAAGGCATTTTCTGTTACCACCCCAATTTTATTCATTGCCTGGAGGTTTTAATACTTTATTTGTAGATTAAATACAAGTTGAATCTGAATGTTATTTTATTAAGTGGAGAGACATTATTTTAAATGAGTCATAGATGAAAACTGTATATCAGGAGTCCAAGTACTAATTAAAAAGAATATGCCAGATTCAGTGGCATAAAAATACCATCATGATGAACAATTATTATAGGATAAGATCCTTTTTTGGCAGAAGATACATTCCTTGGATTTTCGTGTCATTGCCTAAAGCAGTAAGAGCTGCCATGGTTAGTGACTGGCAATTTAATCCCAAATTTCAGGAGGCTTGCCAGACAGAAATTTTAAAACTTCAGGATTCAGAGACTTTGTGTTACATGTGCTTGTAAATTAAAACAGTTGGAGTCTTTTACCAAGTCTTACTTGTAGAAAGTTCAGGAAAAGGCAAGATCATTTGTTTGCCCTATAAGTTAGGATGGTAAAACTATAATTTTGAAAAGAAAATCCTTTAATGAATATTTATCATCATTCTCCCCCCCACCCCTGACCCCAAAATTGCTTCAACATTCCTGAGCACCAAACATCTCCCTTATTTTAGGAGATGATCATATTTTAATGTGAAAACAACTCGAGGAAGAGAGAACAGTACATTCTAGGAAGTGTGTCAAATTCAGTTCCAGTCAACAATTTAAACTGTGACAGTCTTATACTGCAGTTCTTAAAACAGGTGCTTCTTAGTGCAAGTTATTTCCTGTTAGACTATGGAGTGGGATTTCTCAATAATTTTCTGCATAGTTGTGAGTTGCATCATTGAATTAGCCTGCCATGTTTTACTAAAGGCTTTTTAGTGATGCCTAGCTCCTAATTCTGGAGCCATCAAATATTTGAATTACTATAGATATGCCAGATTTTTTTGAAGGATGAAGTTCTTTTTCCATTAATGGCAAATCTTACCTTCATGAGATAAAAACCACAGTGTCTCTACCAACAGTAGTAAAGGTCATTACAGGCTACTGGGTTAAATAGAGGATGAAAAGTGCAGTCCAAGACCAAATATTTTGCAGCTGAATATTGTTCAATAAGTATCTGAGTGTCTACTATTTAGACTGTTTTACTATGTAGAGAGCATCCATTTTTCAGATTATAACTAGTGCAGTCAGTAATCCAGATAGCGATTTAAATTCTCACTTAACCTTTCCTTCTCAGGCATTTGAAAATACTTGTATGCTCTTAAAAAAATTCTTATTCTGATGAGGACATAAAAGTTACAGTGTTATTTCCTTTGAGATTAAGTGAAAGGACAAATGGTGACCTCAGCCTGCTAAGATCTAGGATGTTGTGGGAGTTAAGGCAGCTCACCTGAACTAATAAAAAACTTAGTTTTTGCACCTTTCCTAGGATCAATTTTGATAACAGCACTGATGGGTTGCCATTTAGACAGCACACCTGTAGGTAGCTTAACTCTGGGAGCTCAGCAGTAGTGGTAGAGTGAAGGACATTTCTACCATGAACAAGCAGTCTGACATTAAGACAAGAAAGCTCTCTTTTCTGTAAGGACCTCAGGGTCTCACCAGTGCACATGAGCTGGCAGTGTGCTTTACAGCAGAGTACTCACAGGAGGGGAAATAGGAGAGCAAGGGAAGTGATTTATTTCAGGATTTAATTTTCTCACTTTTTCTGTCAGAGAAAGGAGGTACCCTAGCATCATATAGTATAAGGATAGGTTACTGATTTGATCTCACATCTATTTGAGATACAAGTTGTCCAAAAATATGTGGGACTTCTTAAATTATTATATCATGAATGTTAGCTTCTTCAGAGGATGCAGATAAAATCCAGTGTTGCAGAGTGTACAAATCCAGTCTCTAATAATTTTGTCAATGGAAAATCCCAAAGGTTACTACTTCTATACAGATTACAAGAATCAACAGTTTTTCCTTTTGAATTGATGGCAAAACTGCCTGAAAATTTTCAAGTGACTCAAACCCAAGTAAATGAGTCTTGAAATCAGCTGGGCCATGGCACACTGTGATACATTTATCAAAGAATATACAGATTTCACATTCTCCCCATAGTTAGTTCTAACAGCCATCTACTCTAACTTGTTTAAACCACCTCAAAATTTCCAATCAGATAATGTGGCAAACTACTAAGGAACAAAAATGAAGTAAAAAGATGTGATTAACATTTAGCACCTGAGATAATTTGAGAGTGAAAACAAAAGCTATCTTTGGGCTAAAGATAAGTTATCCAACACTGACAGATGCATTTTTTCAAAAATTAAATGTGATCGCATTTTGACACATTCATATGTCTTCTACTGTAATAATGGACAGAAAGGTTTGAGGTTCGTGGGCATTATACTCCTTCCACAAAGAGATGTAGAGATGGTAGTGCTTAAAAAACTCCAGTGCTGAAGTCTCTTTATCTTTAGGGAGAGCTTTCCTTTATGTGAAGAAAAACAACCCCAAAAACTTACAAAGGACCTCAGGCCTCACTTATGCTCTTCAGTGGAGATGAAATGACAACCTACTACCTGTCCCTCTGTCTGGGGACAGATTAATACTGCCATTAGCAGTTTGCCATAGACAATGGTCTGCCAAAGTCTTAAGAATGAGAGCTTTTTTGTTCTGTGAAGAGCCTGGTTTTCCTAACAGGAAGAGAGATTATTGACGTTCCATGCTAAAATCTCTGTTTGACAGAAGTTGTATGCTACAATCAGTACTTTGAATTGGGACAAAGAACTTTAAAGTCTTGGCCAGTTAATGAAATTTGAATTATCTGCTTTGAATATGCATTTGAATGTGATATGTTCTAAGGTTTCATGTCCTCTTGGCATTTGCTCACAGCTAGTCAGATCTCTTGTTTTTTTCTTTTCTGAAATTCTTTTTGAATTTGTTCATGGTTATACTGTGTTGAAATTGACGCCTCTTTCAGTTGGGAATGCAAAAGCAGAAGGAATGCCTTGTATCTTTTCTGAAGAAACAAGTAAGAATTTCACAACTTGGCCCAGAGATTGGTCTGCATCCTGGGGACTTACGGTAAAAAAAAAAGCTTAAATGTCATGGGAAGCTTTTCCTCATTATTTGAATCTCTTTTTTTAACCAGAAATATGTATGTCCTAACATCTGTAGCATAAAATTTTCTGTTGTTTTTTTTTTTTTTAAACTTCCTGTATGGTTTGCATGTATTTGTAGGAAATTTCAAAGGCTTTTTTTAGTGTCAGTTACTCTAGCATACATTTTATAAAATAATTTTCCATCACTGAAATTTACAAAAAAAATTTTATGTGTTACAACTATAATCAGGGTGAAATAAAGATGTACCATTTTGTTTTCCATAACTAACTATTACTCTATATCATATAAAAAAACCAAACCCAGGAGAAAGAAACATTCTGATTATGAAGCTTCAGTGATTTAGTCTGCAAATGTCTTAAAAATTCTGTTTTCTGGGATGTGGTTACAGGTGCTGGAGGAGCTGACATTTGTCTGGGTCTGATTTCTGCAAAGGAAGCCTTTTGCTTGCAGAGGCAGGACTGCCAGGTCTCAAAGGCAATGCTGCCACTAATAAAACCAAAAGTGTGCAAAAATATTCTGCCTATGAGAGAGAAACCCAAGAAATGGGAACAACTGTAGAGAAAATGGCTACCAGCTACAAAAGATGAAAGACACTTCAACCAACCTGTGCCAGAAAATGAGAAAGAAACTTGCTATTAGACACAGGATGGGCAAATCAGAAGGAAATGCATGATTCCAGCATAGACTTTAGACATGTCTTACAAATTTTGGTCAGTTCTAATTGTTATTTAAGAGTAGATATTTTCCACCTACTCGTTTCTTTTCCATTTTTTTTCAAATTGACCTTTATCCAGTTTTCTCCAACTCACACTCCCATTTTAGGCAGGTCTGAAGATCAAAGGTTTTGTCTTTAAAGAGAGACAATTCTTGCTATGCTGGTGAAGTCCCAGTCATTTCTCAGTCTTGTCAATAGTTTTGCAATACACCGATAAAATTAGCTAATCAATGGAAAGCACATATAGTGGATGTGCTTCATAAAGTCTGTGGGATTAGACATAACCAGGCAGTTCTGTCCAGTAGTATCTAAGGTGATGCAATACACTCACTGAAGAGGAATCAAGTGTGGTTGAGCAAGTTCTGAGTGAATCAAAAGAATCTTTCCTTGATTTGGCCAGAAGAAAATCTGATTGAACAAACACAGCTGGATTTTAGATTCATGGCTGTACCTCCCCAACATCCCCATACATAGAGAAAAAAAGAGGTGATAATTGGCATGGCTGGCAATATTGTGGGATGGCTTCCGAAGGATCAGCTAATCAGCTACTCATTGAGGTTATCTGTCCACTGATCTCCTGCTGACAGGCAGTAAAAATCATGGCTGCCAAATACTTTTAAAGCGCAGATTTCTCTCAGGATGCCAAGCCTGCAAGGCCTGTTATTTTGATGTAGTTTGCCTGGATGTAGAAGGCCTGATTTGGAAATCATTTCTCTTTGACAGATGTTGTTTTTGCCTTTGGCTTCATAGGAAAGTGAAGCAAGTAATAAACATAATAAAGTCACAGAACTTAGAGGTAAGCTTTCAAAGTAGTCCAAGAAAAATATTGTTTATATAAAATAATTCTTAACCGAAACCAGGACTGGCTCTGGACAAATACATAATTATAAACCATGGCATTCTCTTCTGACTGAACACCATATGATTTTATATTTACTTCCCATACATTTTGGGAAAGACAACATGCCGGTTTTTGAACAGTGACTATTTTAAATCCAACACAGTTTTTAAGGTATATTTCATGGTCACTTCTGACTAGAAGTAGCTCCTGCTTCTGGAGTATTTGAGAAACAGAGGTAGACTACAGACGTTGCAATGTTTTCTAAAATCTTGGGAGTGTCTTTGAGCATTTCTATCACAGCTTTGTTTTACAGGTTTGAGACTTCTAAATCCTCTCTCTGTGTGCCATATTGTACTGTGCCATATTGTACTGGGTTTTTATGGCCAGGTTTTGGTAGTGGTGGGGATTACAAGGGTGGCTTCTGTGAGAAGCTGACAGAAGCTTCCTCCATGTCCAGTAGAGCAGATGCCAGCTGGCTCCAAGATGGACACACCAGTGCCCAAGGCTGAGCCCATCAGGGACAGTGGTAGTGCCTCCAGGATAACACAGTTAAGAGAGGGGAAAAAATTACTGCACAATAGCAATTGTGGGCAGAGAACAGAGGGGTGTGAACATGTGAGACAAGCAGCTCCACAGACACCAAGGTAGAGCAGAAGCGCAGGAGATGCTGCAGGCACCAGAGCTGAAATTCTCCTCCAGCCCATGGTGCAAACCAGGATGAAGCAGCTGTGCCCCTGCAGTCCATGGAGGACCACAGGGGAGCAGAGATCCACCTGCAACCTGTGGAGGAGACCGAGGCCGTAGCAGGTGGAAGCCTGAAGGAGGCTCTGATCCCGTGGGAAGCGCACACTGGAGTTGTGAACCTGTGGAGAGAGGAGTCCACATGGGAACAGGTTTGCTGGCAGGACTGGAAATTCCATAGGGGCCCCACACTGGAACAGCCTGTCCTTGAAGGGCTGACTCCTGAGGAGAGAGACCCACACTGAAGCAGTTCATGAAGAACTGCAGCCTATGGAAGAACTCATGTTAGAGAAGTTTGGGGAGGACTGTCTCCTCTGGGAAGGACCCTGCTCTGGAGCATAGAAGTGTGTGAGGAGTACCCCCTAAAGAATAAGGAGCATTAGAGACAGTGTCTGATGAACTGACCACAGCCCCATCCCCTATCCCCCCATACTGCTGGAGAGGAAGGAGGTAGAGAAGACTGGATTGAAGCTGAGCCCAGGAAAAAGGAATGGGCATGGAAGATTTTATTTTATTTCTCATTACTCTGATTTGATTGGCAATAAATGAAGTTTCCTGTGTTGAATCTGTTTTGCTCCTCATGGTATTTGGTGAGTGATCTTTCCCTGTCCTTGTCTCAACCCAGAGGCCTTTTGTTGTATTTTCTCTCCCCTGTCCAGCTGAGGAGGAGAGTGATAGACCACTTTGTTGGACACCTGGCATCTGGCCAGGGTCTAACCACCACAAATATCTAGGAACTTGATTGTTAGGTATTTTTCTGTTTGGAGTGCCAGGATTAGAATTTAATGTAAACTCTGCAGATTACAAAGATTGGCTCATTTTATTTGCTACATTTGAGCAGCTTAATGTCATGGGGTTTGGTTGGTTTTTCTTTGTAATTTTCTTTTGCTCCTTTATACTTAATCTGACCTAATTTTTAAAACTCTTTTGCACAAGCCAATTCAAGCAATGTGACATAAAAGCATAAACTCTTCTGAAACCGTGGGTCATTCGAAACAAGTGATTGCTTCTGCCTCTAATTTTTCAGACTACAGGTTTTAAGCACAGAAATGACAAGAAAAATCTCCTTGTTCTTCTTTGGTCTACTTCAAAACCCATGATAAGGAAATCACACCTGCCTTGTACACACTGCTTAGAGAATCTTCTTTATGACTTCCTCTAAAACAGGACCATGATGATGTTAAATACCAAGAAAGACCCTTTGACCTCAGAGGTTTAATTTTAGCACTTAAAATTAAGTCAATTTTTAAAGAGGCATGTGTCGTAAGAACCTAGAGCACGAAGAAAAATGAGACAGATTATTTCCCTTCTAAAACCAGCTACACTAAGAAAACCTAGAAATACATTTTATTTCTTCTCCTCTGAAATTTCAGTCTGGCATGCAATTTATTTGTTGTTGGAACAACAGGCAAAACTCTGGGCTTTTGGAGATATCATTGTACTGCTCATGATGAGAAACATACCTTTTTTTTTTTGCTTTATCCACACAGGTGACTGCTAATTCAAGATCATAGGATAATTCCTATTGGAGGGAATCTTGGAAGATCCGTAGGTCCACCCTCCTGCACTGCAGGATCAGCTGTGGGACAAACAAGGTTACTCAGGGCTTCATCCAACTGAGTGTTGAAAACCTCCATAGCTGGAGATGACACAATCTCTTTGGACAATATGTTCCTCTGCTTGACTGTTCTCATGGTGTCTCCTTATATTCAGTCCGAACCTCTTCTTCTTTCACCTCAATGTCCATGTGCTTGTTCCCCACCCTGAGAAATACTGAGTAGCCTGGCTCCAGTTTCCTAATAATGTCCCAGTAGGTGCTGTCAGGGCTTCTGTTAGGTGTCCTCAAAGCTACATGTTCTGCAGGCTGAACAAGTCCTGTTCCTTCAGCTCTCCTCACATCATAAGTGCTCCAGCCCTCAACCATCTTGATGTCTCTCTGCTGAACTTGCTGCATTTTATCAATTTCTTTCCTGTATTTTGGGAGTCCAGAACTCAACATGGGATCTACATATGGCCTAACATACTATGTAGAAGGGGCAATCATTTTCCTGGCTCTCCTGACTCTGCCCATATGATTCAGCCCAGGGTACTTTCAGCCTTCTTTGGTGACAGAGCACACTGATGGCTGATGTGTAATTTGTTCCTGCCCATCCACCAGGAGCCTCAGGTCCTTTTCAGCTGCTTTTCAAAGCTGTCTCCAAGCCATCTGCTTCCTTCATGTCTGCTAGGGGTCTTCCTTCCCAGGAGCAGGACACTGTACTTATCATTGTTGGATTTCATAAAACCTTCCAGTCCACTCCTCCAACCTGCCAAGGTTTCTCTGAATGGCAGCCTTGCCCTCAAGGGTCCTTTCTCCTCAATTTGGTGCCACTTGCAGGCTTGATGAAAATGTATTCCTTCACCTGCCACTTATTGATAAAGATGCTAAAGGGTACAGGTCCCAGATAGACTTGTTACAGTACTCCACTTCTTACTGGCCCAGTGATCACTACTCATAGAACTCAATTATCCAGTTTTAACCTATCTATTTATCCATTTAACCAGGCTGTAACATCCTAATTAAGATGTAAGACCCTTATTTCTGCAGGGTCTCTCTGAAGACCTTGTCAATCTCTTTTTGAAGTTCCCTGGTCTTGCACAATCTGCACAGATGCTCACACAGCTCCTTGACCTGGCAACAAAGCTCTTCAGCCAGGTCATGACTCTTGCAAACAAGGACATCTTGCGTGCTCCAGCCTTTGTCCCAGGCACTGCCAGCAGTCTGGATGGGTGTGCTGTCCCCCTGGAGCTCTGCTCGTGTCTGCTCTCTCCTGTGCCAAGGTAGTGATTCCAGTCATAGTCTTTTCCTTAGAATATGATAAATGGTTGTTTGACCTTCTTTAACGATGAGTTAGCTGAAGACAAAAGCTCAAAGCTTTTCATAAAGCCTGTGAGAAACTGATAAAGTCCACTAGGAAGAAAAGGCTGTAGTTTCCCTATCCCAGCAGCAGCAGATTAGAATTAATTCAATCATAATGTGTTGTTAATAATACAGCCTCAGTAATACTGGAAAATAAAGTTTCTTCCTCTAAATCATCTCCAAAAGCCACCAAAAATGTAATCTAATACAAGAAATAGAGCTGATGATTCTGTAGGGGAAAATCCTCACACTTGAACTATTTCTGAGTCAATGATACACCTTCAGGAACTGACTCAATTTACTAACTTCAGAGAAACCTACCTGGGGGATTAAAGTTGTGGGTGGTTGTATGCTGGATGAGTGTATTCAGTGAAGAGTTTCAATGAGGAGCAGAGTCAACAATCCATGAGGTACCCTCATGAGAAATGAGGAAGAAAAAGATAAGGAGAAGTGATGAAGGAAGTAAATGAGACTTCCTCATTTGGCCATGGCCAACTTTAATAACTACCTTCAAGTTCATTTTGAGTGGTGTGAAATTGCAGTGTGTCAATGGCTCTGCAGAAACTGGCAACTCTTGATCCAAAGTAAGGAGAGCTTCCTTCATTTCTGTCATAAGCTAGGTTGCATGAGATGATATTGACAGACAATTTTCAATTGTCTATTAACCATCCTATATCTTTTTCCTACAGACCACAGTCTAGTTTATCCTTGTAACTTGTTATCTGTGCAGACACTTACACACTTAATAGTCAAACAGGAATGTGAAAGTGTTGAGTCTGACTCACTGAACTAAGTGGAGAAAGGAATGCTATTGCTACCTTTAATTAAAATTAAGAACTGTAAATTTGGGTTTAACACTAAATATATTGGAGGAAATTCCACTTGGATCTTAATATTTTCTAATTTCTGGTAACATTTATGATGCTAAAGTCATGTAGAAATCAGATATGTCTCATGAATTCTCTCATTCTTCTTCAAGGAATCTCAAAAATTAATTTCTGTCACATCCCTAAATATGCTGTGTATTTGGTATACTTTTGATTGTTCTTGTGGCTTCCTTTATTAACAAACTTTAGTCATACTTTAAATGAGAGGTAATTTATGAAAGCAGCAAGAAGGTGCTAAAATAAAATTACTATGGCTACTGAAACAACAGTGGAGAGCAAGGATAAAACCATGTTGAACATAAATTGCTAAAAAAATATCTACTCCTCCCTCCCTGGGTTTTTTGGTCACATTGACTCTAGAGCTGAAGAATACACTCTGAATGTGGAAAGCATTCAGGAGAAATTTCTGTGGGGTATTATGGGCTGTTTTCTGCAATCACCAGTTCCAGGTTCATCAGTGCTTAGAAAGGTAAATAAGACGCTTGGAGATGAAATAAAAACATAATGTTTGTATGTAGATTTATGGTTCACCTAGATCTTGAATACTGCATACATCCAGTTTAAGACTTATGAGTATATAATAAAACCAAAAAAACCCCACCAAACCCCAAAAAGATCCAAAACCCCAAAAAATAAACAAACAAAAACCAACAAAAAAACCCCAAAACCACAAACCCAAAAGAACAGAGAAAGTTTACCAAGTAATGCAACAGTTTTGTAGAAGGAAATGCTGAGTAGGCAGGGATTGTCAATACTAAAAAGAAGACAACAGAGAGCTGTGATACAACTCAGTGAATGAGAGGGAATAAAGAAGTACCTTTCACTTTTCACTGACCCTGACAAAAAAAGGGGTACCCAATGACAGTTTGTTCAAAACAAACTAAGTACTGTGTCACACGATATGTAATTAGATTGTGAAATACATTTCCTCAGGGGAATATAAAGGGAAAAACAAGAAGTGACTTCATGGAAGAAAGTATAGACAGTAGTTGAACAAAATGACATCATGAAAAGCAATCACTGTCTCAGGAAAAGCCTATATCAATAATTTTTGCAAAATACAAGGGTGGACAGGAGGAAGGATCACTACTAACTTGTCCTATTTACTGCTAGGTAACGGGATTACAGGCCACTCTATGAACACAGAGGAGCAGAGAGGCACAGCAGCAGGTGCTGGAACTGTAATAACCTACTCAAAGAGCCCCTGCCCCAAACCCCCCACAGGCTGTCACAGGGCACCCTCAGCCCCATGAGTGGTCCCCATCCATGACTCTGTGCAAGAGCCTCTCCGGGTCTCCTTTCTTGCTAGTGGGGTTTAGCCTGTGTGTAAGGGAGCTGTTGCAGGACACAGGGGAACTTACTAGGGGAACTTACAATGTGCTGCTTAGGGTAGGTATCTGTGCTGGTTTGGCCAAATTTAGAAATACATCCTCTGAGAGAAGGCAGGTTACAACCATCCCTCCCCCACCAGGTCACCAGGTTTGGGGAAAAAAGAAACTTTTTCCTCGAAGGAAAGTGAAAGAGAGAAAAACTGTTTATTTAACGAACACATGGGGAAAGGATAATGATGCTAAATAATAAAACCTCTCCCTCTGCTGAGAGAAACCTGGGAAAATTTCAGAGTCCTTCCGTAGATCTCTCTCCCCCTCCTTGGAGCTGGGACGGGGCGGTGGGCCCACCTCCAGGGCCAAGCCTCGGTGGAAATTCCTCCCGATGTATTCTGATGTTGAAACAGTCCAGCAGAGAAAGAAGAAAGGGAAAAAGAACAAAGTCCCAGGAAAACAAAAGTTCAACTCTCCGTCTCTCTCCGGAGAAAAAAAAGGAGCTGAAAAACTGGCCGAAAGCAAGCCGGGTGCTTTCCCCACTGTCATTCTGCTGCCGCAGCTGAACACAGAGCCGTCTCTATCTCTGTGTCCTTGAAAACAGGAAAACAAACTGCTTAGAAAGTTCCCTCGGTTTTGTCTCTCCCCCTCTCAGACTCAGTTTAAAGGCACAGAAAGGCACAAAATTAATTTCTGGGCATGGGGCAGCGATGGGGGATACACAACACAAAGTCACCCCAAGGCAGTATCAAAAATGGCTAAAAGGAGAATTCAAGGTCTTTTGGGAAGGAATGCATGTGGAAGACTAGAAGAAAAGGGAGATGAAAGACATCTATAAGTTGGCAGTACATTTGTCTGGTCTTGTCCTGCACCTGGTCAATTCAGTCTGACCCATCTTCTTATCAGGTTCATTCCTGATTCTTTTTGTGAGTGAGGAGCTCCAGTTCTCTGTTCCACATGTGTGTATGGAGGTCTAGGTGTGTCAGCTGCAGCAGGGACCATGGGTCATTGGGGGTGATGCATCTGAGCTACCAGAAGTGAGAGTGAGGGCTTTGGTCAGCACGTGATCACCAAACTAATCAATGAGCAAGTGAAGTGGTTTGGAAGCCAGGGGTGTTTGTGTGTGTGTGTGCGTGTGTGCATGCGTGTGTGTGTGTGTGCACGTGTGTGTGTGCATGTGTGTGTGCACGTGTGTGTGTGCATGTGTGTGTGCATGTGTGCGTGTGTGCACGTGTGTGTGTGCGTGTGTGTGTGTGCATGTGTGTGTGTGCATGTGTGCGTGCATGTGTGCGTGTGTGCACGTGTGTGTGCGCGTGCGTGTGTGTGTGTGTGTGCGTGTGTGTGTGCGTGTGTGTGTGTGCATGTGTGTGTGTGTGTGTGTGCACGTGTGTGTGTGTGTGTGTGTGTGTGTGTGGAGGCTCTACAAGGGGTCTCGAGCAGCACCTGGAGCAGGGCTGCAGCCTCAGCAGCTCATGTGTCCAGGTACCAGCAACATGAGATATCAAGGATCCAGAGACCAGATACTGGACCTTTGAGGGGTCTGAGCCCAGTTACTAGAGGAATCTGCATTGTGCATATGGATATATTTCCCACTAATGGACCTTCAGCCTGATCAGCTGGAGAGGGACTCTGGATTGGAACAGAGGTTCATTGTGTATGGCCAGAGGGACATTGTGCTGTTTGTTACTGCATGAGTGCCCCGTGTTTCTGCGTGTATTGATCTGTGCAGCTGGCGGTGTGTGTCCATGAGTATGTGTTGTACGTGCGTTTCCATGTGCGCCAGTGGGAAAAATACATGCTCAGCCTCTTTACTGGTTGGAGCTGGGCCATGAAGCTGTGGCAGACTTGCCTCTTTTGACCTATCTGGTTTGACCACTACCTAAAATTTACTATCACTAGTTGCTATAGAACACACTGAGTAAGATGTCTTTTGTTCTGAGCCAGTAGAGCAACCCTGTACAGACAATTAAGGATGCATTTTAAAATTTCAATGGACGTGCCTAGCAAAAAATAATTAAAAATAATGCAATAAATTCCTTCTAAATTCCCTTTGCTTCATACTTTCCTTATCTGATTCTCTTCTTTATCCTCCCTACATGATGTCATCTGTTGTCTTTGTATCAACTACCCTTACCTTTACACATTCTTATATAACATTTTACTTTTACTGCTTTTATATTCTTTGATTTCACCTGCGGGAAGAATAATCATCATAAATTTAATAGTTCTTCCACTGAACAATGAAAGAAAAAATCAAGAGAGAATCCAACAAACAAAATGAAAACTGGTGTAAATGGTGGCTAAGCACTTAGCTGGTGCCTAACCAAGGTGAAGTGAAGCCTGAATTAGGCTTTTGTTATCTTTCTTTTCTTTCCATAAAAAAATCACAATAAAAAAGATGGAAAGCTGACATGTAGCTACTTAAATTTCAGTTTGCTGTTCTTAATACCAAATTATGTTATAGTAGTATATACCTATGGACATGAAAAAACACTGATATACATGTTCTAAAGTTACTATCTTATCCCCTTAGTTTTTAAAAGGTTTTTCAAAATTTTAAGAAAAACCTCTTCCTTTACTCATGTGAAAATAATTCTGACCACAGCTACCACATATATATGGTTGGATTCAGTGGAAAAATTAGAGAAAAAGTTCAGCTTAAGAAACAAAATATGCATCATAACCAGTTTAAACTGTGATGAGACTTTAGATTAACATATTTTAATTAGCAGAAGGCAAATTTTAAGCACTTTTTACTGGAGTTAGTAATGGAAGGCCAGACTGTCATCTAGAAGAGTCTGTGGATGGGAATTTAAGAAAGGAGTTGAGCTCTAGCTGAAGCCTTTTATATCCACAGGAACATAGATTTCACCAGTGAGGGATTGAATCCTGACTCAAAATAATAATGTCTCTTTCTTACTTCAAGAAACATGTGAGATCTCCAGTGCAGCTCTTTACTCACATGCACTGAACTAGAGATCAGGGAGTATCACAGCCTGAAGTTATATGACTTCAAGTTAGAAATGTATGGATGTATACTCATGTATGAAGTTCCTTGGAAGGAGCCGAACATCTTCTCTTCTGTTTCACTGAGCTATACATAACCAAAGGCAATAGCTTGGGGCTGTGTGTTTAAGTTATTTCCCTTGTGCATAAGTTGCACACAATTTAACTGCCTAAGTATTTACATATTTTCTGAGACTTCCTTGTTGTAAAAGAGGAACGTTTGTCTACATAATTGTCAAAACATGCTACTCTTTAATCTGGCATAATATTTACTTCTGTGGTACTGTGTGTCAGGAATTCAGGCTCAGGTAGTAGATGGTATCAAATTCTAGTAAGTGATAATGACATTAGGGAACGTTGCCAGGAGAAACATCTGAACTATGCAAGTTAAAAATTGCTGTTCAAGAATTGATTTAGCGTGCTTCTGATTATAATATTCCTTTGAAATGCTATTGAAATTCTTATGCCTATTTGTACTAGGCAATGCCTTTTGTAATGCAGTGCAGCATTTTCTTATCTCTGAAGCTCAGCTGCAGCATATTAAATCAGCCCCCAAGAGCATCCACCTCATTGTTTCACCAACAAATCCTTTTACATTTCCCCCCACCCCTAGCAAACATACATAAATGCCTGGTGTTATTAGCCTAACTCTGTAAAACATGTATTCAGATGAAAGGGCTAGAGATGAAGACATGAAGACAGACATCCTTAGCTGCTTAGAATGCAGATGCAGAGCTGATAAGTGAGTGGACCATTTTAGCATATCTGTTCCACTTGATTGGTACAAAGCTTTCCAATGTCATTTTGACTAGCTATGAAATCAAATTATTCCACATGAAGTGTTGTGCAGCACTGAGCTGTTCTAATGCCCACTGGATATTGTGAGTGACTCTTTGTGCATGACTCCTCATTTCTACAACTATTCTGGACAACTATTTTATCCTAAGCAACTAAGAATCCAAAATTTCATCTCTGCCTGACCCTGCATTGTCAAGTCCAAAGCAAGTCCATGGAATGCCCACCAAAACTCACTGAGTGTCAAATTCCCTTGGCATGCTTAACCCTCTGCAGATGCTATTCATCCTGATTTAGGAATGGAGTGCCTAGGATCCTGGGCTCCTATTGTGTTCACAGTTGTCTTTTTGACATGTATTTGACCGGAAAGTTTTTGCACTACCTTTAAAGGGCAAAATTCCACTGCTGAAATGTCCCTTTAATCCCTGTAACTGCAGCATGCCCAGAGCAAGTGTTTGGAATGGCTCTTGAGCTTGTGTATTAAAAAACATTGGATTGTTTGAGGGTTTTTCATAGTGGCATTCAGATTACTTCGCAGTATGTTTAGTGAATTTGTAGTATGACCAAAATTAATTAAGACATCAAGCAAATAATGTTATCAGTATATGATACATTGAATTATCAACTTTTAAAAATATTTAGTCCATTTTAAGATTATATTCACATTATGGCTGACAAGAACTTTTTTTTATATGGCTGTTTGTAGCAGTTTCTGTAAGAAAATATCTAATTTCATAGTTAATTAAATGTGAAATTTTGAATTAGCACTGCAGTCAAAATCTATTATTGGATGTATATCTTAAAACCTGCTAAGAAAAAAAGTTGTTGGCTTACTGTAAAAAAAAACCCCGTAAAAATTGTCTAATGAAAGCTCAATTTCCTCTAAGTGAATAAAGCATACTGGGGAGAATGATCAGAAATACCAATTAAAAATCGATTTGTTAAATTCTGAATGGAACAAACCCTACTCATTCACCAAAATTTCTTTGTCTTTGTTACCTAAACCAAAATGGAAATATTTATCTCTAATAGCTGTATAACCACATAAAAATAAAGAAAAATTAATGCAATTTTTCAAAAACTTGTGTAGTGTTGCTTTTATCTACAGTCAATATAGTCACTGTCAGCTGACCTAAGTGTCTTTAAAATAGGAATGTTGAGCTTACTTTATAGCAGTGTGAGTAGTGCCTCTACCACAGAAAACAGAATATGAAACAAAACAGAAGAGAAAATGCATTTTTTAGTCTGCTCCCAGCTCCAGATGGCATGCTGATTTAGGAAAGAGATAAATAATAGTTACCTTCAGGATATGAGATGAACAGAACGAGGGATTGATTTGACAAGTTTATTGTACTCTATTCCTTTTGTCGAATGTAGGATTCTTTAATTTATTGCTTTTCTTCTCAGGAAATCTACGGTAATATTAGAGAAGTGCTGATAGTGTAAATACACTACAGTGAGCCACCTGTAGGTAATACTGATGTGACCTGTTTCTCACAGGTATCAAATTCTCTAATTGCCCTATAAAATTTCAGCTCACATGTCTTCTGTTTGCAACTATCTTTCTTTCTTTTGTTTGTTCACTCATTCACTCATTCTCTTTTTTTTCTTTCCCACTAAATACATGACTCTGGACAAAATTTTAGAAGGAAGTCTAATGACTTGAGATGTTATTGACACTGTAATCAGTGTGATGCAGTGTGTGAATCTATCAGTTGTTGGTATCAGTTATGTTACTGCATGTAAGGGAAAAGATAAAATTTGGTGAGAAAAAGCAACCCATAAAATACCAGTCTATGGCAGTAATTAAAATGGAGGAATAATAAAATCACAGTTGTTGACAGTATTTCTGCTTTCTGTTGTGTCATTCTACTACATCAGTAGTCAGTGTAGGAAAAATAACACAAGTGTAACACACAAGGCAAGTGAGTTTACTGTATTAAATCTGACAAACACCATTCAGGACTGAAAACCATTACTATATCTTATTTACTTGTCTTCCTTTCTGAAATTACTTAAAAGCTTCACTATTTATTTTCTCAGGCAAGTTACTGAATCTGAAAATTGTTGACAAAATTTGTCTTGAATACCATCTTCTGGGGAAAACCTGGAGGACAAGACAATGGGCATTAAGCACATTCAGAGTAAAGGTTGTCCATATTTCTGCATTTAGACTTTGGTATTTAAAACACATTCTGGCAAATGTCTAGCTTGATAAATTTTAAAAGTTGAAGAACTTTCTTCCAATCCAGGACCAAAGGTGAAGAAACAGATTTTAGACAAATTTATCTAGAATCTTTATTTGAATAATAAAATTTTCGTATCATCTGCTCTTAAAATTCCTATAAAACAATTACATATGAAATGCCAAATTAGAACACTCTCTGAAATAAGAAAAAAAACCCCACTTCAGCTTGAGTCTGGTGACAACTCTGCATTAAAACCACGGCTAGTTTGTGAGTCCGCATTTCAGCTAGTGCTAACATGGAATGCAAGAGATTATTCAGGTATTGGTGTAATTTTTACTAATTCTTTCTGTCATTTTAAGAACCTGCTGATGCTGGCACAATCCGTTTTAGCCTGAGTTGAAGAGAAAAAATTCTTTCGGAAATCCAGTTGTGCACTGGCAATTTTTGTCCCAGCTCATCACCATGAGCACACCTCGTGTTCTGCAGACCTGGCAGATATTGTGTTCTTATTTTAACTTAGGGACCGTTGGATTGAATAAGTGAAGGGTCAGGGGAGAATTTGGGCACTTTTTCCCTACTTGAACTTCTGTGGCCTATAATTCAGGAAAAAATAAAAATAAAAAATATGGAAAATATGCAAAAATATCTTCATAAACAGTTGCTATAAGATATGTACTGATTAGTAACACTCATGTAAAAAAGTTTATTGTAGAGGCTCTGTTGACACCTTCCTATTCCATTCCTTAGTAAAAATTTCTAGTCTAATCTTTTTGAGAGTCTTGATTTTCTCTTGACCACTTCCTTCAGATGATTTGAATTTATAGAGTTTAGAGGATTTCATCCACCAGAGTCACGGATTCTGCATCTTTCACATACTTTAATTTTTAAATTATTTTATAATTTACATTGACTGCTTTTTTTTTTTTTTCCCAGTTGTTGAATAAGGCAGAGAATGAAAATTTACCAGGCCATTTTCATTAGAGAATTTTGAATAATAGGTTAAACATTACTTTGCTTATTTTTTTACTATTTTATGGAGAGGATATACTTTTAGAACCATACAGCTGAACTCTCACATTCACAGTTATGGAAATTAGTTCTCTTCCTGCTATAAAGTGTAGCATAGGCTGTGAAAATTACTACTACAGAAAAGTCCCCTTTAATCAAAAGGGTGATTTTGTGTGTAATATTGTAAAGAGCAATTGATATGCTCTTAGACCAAAATTCATAGAATTTTTAGTTTTTCCTTTTATGCTATAAATGCATGGTCATATATCTTTTCAGTAAAAGATAAAGAGGTTAAGCCAACACGGAAATATTTCTACACTGGACTGCTTTGTGGATATCTTTCCAGCAGCAGTTGATTTAACACTGCAAAACTCATTATGTTTTTTTTCCCTATGGTGGATCAAACCCAGAATTTCCAAAAATATTACTACCATTTTTGGATTGCTTTCTGACCCTATGAAAGAATCAGTTTTAGGTAAACTCCTCCTAGGTATCACAGCCAGTTTGGAGACTGGCCGAGCCACATACCCTTTGGTATCTTCTTACGTGGGGAAGCCAAATTTGCAATTTGCTTAAAAAATATGTCTGGGATTTAAATATTTTCAGAGCTACTTAGAATGTCAACTTTTGGCATGCTTATACTCCAGATGGGAAACATAGCATAACAGTCAAGTGATAAAAATGGTGAATGAATTAGACAAGTCTCTTTGGTCACTAAATAGACTTTCAGACAATTTCTGACAAGCTAAGATTATAGATTGCAAGTTTTTTAATCCCCTTACTGCAAGCAAACTCCTTTACAAATCCACTCTATTCTTTTATCATTTGCCTTTTTTTTATTTTTATTGTTTGTACATGACTGTGTCTCTGTTATTTTACTGATTTAAGTTTTGAATCATTTGGTTTAATTCTAAACCATAATTTAACAGGAGTAAGTAGCTTTGCTGTCCTCAGTTTTCATAATTTCCATCACACACTGGTAAAACTTGAGGCATCCAAAAATATATTGACTCACAGTCTAGGTATTTGGTAAATGATCTGCATCTTTCCTTTCAGTTTTTCATTGCCTAGGTATGTGTGACCATTCTTCACATAGCTGTCATTATGCAACAATAAAATCTTTAAAACGTACAAATGAAATGCCAAATGAAAATGATCAGATGAGCAGTGTTTGGAAGGTGAAGTGGCTATAGGAAATTTTCCTCTATAAAATTTGCTTTTGTTTTAATGGTTCCATTTCACCGTGCTAATGAACAATTTGTCCCTTCTCTTGAAAGGCAAGTATGTAGTGTAGAGACAGTGTGTACCCCCTTAACCTCTACTCTTAGCAGAATGAGCTTTCTTTGCACTGTGTGTGTTTGTTCATTTTGCTCATGTATGTAAACTTCAGTGTTCATGCCAAAATTTAAGACCAGGCATCTTGGAAGGAGAGCAGCTGTTTAGAGACACAGAATGTGTCTTGATAAATTGTGGAATTCCAGCAATGTAAAGTAAAATTTTTGTGCTGCTGCAATTCAACCAATGCACTGGGTAGTGTCTAACTTACTGCTGTGTCAAGGAACTGTATTTCCATAAGAACATAAGCCAAGCAGGAGTTTGTTTATTCTGATGGAACTAGTAAAGACATAAAAACTACCAACAAAGTAGTTATAATGCAAACTATTAATATTTCACCCAGACACCCAATTTGAACTAATAATCACATGCTAGCAGGCATTTTAATGAGATGCTTATGGTGGTCTTACTTAAACAGATTGGACAGTCTTTATTGATTTGGCTTTAAAATTGATAATACCTCATCAATGTTCTTGCATTAGTGCTAGTTAATACTGATCAAACTGAAAGCTAAGATTCTGCTAAAAATGAATTTACAGTTGTTTGCTTTAGCCAATTCCAAAAGACGTGTCCACAGGTGACTTTTATCCTAGACAGCTTGAGTTACTTTTTTGATGGGAGTTTTTCCATGTTGGTTCTTTTAGTCAATGGAGATACAGAAGAAACTTCAGAAGTGATTTATCCTATTCAAAATCAGTTTTGATGGAAAAAAGTGGAATGAGTTAGATGCTGAAGATTCTTATCTTACTCTGCTGACTGTTGAGAAGACATAGACCCAAAGAAACTAGTAAAGAGAGAATAAAGGTTTTTGAGCCTCCAATCCCACTCACTAGTATAAAGAGAGATGCACATCTAGACAGCCCTTACCATACCAATTTTAGATACTATCTTGGAAGATCCTCTTTGTTCTCCCTATTTGCTCTAGAGGTTGTCTAGTTGATAGTTGCAAAATAGATGCCTAACTTCTAGATGGTTAAATTGGGTGAGATGAATCACGCCTTCAGTTGTTTTCTGAAGCATCATTAAGAATGTAAGTAGAATTTGGCTCTCCCTGCTCATTAGCATAGGCTTCTGCTTTTAGTCTGCAAGATTATGAGGTGACTGTTTTTCTTTGTAAGCCTGCAAGGAACTATGGTTATTACAAAGGCAACCAAAGCAAAATGTGTGTTATTCTCTTCCCACAGGCATGATGACTACTGTTTTGGTTTTCACTGATTTAAATATAGTGGTAGGTTAATCCATAGAAATTCAGGTTCTAACCACAAAGATTTCCTCATGTAAATCTGAGCTGGCATGTGTCAATGTGCAATGGTATGGGATCCCATAACCAAGAACACCTTGTGCCTTGGTGACCAGTACCAGAATGAGAATAGAGAAATGGTAGAATGTCAATTAACTGAGGTAGTATTACCCTGTCTCCATACAAAAACTGTCATCCATTAGTTGTAGACAAATTCAGGCTATGTATAGGCATTGAATGTCTTTTCCTAATTCCTGGCTTGCTTGAGCTGGAAAAAGTTGTATGAATTCATGGGCTGGATCGACATGTAAAGCTGGAAACATGTGACCCCACATCTGTAATGTGCAAATCATCCTCAAATTAATAAACTTCCATATAAAATAAAATAAAATAAATAAAATGAAATTTCACAATGCTCAAAGTAGTTTTCAAAGAATTCAGCAGGCAAAATTTCACTGGAAATTGTAAACTTTTTCATTCTGAATAATTTATACTTGGATTTTTTGGTGTCAGATAATGTTCTCAGTATTCTCATGTAGCATAACCTGGTAAAAATTGGTAAGATGAGTGTCCCCTCATGAAATCCGTCTCTGTTGTGCGTTGCAACGCTGTCTGTGGAGAGAACCACTGAACACTGTTATATAATGATTGATGGCAAGTCTTGATGAAGTGATCAAAAATGCAAAAAACTCAAAAATGCATTGGGCCATAAAGGATTGCTGAAAAAGCTCAGGTAATCTCAGGAATGGGTATGGTACAAGTTCCATCTATGGTGACTGATATTTCTCAAATACTAACATGGAAAATAGGAAGCCAACAATGATCTGCTTTTATGGAAAACTATGGACCATGGCTTATCACTTCTCATTCAGTTTTGCCTCACAGATGGAGAGCTAAGAAAAAGTTTCACTTGTCAAGCAGATATTAAAGTCTTTCAGTGTGAGATGCTTCAGCAGTGAAGCATACAGCACTTACAGTGGGCTGTGTTTCCAAATGAGTTGATGTGATGAGACAATTAAGTTAGGTAGACACACTGTTCTGGTTTGGGACTAGAGACCTTTTAGAAAGGTAGATGACTTTCTTATGGAAAGCTAGAAAAGGAAAAAATGTTTCTTCATGCAGATGAAAGAGTGAATCTTTAAAGACATGGTGGAAATATAAAGGAATGACTGAACATTAAATACTGTTAGAATTACTTTGTTAATTCACTCACTAGAAATGGCAGTGAATTTAGAAACACTTGGTGCAATTAGGCCCTTATTTAGGTAAATATGAAAGGGAAAGTATTACTGGGTTAATTATTTATTTACAAAGAACAGATAAAAAGTCAGATCTTTCTAAGAGTATGGTTTTATATATATATAATTTTAGTATACATAAATAATAGAAACTGAGAACATTAGTGACTTGTGTGACTTCTATGGCTGTATTGTTCATTTAAACTTTACTTCCGGTAAGTAATTTGAAACATGGAATATGGTTACAAAGAAGCTTTTTTTCCCCAGAGATTTTTGAACAAATATCTCAACTGTTAAATCATTGGAGAACCAGAAGGAATCACTCGTAGGCCTTCTGACTTTGTCTGTTTGCTTTTTGTTACTTGGTTACACTATTTTTACCTAAAGAAAGAAATACTTTTCCAAGACTTTTTCTTGATTCGTTTTGTTTTCAAAAGAAGTGAGACTTTTTCTATTTCTTTATAACAGTGATATCCAGAGGTGTTTGTTCTGAAGTACTTTACTATTATGTTTAGCTTCTACATAAAGAGTCTTAAAGTAAATTTCTAGACAATTTTTTTAATTGATTCACCATAGTTTTAGACATGTACCATATCCTCAAAAAATTTCCAAAATAAAAATCTTTCTTGCAATGGTCAACCAGGTATCATGTAAGGGGTGAGAGGGTCCAGATATCAGAGACCATTTGTGAAGTTGGCTTTTATCTGTTAGCTAGAATTCTCAGAACCCCTACAATTTTCCTGAGAACTCTTAAGACCAGAAGGTGATCCAGGACTGACACCTGATCTTTACTGAGTACACTGTGATTCGAGGAATCCATGTGTCTAGGATTCATGCCAGAATCTGTACTTCTGCATAGTCCCTAAGTCCTCCTCTTGCTGAGGAAGCTAGTCTTAGAAGAATTCTACTCTTAGAATTCCTCAAAATAGTTGGAACATAGACTTCTTTTCCTCTAGACATTGTGATTATATATCTCAACACATTAGTTTAGAAGCTATTTGCCAGTCAAAAAATTTGTATGATTTCCTGTTCTCTGTCAGTTTTTGAAAAAATGCTAAGATAATTTTAATATGCAGTATATAATTATTCCATATTTAGTAACAGTTAATATATTTAAAATATTATTTATAGATCTAGAAAACATATAGTACATTATTTTTATATGAGTGTACTTGCATTCTTTAAACTTACAGTTTAAAATCTGTAAAGAAATCAGATTAGGATTTGCAGTGTTGCAAAATTAATTATTATACAGAGGTGCTTTGAATAAGGACACTATATAGTTTTTATAGTATGCTGATATTAGTTGGTTTTTAAGAATGAGTTGTCAAATAAAAATAATTTCTAAAAAAAAAGGAGAAAAAATCATCAAAAATGGTGACAAAGTATGACAATGTTGTTACAGATTTCATTTGTCTTCCAAAATTTTTCCTTGCACACTTGAAATAAGGTGATTCTCCACACTGCTATTTTATGTTTGACTTACAAGACATTGTACTTTACTAAAAAGAAACTCATCTTCTTGACTTCTTGAAAGAAATTCTTGCAGCTATGCTACTTATTAGCAACCCAAGCATAGTCTTTTTATGCAATGGTTGTTTGCTTTATCACTGATTCCAAAGTTAAATCAAAGTTCTTTCCTAATTTGATAATCAGAGAGTACATGCAACAGGAGCCGAAGGAATTGTAAAATTTTTTCTTTCCGTTTGCATGCTTCACAATCACCTCTATTCTTGTCGCTTCACATTTAAGGACAATCCAAACTGGATTGTAACATTGTTTGCAATATTTCAATTTGAGGAAAAAAATTACTAATAAATATTTCAAAATATGTTCTGTGTTTGGCACAGATAGGCAGCTGTCAAGTTTTCACTTGGTAATATGCATCAGAAAAGAAGGATCAGAACCACAGTGAACAGCAAGAGGCCTCAGCATCTCTTTAATGTAAATTTTATATTTGTTTTCTCTTCAGATTTTTTATCCTTTCTGCAACAAAAAAACCCCAGATCTCTTTGCCTTTCTGCATAGATTTTTGTATTTGCTGGAACAACAGAAAATATTCAGAGAAATACTTCATTGCATGAGCATGTGTTCATTTGGACTGGGTGGAACCAAGTCACATGTAACTATTCCTCATTCAATGCTTGTTCTGTTAACTCAGGATATACTCTTTGATCACCCTTGGATCCCTGATACATTTCTTCCCTCTTTTCCTTTTGTACTTAAAATATATTTTTCTTTAAGGAAGATAGCAGAAGTATGCAGGATTTCAGCTCAGGTGCACTTCTTTCAGCTCTGGAAACATTTTCCCAGAGAACACTTGGATTGATATGTCTTTTCGACGTTGCATCACATAGTCTTTCTCATTCTGTTATTGAACAGTGCACTGTTTCTTTAGGTCTTTAGCAACTGGTGATTTCTTAGCTTATAGAATCAATTCCTTTTGCATTTGTGTTCAGGACCTTTCATTTTTTGCTGTTGACTTTACACCATTTCTGTTACTCCAGTCCCAGAAGTCATCCCTTACTCTGCATTTATGATGGCTCATAACCTTGTGCCAGGCTTTTTCTGCCAACACAGATGAGACACTGTACTTAAACAGTCCCTAAGGTGCTACTTTAGGAAACTCCCTTGTACCATCCACTGCTCCTCCCCCTTCTCTTAAGTAGTTAATTTTTCACCTAACTTAGAAATCTAAACCTCAAGGTATAAGGTCTATGCCTTTTGCCTAGAAAATTATATACAGAGTTTTCCATCTGAGCTAATAATTGCACTGCTATCCAATGCTGTACTGAGTTCTAATGATATGTGATCTACTTTATTTGCGGAGAAAATAATTTCAAAGAAAGGCTCTGTATTAAGTTTGGTCTATTTTACCTTTGGTGATGACATATTTCAGTTTATTCTATCTTCTTTTTTCATCACTTGTATTTACATAATCTTTCAGAATTTTTAACTTTGGTTATGACTGAAATGAAATAAAATTTTTGTCAATAAAGCACAGGCACTATGTTATCTAGTCCTATAAATATGATTACTTATCACAAAAGTTTTAGAATTACTGGGGTTTCTTCTGTAGCTGTAAATAACTTCTGCCTGTGAAGGGATAGTCTTCCCTCAAATTGTGATTTTGCTAAAGAAAGTCCAAGACTCCAGGTAGAGATGAACTTCCTAAATGGAAAATTCTATGGGGCAATCTGTCATCTCAGTGTGCTTTTGGCTGTGTGCTGTCACACATGCTGTGCGCTGTCACAAAACCTTTGTATAAGATAGGAGAGGGAGAGTCCCAAGGGATTAGCAAAAGCCTCAAGGTACTGTTTGCTACGATACAAGCACTAGCCTTCAAAACTGACCTACAATGCAATGTAGTCAATTATCACTTAAATGTCTCCAGGGGTTTCAGTTAAAAGTAGAATTTGGGTCCCTTCCCTGCTCCACAGAATCCTCCAAAAGATAGCCTAGTCTCTCCACCTCCCCACAGCAGTAGCTGTGTTTCAGTAGTGAGCAACGTACAAACTCTAGAGAACAATATAATACTATGCTGCATAAAGGTCACTATTGATCATCAGGCACCATGGCTCAATACATGGTATAAGCAGCACATACCATCAGTCAAAGTTTACAAGGAAAATAATGAGACTAGATATACATTCCAATTTGTTAAAGTTTAATGTGTGTCTGGTTGTAGGAAATGCCTGGATTCTGCCAGAATTTAACTTTTTATTTTTGATCTCCACAGGGGGATGTAAAACAGTGATGATTTTTTTTTCCAGTGCTGAAGTTGTTAGATCCTAAATTTCCAGCTGCCTGTACTGACACCTTTTCAAGGACTCTATGAGAACAATTTAATCGTTTCTTTCAGCAGAAAAACTGACTCCATTAAATTGCAGTGGCCCAGAGGACCAAGAGCAGCTGTTAAAATGCAATCACTGTTGAGCTCATATAAATTGTTATAGAAGTTCTTTCACTGTTTCTCTATTTAAACTTGCTAAGGTACATCCAGTAAATGCATCCAACCTCTCCTTTAGATACTTGCTTCTACTAGGGTTATGAAAGAGGGTCTCTCTGTACAAGTCTTTGTGTTAGTCTTTTATCCTTGGTAATGTTCCAACAGCTCTGAAAATGGCAATTATTAATTCACTGTGAAAAAAGCACCACTTCTTTCTTGATATTCTGATTCATTTTATTCCAGTTTCTAACCTGCTGTTTCTGGCAAAAGCCTTTTTGATAAAGTGAAGGCTGAGTACGTTTGAGGCAGACTTTGACAAAATTAGGTGTTATATGTGACAAGTTTCAGTTGGTGTTTGTTTAAGCCAGGGGGTAGACCACAACGACTCCATTTGGTAGCTCAGGTTTGCATTGACAAAAGAGTATTTAGCTGCTTGACTCTTCTCTAGAGACTAATCACCGCTGGGAGTTTGGCACCTCATACCTCCAATGAGCAGGCCAATGCACACACAAGCATCGCACTCATCTGACTGAAATCACAAAACAGGGCTGGCAAGTGCTTAATAAGTTCCTGACAAATGCAGGCTATTACCCCAAACCAAAAGTTAGTCCCCCTCATCAGGCTCTCCAAGACTGCAGTTATAGACTGACCATATGGATTGGTTGCAAAACTGTATGATGGGCTATGATTTTTGGCAACTACCTAAGGAAAAGGTTTTCTTTGTTAAGACTTTAGGTTAAATTTGAAATGGCTCATGCTTCTTTTGCTGGGCAGGTAAGATACCTGGAATTGCCTGGTATTTACCTGAGGCTAAGAAGCATGGCTGGATGGTATCTGGAAAGCTGCTGACACACAGTAACTGGTTCATATACTCAGAATTGCAATTTTTATCTCTTCATTTGGAGTTTGACTGAAATAAACATAAAACTATTTTCACAGGAACTGATGGGCTACCTTCAAGTAATAGTCCGATGACGATAAAGAAGACCCATTTCTTAGGCACCAACTTTGACTTGGGAAATCCAGCACTCTCTAACATCTGCAGTGATCTTAGGCAGTGCTTTTCTCAGGTCCTCAGATGTACACATCACTGATTTTGGGCGTGTAACTAAATGGCTTTGAAAAATCTGACCAGCATGCCTCTGTGCCCAGTGCCAACTCTGTTGAATGGGTTATTAGTAAAATCTGCTGTTATAGTAGTCCTGCAGGACTAATAAGGTGCTGTGTTGCTGAGGGCTCTATGAATAGCTAAGACAGATAACCAAGATAGAGTATTGCTCAACTGAGGAGTATTTAAATGCAAAGTTTCCTTGTAATTTAGAAACTCCCAGACTGAATCCAACTGCTAGAAGCAATTCTGAAATACTTCAAGTTTCCCTCCTTTGTATCTTTCAAAATTCAAGTGCTTGTGTTATTTGTATCCTACCTCAATTTTTGATAGAGTGAATTCTGAGACTCTGCCTGATTGTATTAAATGGTGGTGGTGAATTCTGTGTGCCTCTGCTCAGGCTCACAAAAACTGTTCCATTGCAGCCTTCTATGCACAAGCTATAATATCCTTATGGTATATCACAGTATTTTTGTTTGCTTGCAGGTAAAGGAAAACTTTTATATTTGTATCCTGGGGTTTATTGATAATCCCAGTGAGGCAAAGGACATTCCTGTATATGACTTAGCTCAAAAACAATTGCATATCAGTCCTTCTGACACCTGTGGGGATTGGGTTACCAGATCAAAGCTCAGAACAGATTTTGTTCTTTGTGGTTGCTTCACTCAGTCAGAAATAATTTGTAGAAGACCTTTAGGGTACCTTAAGTGGAGCACAACTGCATTGATTGGAAAGATATGCATGCTTTTGTGAGCATACCTGTGCAGATTTCAAAGTGCAAGGTATTCAGACCAGGGTTTTCCTGGAGGAATGCCAGTGAACTACGTGGGTGTACACATTCCTGTATACCTGGAGAGACATCTATGGGCTGTCAGCATAGTTAAAACAGAAAAACTCTCAATACTGTAAGTGGAAAATGAAAGGGAAAAAATGGGAATCTAACATGAAGACTATTAGTGCTGCGTTTAGTGGGTAACCAGGAGGGCACAGGACAGGACAGGGCCTTTCCTTTCTTCTCTATTGATCTTGATTGTTGCTGGCTTAAACAGTGAACATTTTCAGAAGAGAAAGGAAAGGATTGGTAACAGTGCGTGGGACAGTCTGTCTATTTCAATAATAGAAATCCACAGTCAGGTGAAGAGATTCCAGGATTTCCTCATTTGTTGAAATGTTGCAGTACACCTAGAAGAGCTGGCGACAAAAAGAAAGGAACTAGCAGACACCACTCATTTCATCCAGCCATGTGCCCAGTTGCCATGGACTAAAGGGAGCTATTATATCAATTTTATTAAAGGAGGGAAGCCTTCTGCAAAACTCATCAGTTTTTGAGCTTTGGGGGTTGAGAGGCAAGAGGTACTTTTTAAAGAATGGGGAATCAATTTGTTATTGTGTAGTAATTTTTCACTTATGAAAGGTATGATTTATAATGATAACTATGTATCCAGAGTTTGGTGTGAGTGATTAAAATACTCTTTAAAATGACATAATTACATTTACCACTTTTACAATAGAAATATTGTCCAATAAAATAAAATTATGGTTGTGATATGAAAGCATTGTTTATAAAAAATTCTGAGTCGCAACACAGGAAGACTAAAAGAGGAGTAGTAGAAAATTTCTGAGTAGTAGAAAATTTAGAAAATTCATATTTTTCACAGGACTTCCTCAAATATGAGAATGCTTAAATTACTACTCCCCCACATTTGCTGTACATGACATTCACTTTGGAAATTTCTGATTTCCTTAGCAAATGGAAATTGAATGTAAATAAAGCAATCAGATCATAGGCAATGATGGCTAGAAATAACATTCTAAATATTTTAGTAGTGACATTCCAGAAATGTTTACCTTTGTGAAGATAAGCAGAATATATACAAAAAATGAATGAACAACAATCTGCATTCCATCATTAAAATGAACTTTACAGATGACTTGCTCTTGGACTCTGAGGCAAGTTCTTTTTTTAGAGTACAGTCTGCAGAACCAGAAAATAAAGACAAAACCAGCCTGTTTGCAACCTCTCAGGGACCAAATACCACACAGAAAGTGTTTTGTGTTTTTGTATTTATTTTTAAATGCTTAGTTTAGTTATTAGAACACCAGTTCTTTGTTCTGCTTCTCAAGTATTTTATATCAGCTCTGTGGTTTAAAGTGATACTTAAAATGTCTGCAACTTCATTACATTTCTGGAGAATTCATGCCAAAAGCCTTTTGGATATATATACTGTGTCTCTTTTATACCACTGCTGCATGATAAAGAGAAAGCAAGACACTTTTGAGGTATCTGCATTATCATTCTGAGATGCTACTTTCATCCATCCTATCCGTGACTGCAATTTTTACATGTCTGGGCTGTTGTACACCAGAGTGAGCTAACTTGATATCTCTTGGCATTAAGGCCCCTTTTATTACATTTGCTGAGAATAGAGTCTAACACAGCTATAAAATTTTATCAGCAACTGTTTCAAGGAGTCCAGACCTTGGGAAAGTACCATCCAAAGGACCTGAATCTGGTCAATGTTCTTTTCCAATGTCAGGGAAAATAAAAGTCAACAAAAGCAATGTGTGAATGAAGAAGTGAGGATCATCAGACTCTCAGGGCTCCAGCCATCTTCTAGGTGAGATATAAGACTGAATCCCTCTTTAGTGATCATTAGGCAAGCATCTACACTGTGCTGGACAGCAGCTGTCAGTGTGGCATAGATGCCAAAATTGTTTTCATGTACGGCACTACCATGCCTGAGTGACCCTGGAGCTGACTTGGTCATAACTCTGAAGATTTTCCCCAGGGAAATGGAAAATCCACCCAGTGAACATGATCCAAAGAACTGCCCCTCACAGTACAGGTGAAGCCCAGTAGCCTCCAGCTATTCCTTCTGGTTGAACAAGGAGGAGGCAGCAGGGAACACCTTGAGACCTTCTTAAAAGGAATCCTGTTCCAAGCAGCCAGCATCCACAGGGAGCCTGAATTCAGCTGGAGTTTAAGCGTCAGTGTCTTGTGTGTCTTGTTAATGCTCCTAGATACAAACTGCTTTGCTCTTTGGTTTAACAGCTAAAGAATTACATTTAACCTACAGAATTACAAAACCTACATTTTACCGTGCAGAACAAGCCAATTTAGACCAAATCCAGAACAGTGCCTTGTCATCTAGCCAAAAGCAAGGAGAGATATACACAGGGCTTCAGCAACCTTCTGTGTTACAGTTCAGCCCAAAGTAGCAAAAAAAAATGAGCTGACATGAAAATATGGCAAAATTTAGTAGTGTCCTTTGAGAGTGTCCTGAAGACTATATTATTTTTCTTTCTTTTTTTTTTTTTTCTTTTCTTTGCTTGTTTGTTAGTTGGGTTTTTTTTAAATTTATTTATTTTTATTAGCTGACAAATTCAGGAAAGAGACTATAAATTCTAACTTTGGTTTGTCAGTGAAAAAAGACTACAATACATAAAAATTCCATTTGCAATTCAAACTAGCCTGTCCTCAGGGAGACATCTGTCTGCTCCCTTTCTTGGGCACACAGTGCAGGCTGTGCTCCTCAGTGGCTTTGGATTAATACTTTCACTAAAATAACATAATAATGCTTTAGGTATTAATGGGTCACGTTAGCCAACTTCAGTAAGTGAAAGAATGAAACTTGTAATGTTGCAAAATAAAACTGAAATTCTTTGCTCTGCTGGCAATACTGGAAATAAGTGAAGTTCATAATGACTGGATATCCAAAACCCGTACAAAGACAGGCTCTGAGACACACTGCATTTTCAGCTAACAGTGTTGTCACAGTGTTTCCCTTGCTTTAAGTATCTGTATTCTGCCTCTCTTCCATGAGTCACTCACAGATCTGTACCCAGCCTAAGGAAATTCCTGAGGGTTTCCAAAGAGAGTTGCCTTTCTAGCTCTTGTGTTTGTGCCTTTGACCTTCCTTGTTGCTCGCTGTTGCCTTTCTCCATCTGTATTTGTGTGTGTGTGTGTCTGCGTGCACATGCACAAACTTCCTGCGCAGGCTGGGGGACAAGTGGCGAGGGCTGTGACGTGGAGGTTTCATTTGGAAGGAAGGGCCACTTGCCATGGGTGCACCACGTGTGCAGGTTACAGCTGGCAATGGACAAGCATTAGCTAGCCCCAAGTGTTCAACTGTTTTGTGGTTTGCTCTTCCTGAGATGGTAGAAACACAGACTATGTGTTAAGAATTCAAACCTCCTCGAATAGACTTTCTCTTTTTTTACTTCATCTTCACACATTCTCAGGAATTGTCCACAACCACAAACAGATAGCCATGGGGCTACATCTAGCAAAACTGTAAAAAAGAGTCCTTAAAGCAATGTTGTATCCAGCATATAGGGATACGAGTGTGACAGGGTTTGTAGACAAGGCCAACATATTTTACAAGATCCATTTGTATTGTAAAGAAACCAAAATACTAAGAGCACACAAGCCTTACTTCTGATCCACAATAGAAGGAAGACACCAAAAATTAAGTACAAGCTGGTAATAATTGCTCTGAGTTTAATTTGGTTATAGGAGTACTTTAATTACTGGACCAATCAATTAGAAAAATCTGGATATTACTTGTGGTCAGAATGAGATAGGTCAGAAACAGGGAATTACCAAAGTTGCCACCTCTTGAAAGACTGATACAAAGAAAAGTTATTGCTTGTGGAAATCTGAGAGTTTATGTCATAATTGGTCTTCACGTACTTAGAATTTCCTTGACAAATTTTCTGCTGATTTTTGTCTAAGTACATTTTCCTCTTGATAGAAAATCATGTGTTTTGTTCACTTAGAATGGTATTGAGAAGCGCTCTAAGGAAACAGCTAAGTTCTACCTAGAATCTTATGGGACAATGTAGGTATCTTAGGACAAAGTTAATAATCTTGATAGATCCACACTTTTAAATTTTAATTTATTTTGCAATATGACGTAACATTTGCATGTTCTCACACTGGATCCGAGTCAGATTTCTGATGCATTCAGGTCTGAGTTATTAATTAAGGTGCATTATTAAACATAGCATTATTAAAGTAGATCATCGTAATGTGAGCCCTAGGATAAGGAAACCCTCTATGATTTATGTACCTTCTGGTTTAAGTTACTTTTTTTTCCAGATTATCATGTGAAAGTTTTCTCTGACTCCTTTTTTTTCCCTGTGCAAGCTAAAACTTCACTTTTGCTTTTGAAGATTCTCACCATGGGACCATTTTTTACTGTAATTTGGCAGAGGCTCTTTCTGAGTAGGAGGTTTGGACTTGTTTCCAGGAAAACTGAGATATTCTTTTTTTTTTGCTTTTGTTAAATTTTGGTATTTTGCTAACCTTTTTGATGAGTACATAGGGACTTTCAAGAATAGTTTTTCTCATGGAAATGGAAACATTTCTGTTCTCTGCCATACATGGGAGTGGGAAGGAAGAAAATTATTCTCTTTGAAAACCAATAAGTGAACAAATGAATTTATAGAAGTGTCTGAAATTCATATCCCTGCAAAGTAATTGATTTTACTTCTATGAATTCTTCTCAGATATTTCTTATTTTTCTAAACTCTCCTCAGTCATTCCTAGAAAAGAATAACGCTTCCTAATCAGTAAGAAATTTGGTATATCACACCCATGAATTAAAAGCCTAATTGGGGATAAAGTATGGAACTCCTGCCATAATTTCATTATTGTTTTTAATGCATATACTAGCAATCTCTCCAAAACAAGGAAGTAAATTTATGAAAGTATATAGATGGATATATCTAATCATTGAATGCTCTTCTTCTTGTTGAATCAGAGGTTAGGTTTGACTTCCATCTCATTGCTCGGCAATGTTACGCTAATATGGCCTTAGAGATTTCTTGTCTTTCAGTCGTCTCCCCTGAAAAAATGCCTGTTGAAGAAGCAAAAGTTAGGAAAAATATTTTCTAAACAGTATTGAAATATTTCTATGTAAAGTAAAGTGTATGAAATACCAGTCCGTGGTACAATAAGAATACAAATAAGAGAAAAGATCCATTTCAGTTGCACAACAGAATGAAAATATTTCAGTTGGTGATGGGGTCAATAAAAGATAACCTTTGCTCATACACAAATTCCTTGTCCAAGTAATTGCACTCTGCTTAAGCTTGTATCACTGGGATCATATGGAAACTCATTCCTCAAAAGCTCAGCAAACTATAGTACTTCTCTGACCTTGTGAAGGGTGATTTTTTTTTTTCACAGCTTGATTTGCCTCAGACATGAGCAGAGATTATTCTCCTTCACTGCCCAAGACTTGCTAGATGGGATTTCAAATTCAGATGACAACAATAGACTAACTTTTAAGGTATACCTTTATTTTGGAATTAAGAGCATTACTTTTAGCTATCATATTAAATATCATCATCCCCAGAAGAGTAGGGAATATCAAACTTTTCCTTTATTCACTTTCCAGATAACACCTAGACTACTAACACTACTTCTGTCATGCTGTGTGTTCTCTGAACAGTCCTGAGTCTCAGGTTCCTGGAGTTCACAAAGGATAATTTTAATTAGAATTTGTACATTGTTCAAATTCATATAAATTGAAATGTATTCAAACTGCCTCCTAAAAATGCTTAAGCTATCTGACTTTACCTCTAGATGAACAATAAAAAACACGAATAGTACTGATCAGAACTGAGGAACTCCTCTTCTGAGGCACTGGAGCATCAACACCTTGATCTACATTTAAAATACATACCTTAAGCATCCTTAGATTAAAGTAAATGCCTTTTCTAATATAATTTGTAGGTTTCCAGCAGATCTGTCCCAGAGAAGCTTTAATTTCAATGCAGTTTTTAAAAAGTTATTTAAATCAGGACATCAGGGTTATTCCAACACTTCTGTAGAATGTGTAATGAAATCATTAATGTCCAGATAGATATCTGAGGCAGTGACAGTACATTTCATTTACTGTATAGTGGGAAGCAGAAGATTGGAGTTTCCTTTCATTTACACTGTTAGAAACCAGAAATTTTCTATGTGATGCAGAAGAAATAATGGCAAGATAACTTCAAAGAGAATAAACTGAATAATTTCTAACAGACTAGCACCTAGTCTGGAAAAAGTAAAAGTTTTTGATGTTTAATTGAGGCTGAGATATGGGGGCAAAACTGCAATTCTGCAAATCCTAAAATAGTACAAGATAAGTCCTATATCTGAAAAAATGCATTGTAAATGCATCATTAATAATACAATAAATTTAGACATCATCATATTCAACCCTTACTGCTAAATATGCAAACTTTTATCTAAAATGGAGTGGAGCATTTTTAAAACATCAAGATGACTGAGATCTAAAATTACCTTTGTGCATTTATGCTTGGATTCATCCTTTATTGGTTATCTAAAGCATGTGCTATTGACTGCTTTCTAAATATGTTCAGAACTTGTTTCAAAGTCTTTGAGTTTGGTCTTGAAAGCTGTGTTTAGTGTAGCACACAGCATTGTCATCTGGGAGCACAGTGACTGCTGCCTGGGTATCATTTAGGTATCTGCTCTGTCTGGGCACAGCAAAGCTTTCTACAGTCCCATCCTTCTTTTTTGTGTAATTGTGAGGAGATATATTACCTGACTTATGATAACAGAGCTACACTGAAAAATCCTAGTGATACTTAACTGTTTCCAGTCATATGACATCTTACTGGAAGATGTCAGTAAATCTTTTCAACATCACTACTTCTAAAGAAAAAAATTGTATATTCTCTGAGTGACAAGAGCCCATGTGTTTTACAAAGTTATCTTTCAAGGCTGTGTGTACATTTTGCCCAAAATGTATTGCTTGGCATTCTTCAGCAAATATGCATTACTGCCTTTTCTCTTTTCTGGAATTACTTCTTTGTGTATAGTCATGAAAATAAATTCTATTATGGAGCAATGATTTTCCACTCTGCAGACTTACAGGATGTAAGAGAGGTTCTTACTTGTGTACTATGACGTACTTCAGGAATTTGGCTACCAGCGCAGAATGTGTTCACCTTGGAGCTGGAGGTTTTCTGCAGAACACATCAATAAAATGATCTTTTAACAGCCACCCATTCCAGCACCCCGGTGTTCTGTACATGCATCCTGTTTCTCACACACCGGAATAATTTTGAGTACCAGGGCTCTTTCTTGAAATCGGGGCCAACCATATTAAGATATAATTTCAGGTAATTATAAATGGAAATAATATTTTTAAAATAATTAACTAAAGGTCTTGCTGCTGTACAAAATCCATGTTTTCCTATGAGATCAGTCAACTCCTTTAGTTTAATGAACCATTTGTTGGCAGATTTGTAAAGTGATACTGGTTCTGCAGGTCCAAGTAGTTTTCTGCCAAGGAAATAATTTCAGTGTTTCAGATTACAAGTGCTAAAATTCTTATTTTTTCCCAAATGTTATTTGGGAATGCCAGCCTTATCAAGTTTGCTGCATTCTGCTTGAAACACATTAACTGTGCACGCTTTATTTGCTCCAGAGTGCAACAGCTTTTTCCGCTCTCTTTTGCAGCTGACCAGCCCCATCTGTGGTCAGTGGCCGAGGATTTGTCTGAAGGAAAATGTCCTGTAATTGGGACAGGGTAACCCCTGGTATCAGCACAGGCTGGGGATGAACACATTGAGAGCAGCCCTGCCCAGAAGGACTTGGGGGTGCTGCTGGGTGAGAAGCTGGACACGACCCAGCCGTGTGCACTCCCAGCCCAGAGAGCCAGTGGTGTCCTGGGCTGCATCCAGAGCAGCGTGGGCAGCAGGGAGAGGGAGGGGATTCTGCCCCTCTGCTCTGCTCTGGTGAGACCCCACCTGCAGTGCTGCATCCAGCTCTGGGGTCCCAGCACAGGAAGGACATGGACCTGCTGGAGTGAGTCCAGAGGAGGGCCTCAAAGAGGTCAGAGGGCTGGAGCACCTCTCCTATAAGGAAAGGCCGAGAGAGTTGGAGTCACTCATGGGGACAAGGCTCTGGGGACACCTCATTGTGGCCTTTCAGTATTAAAGGATTCCTATAAGAAATGTGGGAATAGTCTTTTTAGCTGGGCCTGTTGGGATAGGAGAAGGGATAATGGTTTTAAACTAAAAGACGGTACATTCAGACTAGATAAAAGGAAGAAGTTTTTACTATGAGGGTGTTAAAACACTAGAATGGGATTCCGAGACAATGGTGGATGCCCCATCGCTGGAAAAATTCAAGGTCAGGTTGGATGGGTCTCTAAGCAATCTGATCTAAATGAAGGTGTCCCTGTTCTTTGCAGGGAAGTTGGACTAGATGGCCTTTAAAGGTCCCTTCCAACCCAAACTATTCTGATTTTCTGAATCTATGATCATATGAAATGTATCTGCTTGGCCAGTAGCAAATTGAGCTGGAAAACTTTTTGAATCAGTATTTGATTTTGAACAACTGTTAAAATATTATTTTAGTGAGCCTGGTGTTCTGAAGAAATATTGCTTGAATTGAAAATTGTTGTTCGTGCTTAAACTTGAAGCAGACTGTGTTCCTGCAATACTGTGCCCTTGAGTTTAGCATCACAAGATAAAAAAAACAAACAGCAACTTTGGACCACTATGCCTCTCTTTGAGACTTTTGAGTCATTGGCAGCCTAATTTTGTTTAGGAAAGGAAAAATGAAGCCTCGATGTGGTTTCTAATTTTTCTACTGAAATATAGACTTGACTAAGGGGAAAGATTGAACATTTTCCAGTAAGATAGGGTCTAATTAATGATCACTCCATAATTAAGACATTAAAGCAATGCCAGAGAATGGTAGATCTGAAGTGCATATTATTTTCAAATATTATCTTAGGATTCATGGCAGAAAATTCCTCAGTGACAAGCCTGACCAGATATCACACGTACAAACATGTTCACCAGGCAGTGAGCGACACCTCCCTGCCCAGCAGAAGCATGAGAACCACAGGAAGTGAGTAATGACTCACTTTCCAAGGATCAGTATGAAACAAAAGGGCCAGAAAGTGGGGTTGACAGCTGCAGCTATTAATGTCAAGGGCCCAGAAAATTCTTCTGTTTCCCAGGATGGCACACTGCTGGTGTTCTTTCCGCTTCTGATGACTCACATCTTTGTCTTCTGATGCTTACAGATTTGATAGAGCCTAGACACAAATCAAATATTTCAAAGCAGCTGGGAAAGTGAAGATGTCCTAGATTTGATGTTGCTGATACCTACAATTACTTGGAAAGGAAAACAAAGTAAGCCAAAGATACACCTAATCGTAGTCACAGAAGTAAGTCCTATCCTCTGTCAAAACCACAGCATACCAAAGACTAAACAATGCTCCTGACAGTCTCCTTGCTACACAGTATTGTATGAAATGTTGGACTTCAGTACCAGACAATCCTGAGCCTTCTGTATTTTGTTACCTGCCAAGTAAGAATGAATGAATGAATTTGAGCTTCTTGTGTCTTAAGTAAATTGTTCAAAAATACTTAGGTTTAGTCCTGCTGAAATTTTTGTTATTTTAACTTGTAAATTTGTAATCTCTTGCATGGAAGAAAATATAAATATGAGATGTTTGGTCCTGTATAAATGAATGTTTTACATTGGTGAAAATAGATTTTCCTTCTTGGATCTAGTTATTACACTGAGTTCCTGTAATAAGGGAACAAACTGATCCAGGTCACAGTACAGTTGGATATGCTGGCAGTGTGACCATTCAGTGTTAGCATAGAATGCTCACATTAGTCGCAGAGACAGCCCAAAGCAGAGCTGGTGAGACAGAATGGAGACAACCATGAGAGTGACTGCCAGCCACATCTTTAAGAAATTCGTATTGAATTATTGTGATTAGATTTTTTTTCACAGATGACTTCTTTCAACTTTATCTAACATTAGTTGAATATTTTAGAAATGAAGCCTTCTGAAAAACAAACCCCAAACCAAAGCAATGAACCATACAAAATAAACTAACCAACCAACCAAGCAAAAACCATAAAACTCCTCCATGTGGTTTTAAACCCTTATATTTGTAAAGAGTATGGAATGGCTGTAACAGATACAGCAGTACTTTCCTGAGCTGGTCATGTGCTGCAGCTCTCGGTACATGTTCCAGTGGATATTTTTTCATCTATTTAGCTGTGACCTAATATTCCCATAACTTTGTTAACCTCACTAGTCTTTTTAAACAGCATTCCCAAATATGTTTATTTGGAAAATCCACACTCTTCACAGCAATATTAAAAACTCTTGATCCAGATGATTTCTCTATCTTTCTGTTTTGCCTCATCAGCCCAGGTAGTTTGTTGACTGTAGCCAGCAGTCCTAATAATCAGGGTTCATTCTATAAATTAAGTTTTACTTAAAACTTTCAAGTGCTTCCGTTAACCATGTATCACAGGAGGTATTTTGAATATAAACATCTAGGATGTTTGATTTGGATGTTTTTTCAAATTAATGAATCCATTCATTTGGGATTCATTTTGAAGTCTTCATATTTCCTTTTATTACAATGGCCCAGTAGCAACCTATAATAATAGCTTTAATTACAGATGTAAAAATTAGTATCTTAGTGCCACCATAGCATTGATAACTGTAAAGCATTCAAAAATTTAGGATTTTTTTCAAAGGCATAATTCACTGAATGGACTGGACATCCTAACTTAATCCTGGATCTGATGAGAATGTGGGTTTCTGAGAGAGTTTTATTTGGACTGCCAGTTGTTTTTGTGTCTGCTATTGGCTGTTTTAAAAGACACTTCTATTCCTCCTGATATTAAGCAATAACAAGTGATTATTCGGTCCCTATTAATCATTCTTTTTGTTTTCCCAGCCTACTTAAAAATTTTAGAATATAGGCTTACTGAAGGCAAAGTAAAAAGTGTTGGAAACATTTCTATAATATATCTTGTTAAGGAGCAAGTTTGAAATATCAGTATTTACCTAAATTTGGTACATGCAATTTAAAATATTTCTGAAGCCTTGCAGGCATAGAGGGAGTATAGCATTTCTTGCCTATCCTTTTTCTCTCTGGCATCTCCTGTTCTTCTTGTTTGTACCCTTTTGCCTCCAGCTTGATTTTCATGTTCAGGAGCACAAAGATAATTTCAGTGCTTTGTACACTTTTTTGAGCTTGGGAAGCTAATTATGGGCCTTTCTACATTTCACATCAGGATGTAGCAAGGGCTCTCTGCTCCCTGAGAGCTGGAGAGCTGGCAGCTGAGAGCAATACCACGGCCAGCTGGGCAGAACTCAGTGAGGCAGTGCCCGTCCCACCACCACTGGCAAGAGAGCAGGATAGACCTAGAGGTGGCAGACAGTTCCTGTCCAGAGCTTGGGTCATCTCATCCAGCAAATGTGTGATGATGGGGCAGGTCTGAAGTCTGTAAGCCAGGAAGGCAAGCAGCAGGTCAGGGTGAGAATCAGGGCTGGTGGTCACCAGGTGGAGTCACAGTGATGAGGTGGGTCTGAAGTCAAGAGGAGTGCCAGCCTGTGGGTAAGATCAGTGAATCCAGGGCTGAGCAAGGCAGGGCTGCAGGAAGCTGGAGCCCAGCACTGCTGGGGCATCACTGGAACAGGGACTGATGGTCCTAAAGGGGTTAAAAGGGATTGGGCTGTGGGCCAGGTGGGGGCAGCCCCAGGCCTCCTGTCAGTGCAGGTAAGGTTTGCTGATGTCCTCCAGACACTGACATCACTTGCTTTAGCAGAATATGGTAAAAAGGGGAATGAAAAGTCTAAAGAATCAGACAACTCTGTAAGTGTCCTATAAAGGCAAGAAAGAACACCTGGTTTTTGGACAATTAGTGACTAAGCATTCCTTGCTGACCAAGCTTGGAAAAGAAGCCCAATTCAGGAAACTAAGTAAGGATTTTTCCAAACCCTTTCCTTTCTCAGGACCTCTCAGGAACTCTGGTATCTTTGCCACCCAAGTTTGCCATAAGGTTTTCTCATTGCCCAGTGTTTAATAACAGATGAAATGAGTAGAAAACCTGTGTGTTCCATTTGGAGAGAAGACAGATGAGAGGATCATCTGGAAAAGTTTCACAGAATTATGAAAATAATTAAGATGTAACAGACCTGGTCACTTATATGTACAAAGCAGAGGTCTCTCAAAGGAACAGTAGGAGACTGGTTTCAAGTAAACAGAAAGAATAAAAAATACTTCTTTACACTGTAGGCACTAAACTACAATGACACCACAGTCTGTTGTGTGGATACAGAGAGCATTAGCTGGTCTGTAAATGACCAGTGCATATGTGGAATATGGAGAGGAGTGACAGGGTCGATCCCTGCTTTATCTGCTCTGGATATTAGGACATTGCAAGGGAAATGCACCTCACAATATGGCATGGTCACATCCCTTCCATACATGCTCACCCCTTCAGCTACAGCTTGGGGGAGACTTCTGTGCTTTGTCCAACAGGGCACTTCTTATGGTGATGCTTTGACTCCTTTCCTTAACTCTTTCCTACTACAATTAATCTGAAAACTTCAGGTCCATTGTCTGGATTTAAACTCATCAGGGAAGTCAAAAAGAGTGTGCACACTTGTAGCACCGGCAGAATATCATGGAATGATAGAACAGTCAGGGTTGGCAAGCACCTTAAAGATCATGTGGTTCCAACTCCTCTGCCATGGGTAGGGACACCTTCCACTAGGGCAGTAGAAGGTTATTTTTACGTGATCAGATGTCCACACTGAAACACTGTTGTGACCAACTTTCACTGCTCTTAATTCTTCCTAAACTTCATACAATGACTGCTAAAGTGACACTTACAATGACCTGCTGGAGCTGTGTTCTGGGTAGGTACTTCAAATCTAACTCTATTCATATATCCATAATTGTGTGAGACAAATATTCATGACAGAGGCAGATTACAGGTGCAAGAAAAAAGATGTTAAAGGAAGACTTGTGAACTGCACCAAAAAAAGAGGCAAAATGAACAGATTTCATGAAGGGTAGAGTCAAACAAAATGAGGATGATGAAGCAGGCAATATTGCCCCCCACTTCTAGCTGAAGCCATGGGAGACCCTTTCTTCCTAATGAGTGTATAAGTGTCTCTTCCCTACACATTCTGGCTCTGCATAGTGGAAGATTTAGCCTTTTCCGTCTTTTAACCCTGAATCTGTGGGAGGTAGTGTTGGGGTCCCTCCCCCGCCGTGTAGCCCTGGGAGAGGGGCCCTGAGGGCACAGACACGGGGTTTCCCTGCCCCTGCTCAGCCTCGTTCCCATGGGTTGGTTTGTGTTCCCTGCGCGGGCAGAAGGACCCTTGGTCCCGTGACTGGAACAGTTCCTCGGCAGAGCCCCGGCCATGCGGCTGGAGAAATAAACATCTCTGAAACATCTAGCAAGAATCTGTCTGTCCATATATATTTCCTTTCCACGGGACTCCTGGTTTGATATATGCGTGTTGCAGGATCCCCACTGCAACAAGGTAGGATTATACAGTGGCCATCATATATGGGCTAAGCAGTCCTGAGATAGGAACAGGACCAATATCCAATCTTTGTTCTTCTCATTATGACAAGTGGTAGTTAAAAAGGTTCACCTTCTTACAATTATTTTATAGTAAATAATGCTAGACTAAAATGAAACCTGATGAAGCAACTATTAACTCCTTAAAGGACAGTTGTTTTTATGGGTTTCAGGTAAGAATAATAACTGCATCTAATCATTTTATACAAAGTACAGTCTGTGCAGCACTGTTTTTGGGGGAAAAGAATCCCATCGCAAACCAACACCAAGAAACCCAAAGAAACAGGAAAAAGTAAAGCTTTTAAAAGTGTATTTAATATGGACATAGTTTTTTTCTTATTTTAAACCATTTTATTAGGTTGTGTGTTTATTGATTAGATAGAGGAAAATTTGATGAGTTTGTTTTCTTAATTTACTCAGATGGGTAAGTCAATGAGTGGACAAGTAACATGGTTGCTTACTTTCTCAAACTCCCTTCAGCAATGGGCCAAAGTGGGCTTACTTTTGGCTGAGGGAAAATATTTGCAGAAAGTATCAGTGGTCAGCCACTGCATGCAATACCAGGAGTCAGCCATCTGGATTTTGCATCAGGTGCCCAAAGCAAGAAGAGAAAAATTCTTTGTCCTCCATAAATCTCCGGAGCAAGTTTCATCCAGATCCTCAGTCGGATGTTGCTTTGGATGCCACAGAAAGCATACCTTCAGTTGTTTGTTAGTGTTACCCGCTCCTGGATTTGCAATGATCCTGACATTCTGTTCCTATGGTTAGGGTGTTTGTTTTCTCTTCATTTGTCAAAGTAATAATGTCAGGAAATACTAACCTTCAGTGACCTACAGACATCTTTAAATCTTTCCTGTCAAGCCATACACAATCTCAGAGAACAAAGAACCCTCTCTTCAGTCCCATGCCTTTGCCAGAATATTTCTGTTTTCTGGGTGGGACCGGCAAGATATTCAAGGAGAAACTGCCAGATAAGACAAGCTGTCACTAAACACAGATCTCACTGATTCAATCAGAAGGGAGGATTTCTTTTGTGTCCGGTAGAATTGCTGCTTTCAAATCAAAAGTTTTAATATCATCAGGAGCTACTGTCCAAGAGCATCCACTGAGAGATTAAGCACTGAATGGGGACAGTCCACTAAATCATTAATGCTGCCAGACTCTCTGGCCATCATTCCACAGGCACTGGTAAAATAAAGTTCAAGCACTATAACAGAGATTCCTTACTAGGACAACAACACAAAAGTATTTTTTTCTAATAATATTACCAGAAATAGCTGAGTTATTTTTATCTTTTTTTAAAATGCCTCTAAAATTATGCTAAAACCATATGACTTAAAGAATAATTGCTGTCTTTTTCCAAATGCAGTTTATTGAAATTACCAGTATAACTAGGGAACACATAGAGTGCCTGTTCCTTGAGCAGATGTGCACGCTTTTTAAAAATTACTAATTTATTTCTCTTTTCCTTTTCAGAGATAGAATGGAACATAAGGCAGATAAACAGTGATTAGGAGCCAAATTTTGTGTAAGATTTTGCACTGCTTAAGCAGAGAACAGACAACCCTATTGAGTTTTCACATCTGTGTGCAAATCTAATTTCACACCTTAAGATCAAGCTGTACCTCAAGATTTTATGTGTATGGATATATGTGCTTATATACCAATTATTACTGTTTTGATTTCCAAACTGATAATCTCTCTGGAATGTTAATTGATGACACTCTTGCTACTGCAGGCCTAAGATGATCTTAAAATGTAATGGATTTTGCACTGTTCTCATGTATAACCATCCACAGAATACAAGAGATATATGACTATGCTTTCTAAGCCCTGTAGTGAAAATATCAGAACTTAGAATAATCACAAGCATAAAGTTAATCATTTGTGTTCTTGTGTACGGCTTGAAATCTGTCTGCTTTTCTGGAGCAGGTAAACAGCTATAAAAGAAAAAGCATCACTTTTCAAGGACCCAGGTTAAAGTTTTTTCTTTGAAATGTATTGTATAAAAATAATAATTTTCGTATTATACATCTAACATTTCTTTGGCACAGTGCCAGTGCATAATGTCTCCCTTAAAAAGACTATCAATCTGGACATCTATTAGAAATCTCTTTCCCGAGTTATTTACACAGGTGAACAGTTATTTTTCTTTTGTTTAGATGGGTACCTGCATTTTCAGTGTTTATAAATGTAATTCAGGGCTGGCACAATTGAGTTTTCCACAACTAATTACTTCGTAGTACAGTAAGAAACGTGTGGTTTATGTAATGATAATACTCTGTAAATGAATCCTAAAATGGAAACTGCAGTCCATCCTCAGAAAGGCATCATATGCTGCCATTGAAGTAAGACAAAACAGTTTTCATGCCAGCTTTGTACTGTAAATTTATTACATCTTGGTTAACTGAGATTTCTTCCCCATTCTGTTTCCATCTATGAATTGCAGAGCAACCCACTTTTCACACATGAAGAGCAGAATTACATTAATTTAATAATCCAAATCTATACATATGAAATATCATTTGATCCCTTGTTGCAATGGTGCTTCCAATAGCTCCCAGTAGCAGGTAGTCAGTGAAAGATAAGAAATTGCAAGGTTCTGTAGCATAGTGCTTTACATGATGATTTCTCAGAAAGATCAAACATGCCAGATGTTAAACTAATATCCATTGAACTATTTCTTTTTGAGAACACTTAAAAGATCAGGCTGCAGAAATAATTTACATTTCCTGTAATATAATTTACAATGTATAAAGTAATGCTAGAAGCTCACTTTGAGCTGAACACCCAGAAGCAAAACTTTATTGCAGTATGTTTTCAGGTCAACCAAGGACAAAAGAATAAAGAAAGCATGCTCCTAGAAATAATGTTCAATACTGGGCAGGTCCCATCTTGTAGCTTTTTTCCCTCAACCTAACTTAGAAGCAGTTGAGGCAAGTGAGAGAGCAGAGGATTGCCTGTTTTGTTCCTTATAATTACTGCAGTGTGGTTTGCTACTCTGTGACAGGAATATACTGTCCATTCTGACTTTCTCTTGAGCTCAGACAGGAGGAAGGATGGGTTCTTTGCCATGAGCACTGAGTTGTAAAAACATGACAACGCAACATATTACACATTGATTTTGGAAATGACTGTCTATGACAATCACATGTAATTACTTGTTCTACATGCATTATCTTGTTCTGTATTCATGTTAGTGAAGTCACCAATGTCAGTCACTGTAGTTGCAGCGATGCTTTGGAATTTAGGCTTTACTGATGCCTAACTACATAAATTTTCTCAGGTATGCATTTCCCTGAACTCTGTCACTGTGTGCCTCATGTAGATGTTGACTTTATGGTTGCTTGACAATAACCATGATTGAAAATCATAGGCAAAGCAATACACATTTAGTGGGTGAGAATACATGGAATTTTTTCTCCATGACATGGTTATTTTAGAAAAATGACAGCATGAGTTGCAGTGTTTATTTTCTATTTGTTTCTGGCTCCCATTCACTTTTATGCTTAAAATGAATAAATTCCTTGTTCTGGGCAGACACTAAGACATCTTTCTCCTCCCAAATCCCCCAAATCCGACATATTCTTGAAGAGATTGAAAATAATTATTTAAAGCCACAGAGATAGGAATTTCAGGCTGCTGAAAATTAAACAGTATGAAATATTACCAAAAAATGTCCACAATATTTCTAAATACTTATAGGGAAGTATTTGTCCATGAGAACTCAGAGGATGTCTCTTTTTTCCTTCTCATGTCCCCTCTAAGTTGGGCACAGGCAACATGGAGAAGGAAACGTATGTTGCAGAAGCTGAAGCAAGCAGAGACTGGTAAAGATTTAGCAGCAAATCGATGCCTGGGTAGTAGCTGGCCAAGATGTCTGGACCTATGAATTAATGGATGAAATGTAAGAATGGAGTGATATTGGTCCTGGAACCTAGAATTGACTGGGCACACACACCTGGGATGAGGGTAAGGTCGGGGAAGAAAGGTAAACAAAGAGACAGGAGAAGAATTTGAAAGAAATGAAATGATAAAAAAAAAGAGAGAAAATTCTAAACTGAAGTGAAAACAATAAAAGCGAATGGGATGACATGAAGTGCAGGGAAATGGACTGAAGCTTGCCCAATTGATCCTCATTGAAATCACAAGATTTCATTTCAAGGAAATGAAATCTTGAAATCAGAGAACATCAGAGAACAATACCTCTGGACAGGAGATATGATCAAATAAAGTGCAGTTGGAAAAAAAAGAGAATTTGGCAATGGAGTGACTACAACAAAATGTACTGAGATGAAATGAGGTGCAGTGAAGAGGACTGAAAGTTACCAAAATTATTTACACTGAAATCCTGAAATCAGGGAAGAAAGGTAAACAAAGAGACAGGAGAAGAAATGGAAGAAATGAAATGCTAAAACAAAAGAGAGAAAATTCTGAACCCAAGTGAAAACAATAAAAGCAAATGGGATGACATGAAGTGCAGGGAAATGGACCAAAGTTTGCCCAATTAAACCTCATTGAAATCTTGCAGTTCCAATGGGAAGAAATGGCAGAAAAAGGGGACAAAACAAATGAAAGCCAAATTTGAGTTGCAGGGGAAGAAATGTCATTCTGCGTGTCTGGTGTTGTGACACCTGCTCCCAGCTGCCTCAGGCTCCCCATTTTACAGATGTTGGAGTGAAAATGGGGATCTAACTTAGATTTTCTTTCCTAAGCCACATGCCTTACTTATAGCCTTTTAAGTGACAGCAGGAATATCTAAATTTCATCTGAGCCTTAGTGCTGAAACAAACGTTACTCAGAAACCTTTTGGCAGTGGCAGGGATAGAAACCCATTCTCCTGGGGAATGTGCAACTCCCTTAGTCAAAGGACTTTATTTTTTTAATTTCAACACTTCTGGCTCCTTTCCCAGTGTTTCTTCTTCTTGATGACAAATTATGCAGAGGGCTCTGGATATGAGATGCTTCACTTGTGACAGTTTAATTCACTTCCTTCCTCCATCCCCTGCAAAAAGAAATCAGGATTTGTCTACAGGTAGTATTGGGGGGTAGAAATTGCGTGATCTTGTAAGCAAAGTCTGAATCCTAATAAACAGGATCAAATTAAAATTGTACAGTCAGATTTTAAATTTTAATTTTTTTTTTTTAAATATAGGTTTACAACTTGAATTAAGTGATCTTGACCTATGTTACGTGCAAAAAGGCTGGGACTTGGTGAGGAACCTCAAAATGCTGATACAAACCTTACTACATACTTTATATTGAATCTAAATACTTGTGTCCATTTATGTGTAGAATTGCACCTTTGCTGTAAGAATGAGCAAAAGAACCATCACAACCAAACAACTACCTTGATTATATAAAAATACTAGTGACACAAAATTTCCTTCAGCATTTTACTACAGAGGACTACATCCTTAATTCTACAAACCACTCCTTCCCTGGTGAGGCTCATCTCGTGTTGATAGTGAAAAATAGCAAAATGCTAAGTGTGAAAAGATACAATTGCATCTACCAATGTGTAGCTTAGATCTATATGCAAAAAGGTAACTATTTACAAAAAAATGTTTGTTGTGAACTCTGTAGGTTTAATTCTGTGGGTTTTTTTATGACATCCCTTTGATAATATTCATATTCCTTTAAAATATTTTTATTACTCAGATTTTTTTTTTCCTTTATAATGTGTTATCTTTTCCATTAAAAAACCATTAAAACAAGCATTCAGCTTATCATCTAGTTTGTAGTGCCACTTGGAAAATACAAGAAGGATATTTTACTGTTTTCACACATGTCCCTTTTTCATTTTCCTGCAGTATACTGGAAATCTGTGTCAGAGTCTGTGTCTTTGGCTCACCGTCAGAAAAATTCCATTAATATGTTCTGGTATGGAAAGATGAAATATATCTGTGAGATGAATGAAGCAGTAGCGAGGCAAACCCCTGAATACTTAAAAAGAAAGGAAATCAGAGGGACTCGTTCTGAGACTGTAAGACATTCTTTAATAGTCTCGGTGCTTGAATTATCTCAGCATATCACAGGGAGTTGCAAATATCCTGATTATTTTCATTATTTTAATTTAGTGCTCTATATACCAGAGAATGATCAGCCATGTTCCACCATGCAGACTATATTAACAACTTCTTAAATACATCTTCTATTTGCAGAGGTTCTGAATGCAGACTGTGTTCTTAAGAGTTCAATTAAAGAGCTTGCCTGTAAATCAAGAACAAAACCAACACAAAAAGCACAACTCAGCTTCTGTGAAGGTATGCTGTTGCCAGCAATAAATGTGGAAAAAGCCATTAAAATGGTTATGGAGTCAAATAAAGGCTCAGGATTACTGGACTGTTTGCACTGGCTGTACATACAGTTTCAACAAATCAGTGCCTACATCAAACATGCTACAATTAGGCTTCAAAGAGTGTTTGATTACAAAGTAGGTGAAAAACCTGTAAGTTTCAGTGCACTGCTATTAGTTTGCATTTTCAATTTCTTTGCTTGGAAAAGTGAAGCTTGTATAGCTTCTGATTGAATTATGGCTAAATTATTTTAACTCCTAAAATCAGGTTTTAATTCCAAATCCACATGTTTACATTAGAGGTTATTTTCTTTAAACAATTGTTCAAATACTCTTACACTGCTTGTTTTCTTTGTCAATAAAACACTTAGCTATATTATCATGCAAAAATGGTCATGCATGATCAAGGGGAGCCTACTGACCAAGCCTTCTTGCTCCAGCTACAGGAGGCATTGTGCTCTCAGGCTCTCATCCTACTGAGGGACTTCAACCACCTTGACATCTACTGGGAAAGAAGCACGGTGAGCTTTAGGCAGTCCAGGAGGCTCCTGGAATGCATAATTTTTGAGCCAGGTAATAGACAGCCCTACCAGAGAGTGTGCAATACTGGATCTGTCGGTCACAAACATGAGTGAGCTGATTGGGAATGTCAAGATTGGAGGCAGCCAAGGCTGCAGTGATCACGTGCCAGTGGAGTTCACAGTCCTGAGGAACATGGTTCAGGTAAGGAGTAAGATTAGGCCCCTGAACTTTAGTAAAACAGACTTCCAGCTCTTCAAGGAGATAGTCTATAGGATTCCTTGACAGACTGCCCTCAGTGACAAGAGGGTGTAACAGAGCTGGCAGATTTTTAAGGAAGTCTTCCATAGAGTGCAAGGGCTAGCAATTGCCAGGAACAAGAGATCAGGCAAGGGAGACAGCAAACCAGCATGGCCAAGTAGGGAACTGATGGTCAAAAAATGTGCAAGAAGCAAGTGCATAGGCAGTGGAAACTAGGACAGGTAACCTTGGAAGAGGATAAAGATGAAGTTTGGTTGTGAAGGGAATGGGGTGAGAAAGGCCAAGGTGAAGCTCGAACGGAACCTGGCAAGGGATGCAGCAAATAAAAGGAAGGGCTTCTACAGGTATGTTAACCAGAAAAAGGAAGGTCAAAGAAGATTTACCCACCTCATAAACAATGCTGGAAAGCTGGTAACAAAGATGAGGAGAAGGCTGAGGTACTCAAATTTTTTGCCTCACTTTTCAATGAATCTCTTCCCAAACCTTTTGAGTGAATGGACAGCAGGATGGGGACTGGGGCAACAAAGTGTCTCTGCAAGTATAGATCAGGTTCATGACTACCCAAGGAACCTGAATATACATAAGTATATGGGACCTGATGAGATGCATCCCAGAATCTGGAGGGAATTGCTGTAGTTGCCCAGCCACTCTCCATGATATTTGAAAAGTGATGGCAATCAGGTAAAATCCCAGGTGACTGGAAAAGGGGAAACACTGCACTCATCTTTAAAAAGGGTGGAAAGGAGGGAACTACTTGGGAACTACTGACCTGTCAGCTTCAGTTCTGCCCGGGAAGGTCATGGAACAGATCCTCCTCGAAGCTGTGCTAAGGCACATGGAGGACAGGGAGGTGATTCAGGAAAGCCAGCACAGCTTCAACAAGGACAAGTCCTGCCTGACCAACCCAGTGGCCTTCTGTGATGGAGTAACTCCAGTGCACAAGGGAAGGGCGCAAGCGTCATTTATCTGGGCTTCTGTACAGCCTTTGACATGGTCCTCCCCAGCATCCTTCTCTCTGAACTGCAGAGACATGGCCTTGATGGGTGGACTGTTAGGTGGATAAGGAATTGGATGGATGGTCACAGCCAGGGGGTGGTGGTCAACAGCTCAGGGTCCTGACAGACATCAGGGACAAGCAGCGTCCCTTGGGGTCCATACTGGGACCAGGGTTATTTAATATCTTCATTAATGACATAGTGGGATCGAGTGCATCCTCAGCAGGTTTGCAGATAACACCCAGCTGAGGGTGCAGTTGCCACACCTGAAGGATGGGAGGCCATCCAGAGGGATGTAGACAAGCTAGAGAAATGGTATCACAGGAACTTTGTGAGTGAGGTTTTAACACAAGTGCGAGGTCCTTTGACTGGTTCAGGGTAACCCCTGATTCCAACACAGGCTGGGGATGAACACATCGAGAGCAGCCCTGCCCAGAAGGACTTGGGGGGCTGCTGGGTGAGAGGCTGGACATGACCCAGCCGTGTGCACTCCCAGCCCAGAGAGCCAGTGGTGTCCTGGGCTGCATCCAGAGCAGCGTGGGCAGCAGGGAGAGGGAGGGGATTCTGCCCCTCTGCTCTGCTCTGGTGAGACCCCACCTGCAGTGCTGCATCCAGCTCTGGGGTCCCAGCACAGGAAGGACATGGACCTATTTGAGGGGCCCCCCCCCCCCCCCCCCCAAAAGAGGGCCACCAAGATGATTAAAAGAATGGAGCACCTCTCCTGTGAGGAAGAGCTCAGAGAACTGGGATTGTCCATCCTGGAGAGGAGAAGGCTCCAGGGAGACCTAAATGTGGTCTTTGAGTACCTGAAGGGAGCCTACAAAAGAGATGGAGAGATACTATTTACAAGGACATGTACTGCTGGGACAAGGGGAAATGGTTACAAAAAAAAAAGTATATTTAGATTAGATTTTAGGAAGAAATTCTTTACTGTGAGGGTGGTGAGGCACTGGACCAGGTTGCCCAGAGAAGCTGTGGATGTCCCATCCCTGGAAGTTTTCAAGGCCAGGTTGGATGGGACTCTAAACAACCTGGTCTAACAAAAGGTGTCCCTGCCCGTGGTAGGAGGGTTGAAACTGGATGATCTTTGAGGTCCCTTCCAATCCAACCCCATATAAAATGGTATGGTATATATAAAATGGGGATGTTGTGCAATATTTTTTTTTTTAAGGTATTTTGGGGGATTTTTAAGACACTGACTGGACTTAGGGTCCTGACTGAGACCTGAATCAAAGATGCTACCTACAACTCTGGCAGATGCAGGCAAACTGGCAGCACTCCCTTGGGGAATGAGAGGATGGGGAAGTATGCCAAATGGTGCCTAGCAAATCCCTGAACAGTGCACTCAGTGACAAATTCCTAAAGATGAAACACATTGATATTGCTAGCCATTTGCAGCCCTTTCCTTTTGCTATAATTTTATTGGTCTGTTATAGTTTTGTGACTACCTTCAGCAGGGTTTTACGTGGCAGCCATGTCTAAAGTGTAATCCTTCATCTCTATGCAATTCTGCAAAACCTTTTGTAGCTTCAGTTGCACACTGAGCTCAGGTTTCTCCCAGACATAACAAGGAGGTTAAAAAAAAAAAGGTTATTTGAGACAAACCCCAGGTGATTTACCTTAAAAGGTTTTCTCTTTTCCAGAAGATAGCTCATCTAAGATAGAATGACATGGGTGCTGAGTCAACCTGACGATTTTCCAGTTCAGCACAGGCTCTTATTGTAACAGCTGTAACACCGCTGCTGTGTAGAGTGATCTTTTGGATACCTCAAGAATTTAAGACACTTGTCTCGTGCATTTTGCAGATCCTGTTTGTAACAGAGGACTCTCCAGACTCAAAAAGCTATACACATTAGCTTTTTGGCTTCAGACAGGAGCTCACTACTGCATTCTTTTGCACTGAATAGAGGCTTTTACAGTGTAAATCTGCCTTTATCTAATTCATAGGGTTACTTCCAGCCAGCCAACAAAACTGCAAGTAACTGTGTAGTTGTTAAGCAGTTATTTTATTTCATCTTGAACAGGTTGGGGTTTTCTCTCTATTATTTTTATGTCCCACCAGGATAAGATGAAAGAAGTCTGGAGGCATGGGGTGTGTATAAACTCACTTAGGTCTCTCTTTTATGTGAATCCCTACATCACTGAAGTTGTTACATTAGATCTTCCCATAACATTTTGTTGCTTATTCTGGCCTGATGTTTTTGTCGATGATTGATTATACACCTTTCATTCTGAAAGAATGCAATGAACGATTTTATTTATGTAAAAGCTCTCCGTTTAAGCACCCAGTTGAATGCAGCTTTTTACTGAATGCTGAGGGTATTCCAAAGCACTGAATTACATATTCCCTTTGCTCCACTGCTTCTTCCTCTGTGCCCAGCCACATGGACATTTTCTCACTTCTGTCAGCTCTGCCCAGTGAAAAGTTAATTCAGCTTCTGAAGGGACATAAAACTCATCCAGCAAAAGAATGAAATTTTTTTCATCTGGTTTTATAAGCTAAACTGACTCAACAATAAGTCAGAGCTGGCACAAAGAATAGGACAGGACACTGCACCTATGAACAGGTCCTAACCTGATGAAGGGAGATGAAGAAGCTGAACCATCCCTCTGGAGGTGTTTTGATTGCATGAGTACTTTAGATGAGCTCAGCTGTCTAACAGCAGACAGAGGTTAATTAATGGCAATTCTCTGAGCTGGACTTGTCTTGGACTAGAGTTCAGAGACCTATGCCCTTTAATGCAAGCAGCCACGTGTGCAGCTTTTGCCTGTTCTTAAAAGTAAGGAGGCTCAGTAATGCTGCTTCTTGTTAAAGCCTTCAGGCCAGTTTAACACCTTGGCTTAAACGAGAAGTTATCAAAAACAGCCCCTCCTGCATCAGTGTATGTAAAAAAAAATATTTTTTGCTGTTATTGACAAATCTATCAATAAGATGTGCTAAGAAAGCAACTCAATCTGATATAGGTGTAAGTAGTGTATTATATTGGTTGCATTTTTGTGACTCCATCTAAATGGAAAGATCCATGAGAATGTTGCCTGGACAGGGTAGTGAATAATTCCAATTGTGAGCTCTGCCCCAGTTGTTGCCCCATTTCTATTGTGTGAAGAACAGTGTAAACAGAGAGAGAGAAAGCACTAAAATCTCTGTAGGCTAGTGGTTTGGCTACTTAAGAGAGTGCCCTGGGCTCTGGTGCTTCTTGCTGGTCTGCTGATGCAGATGGATACTAAGGATCAGCTGCAGATAGAAGCCTCAGGCACAGAGGCTTGGACACCAAATTCCCCAACCTTGTCAGTGGCTGAGCTGAATTGCAAATTCTTCATTCTTGGCTGCCTACAAGCCCAAGTTCATTAGTATATTTGGAGAGTCCTCACTTTCCCTGGCCCAGCCCAGCTCAGCCTACTGTCTGAGGATGAGTGCACTATCCAGGCAGTGTAGGCTTGGGTGCCCTTGGGCAAAAGATTGCAGTGTTTGCTACCTGGGTTGTTGCAAGGCAGTGAACAGTATTTGGGACAAAGTGGATTCAGTGCGAAGTGTCTCTGACAAAGACTGCATTAACCTGCTTCATCCTGGCATCCCTGTCTTCTCTCTTATCTTCTTTTTGTGATACCCTAGCTGTCCTCTTTTCCTGGTCTGAAACTTTTGTAACAATAGACATGAAAGTGCATCGCCTAAAACAGGTTCAAAAGAGACATCCATCTATGATTGGCCTCATCTCTCTATATGCTGTGTATATGATGCTCAGTAGCAGGATAAGGATAGTGGGACATCTCAGGGTGGGGGTGGATTAGTGTGGCACAACCACCTTATGGATAGGAAGAAATAGAACTTGATAGGCCAAGAGAGCAAGGAGCCCCAGCTTGTCTAGTAGTGCAAATAAGTCACACAGGGGCTTGTGAGCAGTGGGTGTGAGACAGCACAAAACTTCACTGAGTGCTGATGATCTGAGCAGGCAACAGAACAAATCCATGCAGGGAAAACAGCTACAGTCAGCTGAGTAAAAGGCCCTTCATTCTTCCTAAAACTTGGGGTTATTTTTGTCTCTGGATGTTCAATTTAACAGCATCACTTCTACCTCACCTTTTTACAGTTAGCATAGTTACACACGGATATACCCACAACCTAGTGAGCACTGTGGTTACAAACCCTCTTATGGGAGATACAGAGATGGAAATATGGCACAACTGGGACAATTTATCTCCCAAAGAGGAAATTCAGGAATCAGGGGCACGATAAAGTCACCATGACATAAGTTAGTACCTGCAGCTGCTGGTGTCTGTCTCTGTGACTGCTTCCGGCCAAATCCTCACATGTCAGACCCTACATGAAAAAGGCTCAAACTGTGGTACATCATGCTACAGCCAAAGCTGTCTGAGTTTCTAAACAGGGATAATTGTTTTCCCTTAACTTACAGATGGCAACTGGATAATCTACAGTTTAAGCCCTGACCAAGGAACTCTCGTAGCACTCTGCAGGACCTACCTTTTTGATAAATCTCTAGGCTTTGAAAGGCTGTGTGTTCATAACACCTTGTGACTAGCTTGTCTTAGAAATTAAGGAGCTTTTTTCTTCTGAACATAAATACGAATATAGTGCAATTCAGTGAACTTCATTGAAGTACTTCTGGGTTTACGTTAGCATAGCTGACAGCAGAATCAAACTCTATATGTGTTGGCATGTGCTCTATAGGACATTGTAAGAAAAAACAACAAAGTTATCCTTCTTAAACCATGTTTCAGCTTGCTGGTGGATCTGAACTTTAAACACTACACTCTAGTCTAATGCCAGAAATTTTACCTTCTTTCAGATCTCTCCATTTTAAACTGTTTGCCAAGGCTTGAAGACTGTAGGTGTAAAATACAGTTAAAGAGTTTTACACTCTGAGACTTGCCAAACAAAGTTCATGTCTCCTCTGTATTAATGACTTATATTGTAGCATGTCTGGAAACCTATGACTTTAATTAGGAAAAAATTAGAAAACACTTTAAAACATAGCCAATTGCAATACATTTGAGTTGCTTCTTAGAATTATAAGTTTGGAAAGGTTTTCGTTTATTCTTATCAATGGAAAAAATTTAGTGTAATACCTTGTTGAAAGTTTCAGTTCCTTCTGGTTAATCAGAGAACAGGTATATGCACAAGAAATATTTCACATGATGGAGCTGTGCACACAAATATCTTATGTAGATTTAGCCTTTGTGAGTTAGAGGCTTGTCCTTCTTTTCAGCTGAAAACTAACCATGTACCGGCCTTTACAAATAGGAGCGAGCCACAGGAATGGATTATACTCCTTTAGTCAACACTCATTAGCTCACATGTGGAACAGTGCATCCCATTACAGACCTCCAATGCAAGAAAGACGCTGGTAAATGGCAGCAAGTTCAGCAGAGAGCCACAAAGGCTGATGGATCTGGGCTGGTTCAGGCTGCACATCTGCCTTCTAACCTACAAGGAAGCTACTGTGAAGACAGAGCAAGGTCGAGCTGCACAGGGGGAGAACAAGAAACAATGGTGACAAATTGAAATAAGGAAATTCCTATTAGATATAAGGAAATATTGTCTCCATTGGGATAGCTTTTATTGGAAATGGTAAACTAGAGAGACTGAGAAGCTGAACAACCTGATTTGAATCCAATGTTGACCTGCTTCGAGCAGGAGACTGCCCAAGAGAACTCTCTCTTGTCATTCCCAGCCTGAGTGAGTCCATGATGTTGTCATCTAATAGAGTCATTTGCATCAGTGAAAGTGGATGTAGCAAGCTACCTAAAGAAAATGGAAGTTTGTTTTGTTTGGGTGCAAATCCAAATTCATTGTGCAATTTAAAGCAATAGCAAATGTCTAGGCATCATCTTTACTTAGCTTTCACTGCTCTGTACTTACTGAGTCATTAATATCAAGCCAAACTAAATGAGAGTAGAATGAGTGCATTAAGTTACTTCTGATTTACTATGCAGAATAAATAGCTGTATGAGCTTAAACAAAATTATATTGTCAACTGAAGGGAAAGCATTAAAAAAACCCATGTGCACAAGAATGAAGAGAGAAGAAAGCATGAAAAATGAAGGGCCAAGTTGTCTTTTTTTTTTTCTGTGGTGTTTTAATACATTTTGGACAAATAAATGGTTTTCTCTTTTTTGGGCCATATTCAAACTTCAGAAGTTGTGTCTACACCATAGCTGCAGTATGAATTTTAGGATGCGTGATATTCCTATAGCCTGGTATCTGGGACAACAGTCTGCATTTAGCTTCAGCTCACTCAGATGGTCTAAAATTTAGGTAATGCCCGAGTTTAGGATGGACTTCAAGTATTCTGTGGGACATAATCATCCTTAGCACTTCTGCTTATCATTGCAAAAGCTGATGTAACTCTTACAGCCCTGTTTCGGCAGGGCTATATTTTAGTTTGTGGCTTTCCTACATTGTCTCTGGAATATAAGCATGCTCTACCTTGAGCAAGGTAAGCATCATACACAGACATTTATTGCAGTCTTTGGTCCACCCCTTGGCACAGTTTACAAAGCAATGCAGATGCAGGAGTTTAAACATCAGTTGGTGTTCAATATTCTTGTGACAAAATCTCTGGTCTTGTGGTATTAATATGTGATGGACCAGCTGTATGAGTAGATGAACATTTGATTCATAGTCACCTTCACATTTGATTGCCAGAATCAGTCCAATATTCTTTTAAAGTTTGCTTAGTATGGATTCAAGTGACACATCCTTATTGGTTTGAGCACTACAGAGAAATCTAACCAAGATTTTAAAACTGACCCTGAGATCTCCAGTTCTGTACAAGTGCTGTACATGGATCCCACTTCTAATTCTGAGGAGGAAAAATAGCTGCGACTCACTGTTGATCTTGTTAAGAAGAGCAATGGATAACTGGTTGGATTAACTCAAATTTCTAAGACAGAACCTTCATTTAACTTTGTTGATGTGGCAATTATTTTAAAAGCAGCTAGATAAAAAGAACCATTAATCTACTTTCCTTCAGTATTTTCAAACATGCTGCAACACAAAATGCCTGATAAAATTATTAAGGTTATTTATTTCAGTCTCATTGCCTTTACATGTCTGAATGGCACTCAGCCAGAAGTCTACTCAGTTTAGTGTTTAATATGTGCTGGCAAAAAAAAACTCCTTATTTTTAAAATTAACTTGCTAGAGTATTCTGGTTTGTTTGTTAAATCTAAATACATATATTTTGTCAATTTAGTGACAAAAAAAGCACAAAATAATAATAAAAAACCCCAAGACTATTTTCTTTTTGATTTTGTAACATCTTGATAGGTAATGTTTTTCTTTAGGTGCTCCCTGTAATCAAAAGAGGCAGAAAAGGGTGGGAAGGGAAACTGACTTTTAAAACATTGCTATTTTGGTGAAAGGTAGCAGTCTTGAATCAAAACACAAACAAACTGCTTATGTTCCCCAATATATGAGCTGCTATATAGTATAAAGCTGATTAGCCTAGATTTTACTTCTTTCACTTTGTAGGTCTTTTTGAGCCTCATTTTGCCCCTCTGGCTCAAACTGGGCTGTACCTTCCTCGTCAAGGCACACCTTTGATTCTAATTGCTCTATCTAGACTCTGTTCAGGATAACTAAAACTTCCAGAATCTGGCTTCATGTGTTATATTTAAAATTTTAAAGATAACTGCAGGCTTGATTTTAGTTGCCAAGACTTTGTAGCAAGTAAATTTTGTAACCAAGAAAATAGAAGATAAACCACAGATAAAACCACAACAATTTCTTAATTAACAGAAAACACCCTCAAGTTGTGTTTTTAAACTAAAAGGTGTTCTCTTTCTTCCTGTTTCCACCACTGTGGCTGCTTTAAATCTCCCTGTTCTGGTTACCATTGGGTATATGGCCAGAAACATACAAATTAGTCTCAGCATTGGTGCTGATAATTAAATTATAGTACAGGTTGTGATTTTACAACCCTTGTGTTGTGAATCCATGTACTTAGGCTACAATACAGTAGAATTATTTTAATTACTTTCGTTTAGGATACCAGAGGTTATTTTACATTTTATGTAGTTTCTCAGAAACCTTGAATATTATAAAATTTAGAGGTCTATTTTTCAAGAGGCCCAGTATTATAAAACATAGATGTCTGCATTGGTCTGTAAGATCTGTATCAATTCCTCCAAATGGAAGCCACAGGAGTCAGCAGCTTAAGTACAAGTAGTTTATAGTAGTCAATAGAAGATGCTGAAGAGAATATATCTTGTTGAGTAATTTAGTAATTTACATTGGAATTGCTCTCTGAGATTGCTTCTCAAAGCAACTCAGAACTTGTTAGGGCAGATTGTCCGGTGTCATAGTCAGTTGAACTTTGAAGGCATCCAAGGGTGGAGATCTTACAACCTATCTGAGCAACCTGCTTCAGGGGTTTATCACCTTCACTGAGAAGACTTTTTTTCCTTGATTGTATAGAGAATTTCCTGTGCTGCAATTTGTGTTCATTACATCTCATTTTTCCACTGTATACACCTCTGAGAAAAATTTGGGTCCATCTTCTCTATAAGCATTCCATTCCCCTGCAATTGGAATACAATTAGATTTCCCCTAAGATCTCCAGGCTGAGTAAAAGTTGTCTCTGATTCTTTCCATATTTCCCAAATCTCCTGATAATCTTGGTGGTCTTCCACTGGACTTAGTCTAACGTGTACAAGGAAGATCACAACTGAACACAGCGCTCCAAACACAATTTTGCACGTGTCAAATAGAGAGGAATAATCACTTCTCCTGAATGTTGCATGTTCTTGCTGATAAGTCCAGGATGGGGTTGATCTGCTGCTGGCTCCTGTTTAGGTTGCCATCCATGATGTCTGGTGATAGTTTACTCATCCAATCTATGTCTCTAAAAGGGAGCTGTGGGACATTGTCTATGAAGCCCTGCTAAATCACCACTTTACATATACCAAAAACAATGTAACAAGAAAGGAACCCTCATCTCTATTAACACTGCAGTGCTAATTGAAACTAAGTGTAGTCAGATACAATTTTTGTCTAGGAATGAAGCAGCTCAGATGCTGAATGCAGACAGAGAACTATTCTGATGACTGAGAAGCTGCTTTTAATATACATTTGTGTCTCATAGGCAAGGTTCACTTAAAGCAGTAGCTTTGTACTAATGGCTGGCAGTGAATTACCAGAAAACTACGTATGTCTCAGTGTGGTGATGGGATTGTTATGCACCTATTTTTGTCAGTGTTGTGGTGTTGCATTTTTGGGCATGACTCACCCATGCAATTCTCTTTCTGGAATGAAGCTGGTAGATTACTTTGCAATTTTCATTTTAACTGGAGATGCAACATGTGATTGTGTGAATTCATGAGCTATTTTTTCACCATAACAACATATTTTTGAAATTTTTGGTTTGATATGTGTAGAAAATGCAACAAATTTCTGACAGGTTATTGTATTTAAAGGCACTATTGGTGTAGCTATTATAGACCAAGGCCTTAAGCAAGACCAGATTTATAGTTAGTGATAATACCTCTTATTAGAGAAACTGAAACACGTAGAAATATTAGACACACAAACCATACACTGGATCTACACAGATGTAGCAGATGTCAAAGTTAAATACAATGAAGTATAATTGTCTCATTAATACAAACTTAGTTTAACTAAATTTGTATTAATGAGACAATTTTGGAAAATGAGAGACAGGTATCTTTTATCTTGCAGACAGAAACTCCCTACTTCTTTTTCTCCTCCTGTCCATATAACCATGACCTTGCTCTCCAGGATGAGGTTCTGGAAAAAGGAAAATTGACACAGGTGATGGGTGTTTCATATTAAGGACCTAAGTCAAGGGACTTTAAGGAGAAAGCTATATAATGATTTATTGCGACAATGAACATAGAGCAAGCCAAAGACATTGCAGCAGTAGCCAGAAATCAGTTCTGTTTCAAAATACAGATGATATCAAACTAAGATTTAATCATAATGCTCATATACTTTCTTGATAAACTAAACCCACCTAGAGAACACACAATATACACTACCCTTATAGCAACCCTGTGGTGAGTTGTGTAAGACATTTTTAATCTAGAAATGAGACTTTGTAATATGATGTTTTTACAATAGACAACAAATTGCCATTTCATGGCTGAAATTTATTCCATTGACTGAGAGCATTTTGAAGACAACTCATAAAAATGTAATAATCCTACAGTTTTACTTAACTAAAATAAAGGTTAAGACACTTGCATAGCTGTAAAGAAATCAACATCTCTGCCATTACCCAGTCACAGCCACTAGGCAGCCTTTTGAAGAAAAAAAACAGGTAAAGAGATCGTGAACATTACACTTATCATTAATTTGCCAAGTCAATATATTAACTGATTTGGGTTGAGTTAGTGGTTGCTCAGCCAAGGATTCATGGCTTCACTAAACCCTGGGAGTAGTAGGAGAAATCGAGGAAGCTTGTAAGAAAATTCAGTTAGGCAAAGAAGCAAGGAGGAGGTCTCCTCTCCAGTAGGAGACCTTCTCTATCAGCTTCTAATGACAGGGAGAGTGAGCAGGGGAGTTAGGTTAGGGCAGGTCAGGAAATCATCAAGGGGCAATAGTTAGCTACAACAGAAGAGCTCAGAGGCAGGAAACAACAAAGAGTGAGTTGACCTCCTGTTTCCAGAGTTCTTCTTTCATGAGCTCATAGGCCAGTATTCTCATAGGTCTGCTAATGGTGAAAGACAGAAGTGTTTTTTTAGGTTAAGGGCTTTATCTTCTTTCATGTGGGTTCAACATTTTTATCAGCCTTAAGGAAAGTTTCATTCATCAGACATGAAGAGACCTGGCTCTCCCTCAAATTCCCTGTACAATCAGAAAGATATAACTCTGTGTTTATGTTAAGGACAGGGTGACAGAGTGCTCCGTGTTGTGTCCTCCTGCCTGCCCAGTCAATTACTTTTCCAGTAATTTGAAGTGAATAAAGTTAAACAAGAAAAAGAAGGCTTCCAAAAGCAGTGGCTATGCCGTAGCACTATTAGGCAGTTCAGTGATGGCCTTCTGTAGATGCATTTCAGACATGCATGTAAAATTTCTACTTTTCATGAGCAATAGAGATGAGCTGCTGATGGAATACAGGTGGGTTCTGCTGGCATCCCTTTGAGTCTTTCAATTAAGTCTATTCCTTTTAGAGAATCAGAAAGTGTTAGGCACATCCTTCCCTCAAACTTGTCCCCTACAATAACAGTGAAAAGAAGTGTCTTCTGTTGCCTGAAACGGCATCCTTGCTGACAAGAATCATAGCGTCAACATTGTTTAATATTAATTGACCAGTTCTTTGATCAGAACAGTTATTTACTGTACTTCCTCCTTCCTGCTAGTCTTTAGGCACACTGAGGTCATTAAAGAGCTAATTTATATAGAAGTTTCCTAAAAAACCTGTCTGCTTGCATGGACTTAGACTTTTCAAAGACAATTGAATGCTTTAGAATAATTTTCCAGCAAAATTTAAAGCACTGTTTAATATCAACTGTAAAATATATGTGCAGTAAACATCTATTCCTAGTTCTTTTCAAATGTGGCAAAACTAAAAGGAGGAAAACCTGTATACAGTATGGTCCTGCAGAACTTGTGCTAGTCACACTGAAATGGAATATTGTCATGGTTTCAATTCTAAACTGAAAAGATCTTTTTTTTTTCCTCTCTTTTATTTTTTAAGAAGTTTTTCTTTTCTGCCAAACTATCAATCAAAGCTTATATAATGGTGGTACACCAGATTTCATTAAGCAGTAATTCAGCATGCATTATTGTTTATGGAAAAAAATACAATTCACAAGCATCTTTTTTCTTTCCCCCTCACTTAAAAGTGCTCTTTCTCTCATAAGTCCTAGAACTACTAGAAGTGTCTTCTAAAGAATGGGAAAACAGACAAAGTAACAGGTCTGTTTTCCAGACTTTTTTTCTGTTCCACCCAACATTGGCAGAAGTAAAGCCTTTATTTCCATGGAAAATGTTTTCAGTGAAAAGTCTTAGATAGCATAGCCTTTGTGGCTCTGATTTGGTGCAGAATGCAGAGTAGATGGACAGCAAACGAGCTAGACTGAAATCTTTCTCTCTGCTACTCTAGTGCAGCATCTATCGTCTCACTTTGGCTGACAGGTCATGTACATCTTGAAACTGGGAGGTTTCCTTTTCGTAAATATGTCTGTTAGATAAGGGAAGATGCTGTTCCTTTTGAGAACAGCAAAGAAACAAGCTTCAGAATGCAAGACCAGGCCTGTCCCTTCAAATTAAATCTTAGCTCTCAGGAATCCTGCAGCAGAGGAAATCTTTATAGAGGCCAGTGTTTATAGAGCCAATTATCTATGTTTACTGTAGCTGGCAATAAAGTCATCATGAAGTGTTTTTCCTAAAAGGAAACTCCTACCAAAGGAGTTTCATTAAGGTGAGGAGATGGAGACTGCGAATTGTGGAGGGTGTTATTACATTTCTTTGCCTACAAAAGCAGAAAACACCTTGCCAACTGCACTACTGTCTTCTCATTGGCTTTTCTGACTAGTATTATGCTACTTCTTAATCCCATTGTGCCAGCTAATGCAGAAACAAAGAATAAAATCCAACATTTTTTTAGCTGAGCCCCTTAGTTCTTCTTGGTGGGGCATTCTCAAACATGAAAAATATTTGCATAAAAGAAAGATTGCTGTATGTCTTTGACAGCAATCTGAGCTGCAAAGAGAAATTACATTACCTGGAACTAGAAGTGATTTTACCTTAGACAAACTCAACATCCAACAGTCTGAGTCAGCAGGAAAACTGCTTCTGAGTTCTACACACACTAGAAAGAAAAGTGCAGATTACTCTCCAAAGAAATATAGTAATAAGGCTGTTCACCTAATGAACCCTCATAACCTCTGGAAGAAATTCTACTCCTACTGAAGTTTAGTAGGATTTTCTCATTGACTTCTTATTAGCCAGTATTCAATTCGTGCCCTGCTGTCTCCCTTCCTGTAGTGAATGGAGAACACCTGTGCAATTACTGATGTTTAGATTCGATGCTTTTGATAAAATTCAAGACATGTAAATTCTATTCTGGTCAGAAATTTTTACATCAGCTTTCATAAGTTGTTGGGAGGGTTTCTGAATGTTGACTATAGCATAGTAAGCATGCCTGTATGCTGGCTAGTTTTTCAGTAAACATTACTGCTGGAGAAGGAGCTGGATGACCCTTTTCTTACCTGAGGAAAATTAGACCACCTCAGCCTTTTCAAAATCACCAGGTTAACATCAGAAAGAAGAGAAACAAGTAATATTATTTATTGTTATGCTGTACAATTCCTACTGTCCAAAATCTATATATTCATTGATCCTTACCAGTTTTATTTTAATAACAAACTTATTGAATATTATATGTCTTCCCATTCTCTCTCTCTCACACACACATACACAGAAGTCACAAATTCAATCTATGGCTCTCTTTGAGTCTCTTTGGGAATGAGGGTCCTGTTTATGTTAGTGTCATGAATAATTTCTGATTAATGCCAGTGCTGGTATCTCAGACTTTAAAGTAAGTATGATAACCTTTAAGGAACCTTCCTTCAGGGAAAATGTCAGTTAAACTTCTCTTTAATCTCCATGCGCCCAAGAAACTCCACCTTTTCTCTCTTTAAAGAGATTTAAAATTTATTATGAAAAAATTGGATTAAGAAATAAAAATGTTTGGCTAAGCCTTCCAATCAAAACTTTTAGGTCTTTTTGAAATCTCAGAAAAGGAACATGTCTATCAGCTCATAATCTGAAATGTTTAAGTGATACAGAGACTTCTGTAGGGTTCAGCCAGATCATGGAGCTCTTCTTCCTGTGACTCCTACTGAATAGTCCTCAGAATTACTGAGTGCCTTCAACTGCCCTGAAAAAAGTGATTCAGTTTTATCCAGGAATAATGTAGCTTGAGAAAAGATTGTGTTAAACAAGCATCAGAAGCTCTGGGTTTATGAGACCTCTAATGCTCAAGAACAAAACCTGGGGATATGGATTTCTGGTGTTTCATTGTTAGGAAAAAAAAAAAAGATATTAACATGGCTAAAGATGTCTCAGTTTTCTAATCAGTAGGCAGACGGGAAGTGCAATTTCTGTGATACTGACTCTTCTGAGAATTTGTGGTTTATCCAGCTGAGTGTCTGGCCTGAAGTTGGCTAGATAATAAAAAAAAGGGAGATCTAATATTTTGGCCTACAGTATCATAGAAATTGTTCAGCAGAAACGTGAAAGCCTGCATGAGCTGAACTGGAAAGCAAGAGGATATTGTGTAATAAATAGGAGTCGAGAAGGTGACTGGGGAATAATATTTTCCATTACACCAATTCAAAGCAGAAAACTCAGCCTCAATTTTTTTTTCTCTCTGCATATTCTCCCTCTCAGTTTCTCAGAAAGGCACTCACTATGTTCAGATATAGATTCATTTTTCATTTCTTATGCAAATATTAACCGACTGAATCATGAAGCTAAGTTCGTCATAATGAGCAGTTTCAAAGGAGCATATAACTGCCAAGAGTTCATGGTGGTTCAAGGACTTTGCTTTTACAGACTTCTGCAGAGATTAAAAGTTAGATCCAATACAAACAGCCCTTTCACTAGGCTCTCACTGGTTGTGACAATGAAATAAATTCTGCAGCAAGCACACCATTAATAATATCCTTTCCTTGTTTCCAAAAGGGCTGTCTATGTTAAATAAGATGGATACTAATTTTAGATACTTAAAAACAAATATCATTGAGGAACAATGTTTTTAGAAGACATGGCAGAAGGCAGTTTTCTCTCTTCTACTGATGACTCACAGCATGTGCTGCTACATAGCAATTCTTAGAGAAGAGGAATCCATCTGTTTGATTCTAGTCTTTGGAAACTGCCCATTTTTTCTGCTTCTATTTCTAGGTCCCCCCAGTAATTACAGTAGGCAGTCTCTGATTGCTCTGCTGTATCACTGGATGTAGATTGACTTCGGAGATCTACACAAAAAAGAAGATTATAACTAGCAACTCTCACAAGCCTCAGAAGTGTATTTCAATACTGAGTTGCTTCACTAGAAGTACCTACAAGAATGCCAGTCAGTGGGAGTTTTGTTTTCAAGTTGTGTGTTTAACAGGAGCAGTATTAAGGTCAGGGAGCTATTGACAATAAACTGGAAACTTAAAAAAAATATTATTCTCCCAAAATAACTAGGCATTCAGGTCACAGATGAAGCTACTACTTTTTTGGAGATACAATTCTAATTATTCCAAGCCAAGACATACTCTTTCAAGACAACAGTAATCTTCTTGCACGGAAAAGCCTTTAAAGTTCTCTCATTTAGCCCTTTCCTGTTTGGTATTACCTTGCCTTGGACTGTCTTCATTTTTTTTTATAATTTCTAAAGCACCTTGTTGAAATCTGTTAAACTAATTTTTTAATGTAAATTTTGAAAATTCATTTATCACTAAATTAATGGTGAGGAAGAGATAAGGGTACTGAAAAGTAGGTTTGCTACTACTCTGAGATTCCCAAGTCTAGACAGAATATGTTAGACCAAGGATCAGAGTCAGCATGACCAGAAAGCTGCTGTGTTTTGAGGGCAGAATAGCAGTGCACTGTGCATGGTGGATGGTGATAATCTGGGTGTCTCAAACATGACACTGCTTTATGTAATGCAGATATAGCATAATTCCCATTTTCAATAATTTCAATATTCTAGGTGTTTAAATTATTTAAGTGAATATTAACATATTGAATTATCTACAGATTAAAAATTGTCATTCCGAGGGTTCTTCTTCTTGGGAAGAGCAGGAAATGTTTACTCCTGCAGTTCTTTTGAGGGACTAATTTTTTTTTCCCTCTGCAGGACTCAACCTATTGATCTATAAACCAGAATGGGAGCTGTACCTAGATGTAGCTGTCTTCAATGCTGTCACAGCGCTCTTTCAGTGCACACACTGCTCTCTGCTGGAAGGTTTTCGTGTACGTGTTTGATGTGAGAGATCCTGGAACCTCTCAATCAGCCTCCAGTGCCATCCATGCTTGCTTGTGTATTTATGCCAGCAAACCATGTCTTTTAAATATGGGATAAGTAAGATCATGCACTGCTAATCCTTCTTCATCTACATCAGCTTCTGGTCTCTTGTCTGGACCCCATTTTTTATCATCTGAAACAGTAGATGGCAAAATGTTCCCAGGTGAGGTTCCTGTGACCACTCTTCTCTGTTTTGTCCATGAACGAGTCAGTTTAACTTCAAAGCGTATTGTAATTTTTATGGTCCTTCATGATCCTGTATGGATATCTCAGCATTTTCCTTCAGCTTCAAAAGTTTATGGCATGTTATTTCTGTGGAGCAAGTGACAAAACTCCTACCATTTTTAACAAACACAAGCTGATTTCCAGCAGCACTGGAAGGTTAAAGATCTGTTTCTCTTTTAAATGGTACAACATTGACTGAAGCCTTGGCAGTGGCATCTGGGTCAGGTGCTGCCAGTGTATGTAGACACACTTCTGCTTGGCATTCTTCAAGCATAACTCTGTCTCTTGAGGCTGTGAGAACAGTTCCCTCTGGGAGGCATTAGCAAAGAATGGGTTAAAGTGGCTCTACAAGAGAAAAGGAGATGTGGGAATGGAAACAGAAGTGGTTCAGTTGTTCACAGGATACAGTACTAAACTATGCCCAGAGTGTGGCTTCTGCTGCTTATTCCATCCTGTTTGACAACCAACATTTTGAAACACCTGAACTGCTTCTCTGTAGTGATGCCTTGATGAATTTTTGCCTTTTCTTTTATACCCCTGTTATACCTTTTTACAACTTCTGTATTCTTAGTGCCTTTTGCCGACATTCTTGGACTTGTTTGTCAAGCTAGGAGACGAAACATTTTAGAAGCTTCATAGGTTAGGGGTTAGGGTGCCCCAGACCCCAAGGTCCTCTCCAGAACACATTCTGTAAACTGAGATAGAACCATCCAAGGGAAGGCTCCTTGGAGCAGGGGGCGGGGGAGAGGGTTCAAGCCTCTCATTGGGGAATTTTGGATACATATGCTAATTAGTAAGACCTATAATATTATACCAGATCTTTTCGGGAGGATTGTGGTGTGCGTTTCAGTGCATTCAACCTAGACATAGTGCACCTAAAGATCCTTAAAATAAATACCAAGGTAAAATCCCTTTTTCCATCCTAACCATGTTTGACTCTTGATTTCAAGACCAAGAAAAGGCATCAGTAGAACATGATGTATAAAATAACTTTTTATATGTTACTGGCTAGTTTCATGAACCACTAGTGAACATGCTGAATAAATTCATCCAAAGTGTCATTGCACATGCTCAGTAAGGGGAAGCTTGCTTTGTCTTGGGGCCACCTGACCTGTGCAAACCAAAGCAAGTTTCTTGATTCAGTTACTGTTCAGCAGGGGAATGTGGCATCAGCAGACCTGATGTCACAATAGAGAAGACAAGAACTTTCTGGGCAGGGTGAGACAGCAATCTTCTCATCAGTACAGCTTGCTCTTTCTGATGAAAGTTCACAACTGGAATAATCAGTAGGCATTGGCTTTGGTCTTAAACCACAGATTTCATTTTCAAGGAATTAAAAATTATTCAAGTTAGCTTCACTGCACTGACTTTATATTGCACAATTTAAAGATGCCTGAAAGTCTCTGAAACTAGAAGCACTAGTCAGTTTGCTGACAAGTGCTGAAAATATGTACAAGGACTATGGATCACACTAAATGAAGTGCTAATGTAATGAGTTTATCAAGAAAATTCCGTTTCAAGGACATCATAAAGGAAAGGTAAACCTTAGGCCCGAATAAACTCTTGTATTTGAAAAGCTAAGAGTGATTTTATTAAATTGTATTCTTGACTCTTCCACACAATGATACATGAGCATAAAGGCTCTGTTTAGTGGGTGCATGTATATATGTAAGTATGTATGAATAAAAATTGAAATTTCAAAACTAATGCTGTTAATATTGAAATGATATTTATACGAATATGCCTTGAAGTAGCATGAAAGTTGTCACAGGCATCTTCGTATGAGTGCAAATAATGTTCAGTGCTATCTCTAGTCCAGTTGTCTCTGGCAGTGACATTAAAACTTCTGCTGCTTTTGGAATTGTGTCAAAAGTAATTTCTTCTTTTATGGAATTGTTTGTCACAGTGTAAAGGACATGAAAGTGCTTGTGAATATTTCCTTTGCACGTGCCCAGTCCCTCACCTGCTCATTCCTGTAAGACATCCTTGTCCTACTTCTTTGGCTGAGTCCTACTCAGACTTTAAATGCTGTATTTAGTTGTGTTCAGCAGTCACTTGGAGTATTCATCAGAAAATCCAGAAAATTCGTACCAAGCTATTTCTAGGGTAAAAAAAAATGTTAGTGATTTCCAGAAAATTAATAAAATTTTAAATACCTTTTGTATGTGTGGTAGATTGGACTGGTGGCACCATCCACTAAAATTACCCAGAAATTGCATTAAAAAATCATTTTCTGTAGCTCATAACTTTGCCAAACTTTAACTATTTGGCCTGAAATTTTGCATACTGGGTAATCTGCCTCAGGCTGAATCTTTCTGGAAAATTTCAGTCAAAATTACTATTTCCAAGAACTAAATTAGGAGAAAATACATCATTCTGTCCATATCGAAATGTTCTGGTTACCTCTTTTGTGTGAAATTTTAATGACTTGAAACAGGAACATAAAATTTGGAAGGGGTGACTGAAGTATCCAGCCTGTGCTCCTTGTTGTTGATGTGGAACTGCATCTTGAATAACTTAAAAAAAAAAAAGCAAATATGAAAAAAAAGAACCAGAAAGAAAATATCTCAGTCTGCAAACACTGATTAGAGGACTGTGAGGCTTCTGAAGACACAGCTCTAAAAGGCTGCTATATGTACTGATGGGGATTTCAGCTTGAAGTGAGATGGGCTTTTCTTTGGAGATAAAGTCATGGACTGGTGCCAAGAGAGTGCATGTGCTGAAACCTCAGCGCTGTCAGCTCCAGGTGTCCTTGCTCAAGCTGTGTAAGGGACAAAGCTCTCTATTTGCAATACATAGATGGCCAGAGATGATTGCAGGAGGAGTGTGTTAGGAGAAAGAGTGTGGTGGACCAGACTGACTTGAAGCATCTGTCTGTAAGGAGGGAAATAGAGATCACAGGAACTAGGATATAGGGAAATAGGGCTGTGGGGTGACTCAGCTGGGTGACCCAGATGAGTCCTGTGCAGGTCTAACTTTTTGGACTGGATGTTGAATACCAAAGGACCATGAAGGGAACTTGAAGGCAGGAGTCCTGTGAAAATAGTACTGTGCAGTCCTGTAACTAAATCTTGTAGTAATGCCCATACTCAACAGTGCTGCATTACAAATACAATTTTGACATTTACTAATATGGGTAAGCTTATTACTGGAATGGGTGTTATATTTTTAATGCTGTATTTTAGTGTGCAGTGTAAATGTTATCTGTAGTTTCTAGTGGTAGGCTCTCATGACCTTCTAGATTTGAAAAACTGAACTTTATGCCTCACTGGAAGACTGGTAGGGTTTCCTTCTGATTTATATAATGTTCACATCATAACCCATTTGAGAGGCAATACATCAGACTTCATCTCACTCATGACAGAAAGTGCTATCTTGGGATGAAATTCCAGGTTAATATTGTTTCCAAAGACAAAAGCTAAAGAAATGGGTTCATTTAAAATTTAAATTGAAAGGCTTTTATCCAGGCAAGAGTAGTGTTTTGCTCTGGTGGAGGCAGTTCATTAATATGGAAAGGACTCCTATTGGATGCAAGAAGTTAAATGTGCTGAGATACATAATTTATAAACCTCTCCTGTGGGCAGCAGGTTAGAACTGGATGGAAAAGTAAGTCAGGTCTAGTTCCATTCAACTGCTGAAATTGGTTCCTTCACAGCCTGGGCTGAACTGAGCAGAAAAGAGTCTAAACCAACTTTTAACTCAGCAACATTTATAGAAGAATTTAGGTTTGATTGGAGATCATCTGGTCCAAACCCCTGCTAGAAGCATGTGTTAGTAGAAATACAAGAAACTAAATTAGGTCCTTATGCAAAAAACAGAACAAAAAATTTTAAGACGTTTTAGCTAAATACTGTTTTTCTTATAAGAAATTACTCCCTTTGCAAGAAAAACACATTTTTGAGGTCAGCAGATCAGTTTATATCTTATGTCATATGAGAGCAAACAATGAGGGAAGAATTAGTAAAATTCTTAATAGAAGAAGCACAAAGTGTGAGGTTGTTGAAAACAGCTGTTCTGCTATTAACATTCCTCAGACACTGAATGATTTTCAAAGTGGCTTTAAGCCTTGCCAAGTTAATTGACATTGTAGCTGGGTTGGTCAGGACAAAGACTATTGGAAAAGGGGCCTTATTTTTGTTGTTCACATGGGTCAAATGAGGGCAAGTCTTAACTGATCTGTGACCTGCAAGGTTAAATGTTTGACTCCATCAGATTGTCAGATTGGCAAAGAAAGGAATAGAGACAGAAAGAGCTGCTGGGTTAAGCAGCAGTAGTTCACCCATACTGTCTTTCACGCAGTTGCACAAATATAAACATAAAGGGAAGAATTTGTTTCTAAGGTATGATAAAATACCATCTGAGGAGAAGTTTTGTAACAGACACGGGCTCTGTCTCAGAAGTTGATCATATCATCCAAATACTCTATATACGGAGACGCCTTTGCAGAATTTAAAAATCCTTCACTACTATTTGCTTCTGATTTTTGTTTAAAAAGAATGTTTGCAGCAGTATATAAGCATCAAATGGTTTAATATAAATATCATAGCATACAAGCCTTCAAAAACATTTAACTGTTAGCAATGCTTAAAAACAAACTCCTGATATGACTTACCAGCTGGCCCCGTAGCAAAAAATGATGGGATAGCTTAAAACTCTCTTACCTTTGTGCTAACCAAAGGGGTTTTTTTAAAAATGCAAGTACAGTATGCTTGAAAACAGACATAAACATGAAAGTTTATGCTGGAAATTTCCCCAGCTACTTTCATATTGGTCAGATACAAATAAATCAGTGTGGTCCATGTTTTTAACATGGCTGATTTTTGGACAATAATGGATCTGCATGCATCCTATTCTGCTGCAAATACTCCACAGTTTATAAAGTGGGAATCTGGGTTTGTGTTATCAGTGGATATTGGACTGCCGTGATGGGATTAATGTCATCTAACTTCATCTACCTGGGATACATCCATTCAGCCTAGGATAATTCTTTTAGCACTTTCTGCAGTCATGCAAGAGACGTGCACAGCTCCAAAGAATAAGTCCTTCAAAAAATCTCTGAGGATGTCTGGTGGTCCCCACTGGATTCAAATGAGCAGATGAAACTGTGGCCCTTATTTTTAAAACTTTTAAACCTATGTGAAATGAAACTAACTCTGAATATATTTTTTTCCCCCTTTTGAGTGCACAGAGACTTACAGAAAAGTCCCCTAAACTTGGAAATCTGTTTTGTTTTTGCAAAAGAATGTAATCTTACATGTAAATACAGTCTGCTAAAAAGATCTTATGAGTGCATAGCTTGGATCCAAAACCTGGTCTATAAAAGGCATTGGCCTTAGTCAAAGTATTATCTGTAAAAAGGAGATGAAGAGTGCACGTGATAGGAAGAACGAATAAATTGTTGACAAAAGGCAGAAATTCTGTGGATGTAATCTTTCAGGGGGTAAAAAATGTAGTGGCCTCCCTGTTGGCCATGAAATGTCACTTGTTCCACAATACTAGGTTAAATTTCTATTGCAATTGATAATATATTGTTGATGACCTGTTCCTTATCAATAATTCAGGATTTAGTTTGCAATTTTTATTTGTTCTCTAAAGTTAACACCATAATTTCATTTTTAAATTTCATGAAAGAAAGATACTTCTTATGCTAATTGATGTTCATGATTACTAGTTCCATTACACAGAGGACAAAAATAAGGTAAAGTTGAGGAGCTAATTAGTTTGCTAGTTGAGGAGCTAATTATTTTGCTGGTAAGCCTCAATGCTACATTACAGAATACTGCCTTGAAATTGCATCTTCAGCAATTTTATTCTCAAACTGTCTACCTAATACAGGCATCTGAAAAGTGAAGTTGAATTACAGGGTAAGAATGACAAACTTTCATATTCTTGGTTCATTTGGGTTTGTTTAAGGCATATTTGACATTTTAATTTATTTCAATATTGTAGTGGTCCATACCATAGCAGGGTCTTTGATGAATTACTTCTGTGTCCAGGACAGTCCTTCATTAACCATTCCTAGGAAAAAAAAGTAAAAAGGAAACATTTAATTATAATCAAATCATCAGCCTAATCAGAGCTGCAAACATATGTTTATTTGTAAAGGCTAAGGAGTGATTTTATTTAATAGGATATAGTCTGTATCATAAACTGACAGCCCCTCAGGTAAAAAGATGCAGTTACTTTGTTCAGCAGACTCTTGTTTAATAATGCAGTCTTCTGCCTTGTTACAAACATCACATAATTGACAGCCTGAGGCCAATGGGCCCTTTGTCCAACTTGTGACTGCCAGAAAGTAGTTAAAAAATAGCTCCAGCTTATTGATGCCTCAGGACAAGGACCCCCAAAAAACCCATTTTTTATCAAGGAAATTTCTGCTGCTTATGGATTCATAGGACTATATTATTAATCTCTCATCCTCTTTATTCTCTTCTTTTTTTACTTATCAGTCTGCAGTCATGTGCATGGATCTTGCTCACTTTTTGAGCTTGCATCAGTCTAAATAATTTCAACCAATAATCAAACATGCAAACTAAAATAAAATCATTTCATCAATAGGAAAATAGTTACTAAGGGCAGTATTATTCACCCAATTTAACTTCAAGAAGATTCTTAGACAGCTAGAGTTTTACTCACTTTCTCTTTATTGGATTTATTGCTCAGGCATCAACATTTTGTGCATTTCACAGAATCACAGAATGTTCTGAGTTGGGAGGGACTCATAAGGATTAATTTCAGATTTAAACTGTCATTGAAAAACACAAAGTAAACCAGCATTTTTTAAAAATTTGTTTGTTTTCTCGATAAGTAAGTGAGACTCAAGGACACATTTTTAGATTAGAAGCATTCATTCAAGCATTATGAAGTAAGGGAAAGCAGGTATCTGCAGCTAATTATTAATGTAAGCAGGAGATTGGAAGTGTTTCATATTTTTCCATGTGATTGATCAAGATACAGAAATAGATTTAATTTATATGGTAAGATTACTTTTTCCAAATAAGTACTTTTAGTCAGAGATATTTTGGAATAATTTTCTTGTCCGGCAGCATTTTCAAGTGTTCAGACTAGTTCCATATCCTGGTAAAAACGAAAGGGGATTAAAAAAAAGGATGTTTCACCCATATGTAAACCAACACTATCCAAGCCACTGAAGCACGGGTCAAAACCCATTAAATTTCAAGTCCCTGATTCAAAAGACCATACTGGGTCCGTGCATGCTGGCAGGCCCTGCTTGCCATGGGTCCTGCCTTCCCTGGTCCAGCCTGGGAGCAGACACAGCTCCTTCTGAGCCAGCACATACCCGTCTCACCTGGAGCACAAGCCTGAAGTGCTGCCAAGGGCTGGAAAGCAACTCCTTCTCTTGCCCGTACACCTGGGTCTGCCCAGGAGATGCCTCCCTCAGTGTGGCCAGAGGAAGCAGCTGCATTCTGTAGGATGGATTAAACACACTTGGAGGCTGGGTCTTGAACCTTGGGTGACCAACCAGTAAAACCATGTTTAGGCTTGCAGAAATAGTGATATTTTCCAGGGTTTGGATTAACAACAACTCTTGCAATTCTCTTACCAAGAGTATCAGATGAAAGTTTGGTTTGTGTTATTTCTTTGCTGGACTTGGTTCACCCAGCTGCTTGACATCTGAATATCCATTCAATATCTTAACTTGCTTGGAAAGTGATGGAGCAAGTGGTGGTGAGTACCAATGAAGTGCACTGCTCTCCACTGGAAGCAGGTTCTTCAGGTGAGATGTGTTTGTATCTATCATGCGACTTGTGAGCCTAAAGTGAAGACTCCTATTATCTCTGCAGAAATCTGAATTACTTCTGAAATCCTGAATGACAAATTTCATCCTGAAAAGGAAATGCATTTTCACAACTGTCTCCCTTTAAGTTGTAGGAGGAGGGCAACAAGGATGGGGAAGAGTCTGGAGGGAAACTCTTAGGAAGAGCAGCTGAGGTCACTTGGTTTCTTCAGCCTGGAGGAGACTGAGGGGAGACCTCATTGTGGTCTTCAGCAACCTCACAAAGGGAAGAGTCAGAAAAGGTATTGATCTCTTCACTGTCGTGAGCAGTGACTGGACTTGAGGAAATGATATGCAGCTGAGTCAGGGAGGTTTAGCTTAGATACCAGGATAAGGTTTTTCATCCAGAGGGTGGTTGGGCACTGGAACAGGCTCCCTAGGGCAGAGGTCACAACACCAAGCCTCCTTGTGTACAAGAAGTGATGGGACAATGCTCAGGAACATGGTGTGACTCTTAGGGTGTCCTGTGCAGGGCCAGGAGTTGGACTCGATGATCCTGATGTATCCCTTCCAACTCAGTATATTCTATGGTTCTATGATTCTGATTCTAAGTTTGTGTAAGCTGACAGTCTTATTCTGAAGGACAGGCTGCATCCTCAAATTTGTGTGAGTCACTGTTTTCCTTAGCCCAGGATAATCCAAACATCCCTATCCGATATCCAACAAACCATCCTGTTGCACAGGAAGGTGGGGAATTTCAGCAGAAGATCTGTTTGGTTAAGCAAGGGCTTCTTAGCCTGTCAGTGAAAGGGATCTAAATGCAACCTGCAATTGCCAAAGAGGAATTAGGAAAATGTCAAACTCTTCTCAAATAGTGACAGTCAGCATAATAAGAGAAAACTAGCACAAACTGTAGCCCAAGAGGCTCAGAACAAATGGAATGGGGAACTTCTAAAATCAGGTAGCACAGCCCTGGAACAGGTACCCAGAGAAGAGGAAGCAATCTCCCCAGAGATTTTCAAGATTTGACTAAAATGCAACAACAGCCAACATGAACTAGGGCTGTGAGAAGAAGATTAGAGTAGACAGGATTTCTATCATTTTAGAAATGTCCTTGGACAAGTAAAGAACCCATTTCTCTACTTATCTTTCTTGAGACTTGAATTTAGCTAAGCTGGGGATTTTGATGCTGAAGAGGGAATGGGAATGCCCTTCTGCCCCCTTGGTTCTGACTGAGCTCAGCTTGCTGTGTGAGACCTAGAGACCAGCTCCCTATCGACTCACTGTCCAGGCAGAGGCTGTGCTGAGCGTGCAAGGGAACCGAGTGTCAGGCAACATGGGGATCTCCATTGGTAGGTTCTTTTTTGGGGGAAGAGATGCACAGTGGCTTGGGGCTCTGTTTTGGAAAAATTCCTGTAAATGCCTAAGTGTTTTGGTCTATCTAGGCCAAAGGCCCTGCAAGGGACAGTGGAATGGCTGCAACTCTGTAACTCCTTAGAGCTAGAAGTCTGAAGTCTCTAGGAAAAACAAGTACGCTAAAACAATAAACAGCAACAGCTACGTATTTACTTATTACCAACATTCATAAAGGTTAAGTTTTTCACAAAATTTTAACATTAAAAATATTCTGCATGTTGCCTTTTCAAAACTCCATCTTTATTAGAGCTACTCTCACCTGACAGCTCAAATTTTTTCTCCGTTCAGTCTCTGATTTCTGACTGTACATTCCTTCATTATTTGCAGTACTTGCTAATTAAGTGCTATCTGCAAACTTGGATGTCTTTGCTTTCCACATTGCTGTTACATTATATTTGCGTAAATATTTAAAATCTGGACCTGTAACACTGACTCCTCTAACACTGACTCCTGTCATCTTCTACTACTGACATTTTAGCTTGAATACTTTCCATTTATGACTACAGTAGATTTCCTACTAATGCAGCCAAATTTATGTTTAAGCATGCCAGTTTTCTTGCTCTCCTCTGACTAGGGCAGAGAAACTTAGTAGCAAGAATCAGCTAGATTTCATGCACTTTTAAAATTTAAAGTGTCAAAACCAGCAGGTTTTTAAGCTGTATGCTCCTTTACTTCTGCTAAAGGTATTGATTGCTTTCAAAGGATTTCAAACTGAATTTTTGTCATATGAAATACATTGTCTTTTTGCAATTTTTCTCATCAAGTTCAGTATTCTAAAAACTTTTTGTGATATTTCTTCATGCATAAGATCATATTTCCTTTTATGTCTCAGTATGCACATCTGTGTATGTTTCTGACTTTATATGAATACATACACGGCACATATTCAGGATGTAATAATATTATTTGGAGGAAATATAGCTGTTTTTTTCTTGGAAATTCCCTATCATTTAAATGCATATCTTGAAGTTTCAAGTTATGAAAATAATCTTACTTCCTCTGAAACTCCCTACCATGCAGCTGTGCTTGTGTATATGCCAACTGATCCATCAGCCTTCCTTTCAAACCACTTCAAGAATCTGCACATCCCTAGGGATCTGTGGTCTTCCTGAAAAGGTGCAGTTTTACACGCGGATCTTCTTCATGGCCTTGCTTTGTGTTAAACATCCTTGTCTTATTTATGCTTTTTCTTCAATATTTGCCTCTAAATATACTTTTCTTGGCTTCATTTTAAGAGTGTGTTTCTATATTTACATTACTAATGATTTATGTTAAATACAAAAATTAATTTTCTTATTTGGAGCAAGTATACCTGGTTTTTACCATGTAGGGATATAAATTAAATCCTTCAGAAGTACTGAGAAGTTTGTAATTTGTCATTAAAAAAATGGAATTCACTAGTCTTATGAAGAAATAGAATTATTTTTTATGAAGGATTGCCAAACACAGAATATCATAGGCTATCCCAAACAGTGTGTAAAGCGTCACTAAAAAGAATTCTGAGGTGTAAGTACTTATGTATGTTTTATATGTTGACAGAAAGACCTAAAGGTACCTGAAAGACAAAGGACAACAGGATATTTTTAAGCAGCATTTTGAAAGAAGTGTTGGAGACAAAGCTCAATTAGAGTATTTAACACATGCAGTTCACGTTAAACATGAATCATTCTGTCAAGCAAAAGCAACAAATTAAACAGTAATTTTTCTTAAAATATCCTTTAACAAACCAAAACCATGTTCCTGGAACTGCCTTAACATATAGTAAGAATATATTATACAGAGAAAATAGATTTAATTGCTCCTTTTTCTTCCGCATAACATAGTAATTTACACATAATTCAAAGGTCACTGTCTTGTAAGATTCTCACTAACTCACTTCAGCCAAATATATATTCTCATGAAGAAAAGAGTTTTTTGTGATTATTTGATTGTCAAGTCTGGCCACTTTATGAGCTGTCTGCCAGGTTATCTCTAAAGTTAAAAGATGATTCTTCAAATGAAGTTATGAGCCCTGGAAAATAAGGGATCTTCACTGTACACTTCACAGTGTGTGAATTAGTTAAAAGTTGTATGAAATATGCTTGCTGCATGAATATCCTTTTGCATCTGTTCTTTAGGAGAGTAGTATAGTACAACTGTGCTTCACACTTTTTGCATATCATTACCAGGTGACATCACTGGGGCTCTGCTTGTATTCGGGTCATGTTCTCAAGTATGTTTGTCATTAAAAATAAATAAACAAAACACATATGCAAAGCTTAAATTGAAAAAAAAAAAAGGAAAAAGGTCAGTTTTCAGAAATATCATTGAGTTTTTCCTTCCGACCCACCACAGCAGTCTGGCTGCTGGAGGGCTCCCAGTGAGGGGTGTGAAGGATGATGCTGGGTACACAGAAACAGCACTGTTTCCACACTGGAAGCAGCATGGTGGCCTCTTCAATGTCAGCATGTAACCACAAAGTGATTCTGAAGCCTCAGCTTGGATGTCTAAGCATGACTAACACCTAGATAAGGCTTTTGACTATAATCCAGGTCTGTTTTCAGGAGCCTATCAGGAAAGCATGGGAAGACACTTCCAGTTAATATGAGGACTGTGTCTTTTGCTACCAAAGTATTAGCTGCAGAAATATCCTCTGAAAGGTGTGTGTGTGGGTAGCACACCTTAGCCCATTGTTCTCCTGTCTGCTTCTCTGGTTTATACAGCTGTACACAGTGGCTTGAGCAGGCAGAATTCACATGGCTGTTATCTATCAATAATCAGCATCACTCCTTGCAATTACATGAGAACCTGCTGTCATGTGGACTTGTGGGACAGCTGTCCCCTAAGGCTATGCCCTAGGGCTAAAGAGAGGTTATGTCTCAATACAACTCTCATATGATTAATTTAATAATGTATTACATGCCATGCTTCCTGAATGTTCCATTGTGCTCTCTTTTTTTTCCTATCAAAGAGCTATTCAAAGTAAACAGTGACCTCATCAATACTGCCTGAAACTTACAGTAAATGGAAGCCTTCCAAAACCATAATAGAAACCATATTTCAACAGATGTAAAAAGCAAGATGAAGAGTGAAACTTAATTTGGATATGAATGTTACAATACTTGATACTTGGCTTTGCTCAACCTCATCTTTTTCCTAAGTGCATTAGGCTTTTTTCATGTGAGGATCTAGATTAAAAAAGAGCAAGAAAATCACTACTTCAGCTTTCTCTGCAACATTCATTGCTTGGTGAAGAAGAGAGAAGGAATTTTACCCCAGAAGATAAAAAAACAAAGCAGAAAAAATTTGTCCTGCAAGAGGGAGGAACATGAGTACTGTCATGATTGAGATTTTCAAAGCTGCAAAGGTGTTTGAACACACAATTTTTTATAAAAGTATTCGTTAGCCTATTCATTCATGACCTTTAAAATGCCACCTTTCAAAAGCATGCAAGGATTGCTAGAACAGGAACAAAGCTGCTATTCAGGCATTTTTAGATTGATCACAGCCCACAAGCCAAGTGAAATAAAAGATCCTATCAGAACATCTTTGTATTAAGCTGCAGGTGCTTGATTTCCAGCTTGGAGAAACAGTTGTCTTTGCCTTGCTGATATATTTGGATTCTCTTAATCTCTGAAATACAGTAAATTTTCCTGGCTACAATTATTTTAATTTTCTAGGTAGAGAGCAACTCTTACTAATTTAAAGGGAAAACATCAGAAGTTTACACTTTGGCTGGGGATCTACACATTCAACAAGTATTTAAAAAGCAACACTTGCTTAAATAATAAGCAATTAGAGGCTTGAATTCCAATTGGATGTCTTTATTTTGGTTGGGTTTTTTTTACCTGTAGATTAGCATCTCATATAATAAATTCTAAGGCTAGCTGCATTTTTTCTTGCAGTACTAATGTGTTCAAAATACTGAACACAATACTGTGATTTCTACCACATTAATAGAAATCCCCTGTCCAAGTTGTCCATCACTGCTGTAATATCCTGTCATAAAATCTGTCCTGTTAGGTGATATAACAGTGCTTACACCCATTAGGAAAAAATATGAATAAAAGTAATATACATTAAACAGGTGGTACACACAGCAAATCCCTTGTTTTCAGCATTTTGGCAAAAACTCTGACTTTCCTTATCTAATTTTAAAATCCAGAAGCTATAAATAATTGACCTGCAGAAAATAATATATAAAATTTATAAAGACATAGTCTAATATACAGGAAAAAGTGGTTTTATTATATTTGCCTGTATTACTATCTTCATATTTCCACCATATGTTCTATATCTGACAGAGAAACACAGAAATTCTAGGTGGATGAGATTTATCCCTCAGAGTGTGAAGAATGTCTGGTAAGTATGCAACAGGTTCATCACATTTCTAGAAGATGTGTATCACCCTTTAAGAAAATTATGGTTATTTATTATATTGGAAGAGTAGTATTTTTCTTCCTTTTTTTTAAAAAAATAGCAATTAAAAATTGAAGAAATCTCATTAGAACATGTGTGCTTTGTTGTCAATTCGTGGTCTGCTTGCTGATGTTTTTATCACATCTACAAGACATAATCTTTTATGGACAGCACACTCCCTCCGCTGGACTCTGTACTCTTGAAGAAAATGCTAGCTCTGGTCTTAGCAGAATTTTAATTTTAGAATAAGATAAGAAGAAAGATTTCAGGTAGGTAGAGAAGGGTGCAAAAGAAAGTTTTGTACAGAGTGATAAATAACAGGATCTGCACAGTTAGCAGCCATCCTGGAACAGAAGGCTGTAAGTGCTTCTGTGTAAGTCTTTCTGTCTGTTGGCATTATTCACAAAAATCAATAGTATATATTCTTCTAAATAACAGTTTTCTTGACAACCTGAATAATACTAATATGCTAAGTAGCAAGATCTTGATTCAATGGAAGTGCAGTTATTTTAAAGCTGTGTAAGTTCACAAAACTGTTCTCAAATTATGGGTTGGAGAATGGGAAGAATTTTGTTGTTTTATTTAGGCTTCACAGCATGAAAGCAAAAAGCTTTTTGTTGGAACAGCTCCAAGATGGTGTAAGTATATGGTACTTTATGCCTTTATTCCATGTTTTTCAGTATTTCCCCCATCCCAGCTGTGTATCACAGGATAAGTGCTCTTCTTCTGTGTGTAGGGGGTCTGGAGGGGAGAGATATGCCAAGCTAGAATACAAATTGGCAGATTTCAGTAAATAAACATTACTTCTTCATTTTAGAGTCTTCATTGGTTCATCCTGTGGGGTGGCTTTTTCCTCCCACTCTGCATTGCTAAGAAATTGAATAGAAACTTTCCCTTTGTCCAATTCTGTCAGCATTGTTTTCTTTCAACAGAATGACTCACTGTTGGTCTGGATTCCCTGTGTATGGTATCACAGCTCTGTGAACAAACTTGCTCTCATGTTAGCCTGACATCATCTTTATTACGTCTTTCTTGTCACTGACATGAAACAGGACAGGCCAAGGGAGACTACCTGTGTCTCGTCATTTCAGCAGCACTTCGACAGTGTGCTTAGCACACTTTCTACCGCATTGTTCCTTTGACCCCATTCCTCTTCTGAGAAAGCTATATAGTAAGTCAAGCACTTCACAGGTATCAATTTTCTTCAGTTAGCTCCAGTTAGGATTTATAGCCATCACATTTCAGCTCAGATGATCTCAGGGCACAGAGGCAAGATATTTGCACATCTATTAACTTCTGTGGAAGAAAACATCTCATCTAAGTAATGCAACTCACAGTTAAACTTCTTTTCTCTTATAAGCAGGACTGCTTTTACTCACTGTCATCCCTGAGCTCCATTGTGCACGCTGGTCTGGAGGTCCATGCTGGTCTGAAGTCTCATTTGCAGAAACCAGCAGTTGATCCAGTGTAAGTTACTGTAAGGCAAGGAACCTCTCTTTCAGCTTCATCAGGATCGCACTGGGATGCAAAATGCCTTTCATAAAACTGCCTCAGTAGGTCTTTACCATGAACTTCTATGGTGCAGTGTAGCCCTGCTTTAGACACAACCACTGGTCCTGTGGTGACTTGTCACTCAAATTACAGCTCACCTCAAGCAGCTGACAGGAAAATTCATGAAAAACAGCATAGTGAGCACAATAAAAAGAACTCCTGGCTATGAAAGATGTAGCAAAGTAGTAAAGATACCAGTTTGGGTGAATTTAGCATATTTCCACCAAAGCCCAACCTCACCCCATCACCAACTCCACCACCTCTAGGGAGACCTCAGTGCTTTGTAAAGTTTGACATGACATAGAAGAGGCACTGAATTGTTGTTAGTGGTATTATTTTTATCCATCCCAGGTATCTAATAAAGGTTTACTTAGGAGGTGAGTGTCTGAACTCCAGGGAAAGTGTTCAGACCTTTCCCCAAAATTTTACACCTTTTTTTCTCTTAATGTCTTGAACACAGCTCCATGGCAGGTTGACAGGTTAAATTCCAGTCCTGCAGGGGAGTGGATGCACATTTTTTGGTAAAAGAACCTAGCTGTTTAGTGAAAAGCAGTGGATGGGGCACAGTGTTCTTCACTGGGCAAGAACAGGAGACATTAAACAATATTATGCTCACAAAAGAAAATAAGTCTGCTGTTATGTGGGTACCTCAAGGGAGGATGTCTAAACTGGTAACACTTTGTCTTCACTACAGCTTCAGCCCCATCAAATCTAGGTCCTTACTTGAAAGATACAACCTGACTGCTTACTGTTCCCTCTCCACACCTCCCCTCCCTATTACTTGGAAAGAGATAAATGTGATAAAATGCATGCTGGGAGCACTGAGTTCTGATTATGTCAAGCAAGCTACATATGTTAGCAATTTAGCAATTAGCAAGGTAGCAATTGCAAGGTAATGGGGCCCTGTTTTTATAGTCTATCTCAGTTTCTTGCAACTCTGATCAGTGTCCCACACTAAGAAATCTATAGTACAAGTTAAAATCTGTTTCCGTTGTGACCTTACATCCACTGGCCAACTCAGCAAGGGATGATATGTAAACTGTTGTTGCAGACAGCAAAGTAATGCAATGTGCATTTTGGGAGAGCAGCTCCTGCAGCATCTTGCACTGAGATGTATTGTGCTTTTAATGTATTTTCTTCTAGTGTTCCCTGTTTTGTGACTGGTTGTTTTGCTCCCAATATACATCTTACAGGCACCATATATTACATATATATTATAGTAGTTGGATAAGAGCTATGAACTAAAAATATTTTTTTTCTATCAAAATATGTGACTTCCCATTCAGAAAAAAAAGAAAGGTCCACAAACTAAAAATGAATAATATATTCCTGGAAACAGACAAAAGACTTCAGGAGCAGGAGATGATTTTCACAGCCCCATTTATTTGATAAAAAATGTAATCTCCTATTTTGAAAAGTTTCATCTTAGTATTTTTAATTTTCTGACAGAAAATAAAAGGATTCCATTAGGCAGTCCATAAGGAATTTTGCTGGATATTCCAAAGATATGTGTACTCTACACTCTATTGTTCTTTCTCTGTGCAATGCGCAGGTTAAAAAGAGCAAGGAAGGAAGGCTCTACAGGCCAAGTCTGGCTTGCATGCTTTATATCTGCATCCTACTGGGCCATGCCAGTTTTCTAGTGGTGAGGAGGAAAAGCATATTTAAATTTTTATAACCATCACTCTTATATAACAATTAAGTAGCAATAAAGAGTTTGCAAAGGTATGAGAATTAGTTTCATAAAAGTTGTGTTTAATCTTTTTTTGGTACACTGAAACAGTTCTCCTTCACCACTACAAAACAGAAATTCTTGCCATATATTACACAGTCTACTCTGCATGATCAGGGTTCATGCGCTACCTGCCTGGCCTGGTCCAGGCTATTACTGCTTCTGCCACAGACTGATACCTTTTCTGACATGATTCCTTCTCAGAATCCTGTGCCAGTGTGGAAGGTGTTATAGGCAATTTTGACCTTCATTTAAGTTGTTTAAGAAGGAATTCTAAAGCAAGAGGAAATTTCTTGGGTATTTTATGGTTCAAAGCTGGGATGGAGATGATCAGCACCAACACCCTCCCACCTCCCCTAATACCCAAATGACAGCATTTTTACCCAGGAATATGCTACACACAGCACAGTAATCTCTTTTATAGTAAAACATAAGCCTTTAATTACAAATGGAAGAGACTGGAAAAGTTCTGACAAAACATTTTCTGGTAGGAATTTGCTGGCTCAGGCAGATTGAAATCTTTTTCTGAGATGCTGGCATTTTCCCCTGGTTCCTGCAGAAGCCTGGAAGCTGGGGAGCTGCTATGGGTCTGGGGCTCCAGCAGCGGAAGGGGGCAGATCTGGAACAGGTCCATCAGGAGCAGCCTTCAGGGCAATCCCTTTCCTAACCTGTCTTAAGGAAAATTAGCACTCACACAACCAGTTCTTTGGAGAAGCCCAGGGGCTGACCTGCTCCCACACTAAGCTTCATTGCCTTTCACAGATAACTATGAAATGTTTGGCTTTTGTTACCAAGTGGAACAAATTCAGATTTCGCAATAATCAAAATCCTGTGTAAAAGTCCATTAGTTTTCTCTGCAGAGCTGAAACTATGACCACATACTTCCCACTTTTAACACCTGCATGAAGATGTCACTGCTGAAATCCTGGCAGTTCTAGTGAGGTTGTGTTCAACATAATTAGACATCAAAGTCTTGAATATAATCTGTTTCATTACCTACTAGATGTAAAGGTCCTGTAGAGCTCCCTGATGCTAGAAAGAATAAACAAGGATGACACTAGATATTAGATGATATTTAACATGATAACTTGGAATTTTCTTGCATTTAAGGTTTCAAGATGTGGCATTATTGCAAACATGAATAATCTCAGTGGGAAGCAAGCAGAAAGATTGCAATTCTCTTCAATGAAATAATGAACTTCACACTTCTGTAACCTTATATATGCAAATACATCAGAGCTAAAAAAAAAATCTGCAATCAAACAGTGTTGCAGTTTTAAAAGAGAATTCATAGAATCATGGAATTGTTTGGGTTGGAGCGGACATTAAAGGTCTCTCAGTTCCAACCCCCCTGATGTGGACAGGGATGCCTTTCACTAGACCAAGATGCTCAGAGCTTTATCCGACCTCCAGGTTAAACATCTCCAGGGACAGGACATCCAGAACTTCTCTGTGTAAACTGTGCCACCACACTCACAGTAAAGAATTTTTTCCTAATGTTTAATCTAGACCTAACCCACGTAGTTTTTTAGTTGCTATCAGTCTGAACTTTGGAGAGAAGAGCTGCAGATGGTAGCCTTGGTTGGTGACCATTGCCTGGTGGTGGAGCGGTCTGCTCTTAGGCCGGTTATGAACAACCTGTTTTCAACAGATTGCACATCAGCTCGTGCCATCTGCAAATGCCTTAAGTTGATACATGGAGGACATAGTAGGACAGAGTTCTGTAGAATAATTTTATTAAAATCACTCTATCAAAAGTAGGAAAAATGCCTCACAATTTCATTGTTTTTTCTGGAACAGTTCATTGAAACCTATAGAAGGAAGATCACTCTGCACTAAATACTTGCAGTTTCTAACTTAGACAGCTGAACTTCAGTTTCTAAATGGGGCCTTTGTTCCTGAATTTATCTGGTCTGTGTGTGAACACTACTGCATCTTAAAGTAGTTCCAGTTCATTAACAGGAATTATGTTTTGTTGCTTAAATGATACAGTTAAAAATAAGAGTTGATGGAAGATCCAGGTAAATATATTCTCCTTTATTCTGTGTCATTTTTCTCCTAAAGGCTTTTGTGGTATAGATTTTAATTTTTGTATGAAGATAACTTTAGCAATGTTCTCTTACTAGATTTCAAAACAGCAAAGCAGAACATTAGTACAAAAGTTGTTTTTATATATCTGAGAAGTAGACTGATACAGATGTTACAGTGATTAACCTCATTACTCAATCAGTGACCCCCTGTATTGAGCCTAGAGAGCAGAATTAGGTGTTCTCATAGCACAGTAACACTCCTGAAATATATGGAAAACTAATTCTGGCCAATAAGGAAGCTGAAATACTGTATTATAGTGTGTAGGAATATGAAGCTATATTTCATTATAGAAATCTCAGAATCCTGAATGCAGCTTAACCTACTGTAAGAGACGGTCTGAAAATCCCTCATCTGCCTCACAATCATCGCTGAAGACAGAGACTGAACACAGCAGTCCTGGCCTGGCTGAGGTGGGGTGTCTGCCAAGTGTTGCCTACGGGTGTGCCCACTGGGAACTGGTACGCATTCCTGAGGAAAATTAGTGCAGGTCACAATGGACTGTGCCATTCTTGCTGCCCAGGCGGGAAGGACTGTGCCGAAGCGGAAAGGAACGACCTGTCCTGTACACCTCTCCGGTACACCTGTCTTGTACGTCTGTCCTGTACCTGTTTCCCAAAGCAACGGACCCCATAACAACGGCTGTAGATTTCCCGACCTCTTGGCCAGTTGCCCCTCGCTTCTGAAAAGGACTATAAAGGGACCTTCTAAAATAACCAAGTAGGAGATCTCCCCACAGAAAGAAGACGAGTCTATTGGCGGAAGACCACGAGGACTTCGTCTCATCCGTTGGTAGCTATTGCCCCTCTTTTTCCCCCTCTCTACTTTGTTTTTCTCTCTCTCTCTCTCTTACTCTCTTCTATTGCATTACTGTGTTGTGGGCACTTAATAAAGGTGCACTGTTTTGATTAAAACTGAAACCTCTTGTGTCCTTTTACACTCTGAGATCGATAAACGAACCATCACGACCCCCGCTTGCATTAGCGGATCGTGACACCTACTAAATTTTGATCTGCTATTTGAGCCCTAACTTCATAAAGCTACCCATCAGAAAAAGTGAACCTTAGAGGAAGTGTACTGAACACACACAAAATATGTTTTTCTAGGGTGAATAAACAGCAACATTGTTAGAAGGTTATTTTCATGCTTCCTTCTTATATGACTAATGATTTTTTTTTTTAATTATTGAATGGGGCTTTCATATTTCTCAAGATATTTAAGAACCTCCCACTCTCAGAGTCCTTAGAGATTTGCAGCCAGCCTTACTCAGAGGACATTCCAGACTTGTCACTGCACAGCTGCTCTTGGCAGTCAGCCCTCCATGCAAAGGCTTTGCCAAAATGTTGCTTGGACCCCCCAACCACTCTGCTGAAACAATAGTTAATATTATGACTTTTGTACAACTGCTAAATATTTTTTGGCCTTAGAATTAATTTTATTTACTTCAGTTATAAAATGTGCTGTATCTTTGACATCACAGGATTTACTTCCCCAGCCTACTGTGTTAGCTGACTAACAGTCAGCCAGGCAAGGGAGGGGATTATCCCGCTCTGCCCTGCACTGGCCTCACCTCGAGTCCTGTGCACAGTTTTAGGTGCCAAATATAAGAAAGACATTAGGCTATTAGAGCCCAAAGGAGGGCAGCAAAGAGGATGGTGAAGGGTCTGGAGGGGAAGTCCTATGATATCTTGTATTCCAAAAGTAGGCTGCTAGGTAGCATAAGCTTTAAAGTCTGGGTTGGTGATAAACAAGGTTCATTACATTTGTTTAGCTGCATGCTTCCTTTTTCCACAGGGAGTTATCTACTTCAGAGAGCCTTCTCTTTTTAAGTCTTCAAAGTGCTTCCTTCAACTATCAATGATGTAAAGAAACAGAATAATAAACCTTACCTGAAAGAGGTTTCTTTTCCTCCCATATTGAATTCCACTGTGGTGATTCTATGTGTCTGGTCCCAAAGTATTTGATTCCAACCAGTGAAAGCAGAAAGGTGTGTATTTCTTTTTGTCCTCCTCTGGACTGCATAGAATGGTTTGAGTTGGAAGGGACCTTTGAAAATCATCCAAACCCGTCCTTCTGTCATGGCAGGGACACCTTGCTCGAAGCCCTATCCAAGCTGGCCTTGAACACTTAAACTTATAAACTTCCCATTCTGGTGAAGGCCAAGAAGTTTGATGCAGGTTCTTATAAGGCATTTAAAAAGAAACAAAACCAACAAACCAAATTAGATTGGAAATTATCTTTGAAAAAGCTGTGCTGGGGTTGGAGGTCTTGGGCATTTCCAACTTCTATTCTTTGTAATTTTTAACATCCTCTAAGGCTGGAGCATTTGGAACCATAACACTAGGGATTCTTCCCCTACAAGTAAAAAATGCCCTGTAAAAAAGTGGCAATAATGCTTAGAGAATTTTCAACATAGTATAATTACGAAATTTATGATAGATTCTGCTTTTTTTAGTACAAAACAAATTTGCTGGTTTGTTTGTTTATTTTTATTTGTTTTAATGTTGTCCAAGTGAAAAGAGACACTAGAAAGACCTCAGAAATCTTTTCTGCCTCTAGCAAGAAGAGCACAAGGCAATAACACTGAAATCCTGCCCCTACCAGTATTGGGTTGAGAGATTATATTTGGCCCTAACTGAGCGACATCCCTCAATGCACTATATTATACTACAGTAACTATGAGGATATGCCTAAATGATGGGAGGGAATCCATATCTGCCTCTTTTTTCCTTGTTTCAGTTGTCTGTTTCTCTGCCATGGGTTTCATCCATGTGTTCTACTCACATAGCAACGGAGTTTTTTTAAGGCCAAACTCAAGTTAACATTTTAGGAAAAGACCAATTTTTATTGCGCAAGGATTTTTTTATTGGTACTGATTTAAACAGTTGTTCTAGGGGTTTTCTTAGACAATATTAGTGTGCAGTAAATGTTTTTAATGGCAATTACTGGAATATATGTGAGCTTCTGAAGCTGGAAACTGAAGTTCAAGTTCTTCACAACTGCTAGAAGATTGCATTAGACCTTTTTCTCAATTGCTATGGTACCACTGTCTTCATTTGTTCTTAGTACCTTAGTATCTTGCATATGTTTTTTTTAGTTTCATGAACTATGAAATGTAAACAAATTCTAAATCTGATGAATTCTTCAAACAAAATATACTATTTCATTGAATTTTTACTTTTAGGCATGGACCTAATAAGGCTTACCTTCCAGTAGTACTCTGGCTGTGTCATTTGGATATTACCTAATCAGCTTTTGAACTTTCCTGTTGTAGTAGTAAGATCACAAACCTGGCATAAAGGAACGGATTATTTTTATTTCCTTTGCTCAAATTGCAAGTGCTGTAAGTTTATTCCCTAACAATCTCCATGTTGTCAGCTCTAGTGCCAATCCAAATGGAAAATCATTATGTGAAATATGAAAAGACAAACAATACCAGGCACAAATTTCTCCAAAACAAATTTTAGTTCACTTAGAACAGGATGACTCAACCTTCCCTGATAGAAAATTTAGTGACTCTTTCACAGGGGAATCAGAAAATTCTCAGAATGCACTTTTGTACCACCTCCTGTAATGTAGGAATTTTTTCCTTATACAACTTGTCCTGTTTGTCGCTCATAACTTCCAACCCATGATTAAATACGCTTGTTTATTGACTCAGCCAGAAAGAAATCCACGGGCCTGCTACGTAAGTGACCTTTTACAGCTGTGCTGATGTCTTTGTTGTTCTGACCTCAAGTCTGAAACACAACAGATGTGTACTGGAATTCCTCTTGTGCTTTTTTATATTATTGTTATTATTATTATTGTTATTGTTATTATTAATATATCATTTGTCTACGAAGACACTGAATGGAATAACAATCTAAATCACAGAAGACTGGAGACTTATCTGAAGAGTTGCAAACTACTTTTCATTTTTAATGGAAAAGAACACAAGACTAAGGCTATTTTGTCTATTCCAAATCTTAATTGGTTCCTTTAGACTTTCAGACAGGTGCAGTTGGTTTCTCTTTTATATGTTAAGAATCCATAAAATTCTAGGCATTATTGACACATTAGTTCTTACAATTTTTTAAGAGCGTTTTAGAGAGCTGACCCTGAACTTGTGCAGGATCTGCTGCTCCAAGTGGATCCCTACAAATCTATGTGGCCTGATCTGAGAATCCTCAAGGAGCTGGCTGATACCATTGCAAAGCCTCTCTCAATGATTTTCGAGCATTGTCCCAATTTTCAAGAAGGGCAAAGAAGAAGGACCCTGGAAACTACAGGCCGGTCAGTCTCATTTCAGTGCTTAGTTTAATCATAGAAAAGATTATTCTTGAAAGTATTGAAAAACACCTGGAGGACAATTCAGTCTTCAGTCACAGCCAGCATGGCTTCATGAGAGGAAATTCCTGCTTATCAAATCTGGTTTCCTCCTACAACAGAGTAACCCACCTACTTGATCTAGGAAAGCCAGCAGATGTAATATTTTTGGACTTCAGCAAAGCTTCTATTATTTTCGGTGCTATCTCTCACAGTATCCTTCTGGACAAGATATCCAGCACACAGCTAGGCAAACACATCATTTGATGGGTGAGCAACCAGATCTAGTGACCTGTCACTAGTGGGATTCCACAGAGCTCCATCCTCTGCCTTGTGCTCTTCAACATCTTCAACATCTTCCTGACCAGTTGGAAGCAGGACTTGAAGGACTATTAAGTAAGTTTGCCAATGACACTAAATTGGGAGGTGCTGTCAACTCCCTCAAGGGCAGAGAGGCCCTGCAGAGAGACTTTGACAAATTAGAGGGATGGGCAATCACCAACCATATGAAGTTTAGCAAGTGATAGATTCTGGATGGGGCAACCCAGGATGTACAGACAGACTGGGGAATGAGAGGCTGGAGAGCAGCCCTCTGGAAAGTGATCTGAGGGTCTTGATCAATTGGCAGTATGGGTCAGCAACGCCCTGACAGCCAAGATGGCCAGCTGTGCCCTGGGGGGGGCAGCATTGCCAGCCAGGCAAGGGAGAGGATTATCCCGCTCTACCCTGCACTGGCCTCACCTTGAGTCCTGTGTGCAGTTTTAGGTGCCAAATATAAGAAAGACATTAGGCTATTAGAGTCCAAAGGAGGGCAGCAAAGAGGATGGTGAAGGGTCTAGAGGGGAAGCCTTATGAGAAGCAGATGAGGTCACTTGGTTTGTTCAGCCGGGAGAAGAGGAGACTGAGGGGAGATCTCATTGTGGTCTTCAACGTCCTGATGAGGGGAAGCAGAGGGGCAGGTAGAGCATATTCTATTTTTCTATGATATTTTGGTTAGGCTGAAGTAATAGGAACTGTTGAAGGAAATCTTCATATTATCAGGATCGTATTAGTGACTTTGCTATCAGTAAAATACAGATGTAGCTACAAAACCAGTGTTCACCTACTAACAGGCAGAATTAATAGCAACAACAAACACTTAATAAAAACTTTCAGGGGGCTCATGGCTAACAGAAAGTAATCATCCCTCAACTTTCCCATACAAAGTTTACTAGTTTCTGTATATATATGTGACCTGAATGGCTGTGGCCTGCATTGAAATGCCTAATCAGGTGGGCTGGGGTAAACTTCAAGCAAATAAAAGAAAAAAGTTAATTTGTCTTAATCAATTACAGAATTACAGAATGGGTAAAGTTGGAAGGCACACGGGAGGTCATCTGGTCCAATCTCCCTGTTCAAGCAGGGTCCCCCCCAGCATGTTACCGAAGATGCTGTCCAGATGGTTTATGAGTATCTCCAGTGAGGGAGACTCCACAACTTTTCTGGGCAACTATTTCAGTGCTTTGTCACCCTCATGATAAAGAAGTTCATCTTCCTGTTCAGGTGGAACTTCCTGTGCATCAGTTTCTGCCTTTTCCCTCTTCTACTGTTGCTGTGCATGACTCAGAAGACCCTGGATCCATCATCTTAACACCTTCCCTTCAGATACTGATAGACATTGATGAGGTCCCCTCTCAGTCACCTCTTCTGGCTAAACAGGCCCAGCTCTCTCACACTTTCCTCATGACAGAGATGCTCCAGTCCCCACATCATCTCTGTAGCCCTCCATTGGACTGTCTCCAGTAGTTCCTTGTCTCTCTTGTACTGAGTCCAGAACTGGACACAGCACTCCAGGTCAGGCCTCACCAGGGCTGAGTAGAGGGACAGGATCACCTCCCTTAACCTGCTGGCCATGCCCTTCCTAATGCAGTTCAGGATCCCATTGCCCTTCTTGGCCACAAGGGCACTGCTGGCTCATGGACAGTTTGTTGTCCACCAGCAGCCCCAGGCCCTTCTCCACAGAGCTACTTCCCAGCAGGTCAGCCCCCAGTCTGTGGTGGTCCATGGGGTTATTCCTCCCCAAGTGCAGGACCCTGCACTTGGCTTTGTTGGATTTCAGACAGTTCTTCTCTGGCCATCTCTCCAGCCTGCTGAGGCCCTTCTGCAGGGCTGCACAGCACTCTGGGGTATCAGCCACTCCTCCTAGCTTTGTATCCTCAGTGAACTTGCTGAGGAGGCATCTCCCCTTCATCCAAGATATCAATGAATAAATTAAACAATACTGAGCCCAGTATTGAACCTTGGGAGACACCACTAGTGGCAAGCCTCTAACTAGACCCTGTGCCACTGATCACAACCCTCTAAGTTCTGCCGTTCATCCAGTTCTCAATCCACCTCACTGTCCACTCATCCAACCCACAGTTCCTGAGCTTGCCTGTGGGGATATCACAGGAGAGTGTCAAAAGTCTTGCTCAAGTCCACGTAGACAACGTCCACTGCTCTCGTCTATCCAGTTGTCCCATTGTAGGAGTTAATCAGCTTAGTTAAACACAACAGCTAAATCTCCAGGAAAAAAGTCAATCATCTAGGCAAATGTAGGATGTATTAGGAGAGGCACTTTCAAGGGAATGTATTATTATTTTTTCCACACAGCCTGAATTACATATCCAAAATGAAAAATGTGTACAGTTCTGCTCTCCCATGTTTGTGGAAACTTAGGTAACTGTAACAAAATTACACAGTTTATCAAATCTAGATAAACATAAGTAGAGAAGATGGACAGTTCTTTTCTTGAAACACAGCCAGAATAAGCATCTGTGAAGAGGAAAGAGACATACAACATGAAGAATAAAGCATGAATTTAGACTGGAATTTAAAAAGTTTCTCACTCTCAAAGAAGTGAGTTTCTGAAACAACCAATGAGAACACAAGGAGAATAAATATGATGCAGTTGCCTTTACTGCAGTTACATAGATTTGCTGAGCTTTTTAACTTTGTATTTGCGGAATATAAATAGAAAGCAAGGAAAAGGTTAAAAATGAAAATTTACGGGAATGTACCTCAGAATTTTTTTAAACAAGCATGCTTTATTTCTTAGGAATGAGGAGTAACATGGAAAAGCTTTATGTAAATATGCAGAGTTAAACACTAAGCCAGTGGCTGTTTCTTCACTGGAAACCTGAAAAACTGTGAAATTACCATAAATATTACCTGCAGGAAAAATGTATTAATCGACATTTATACAACACCCTTTATTTCAAAGGATTTTTAAGATCTCTTTAGACCTTACCAAACTAAGGTCAGCTTGTGTGAAAACCTAACTATGGTTTCTGTACCCATGAAGACAAAACCATTCCGAGTGTGCAGTCTATAAACTTTAAAAACCAGTTTGTGTACTCTTTTCTTCTTTATTAGACTTCCTACAATCCTGTAATCCACTTTTTTTGAGATGGAATATGAATATTTAATCAAAATGTGTAAGGTGAAGTTGTGCCATTACTTTAGACCATAGACTTGACCATGCAGTTAAAGCTCTGAATGTGACTGCAGAGACTTATGGTTTTCATTGCAATTTTTCTGTTTTCCCTTTCCTTTTCACTCCTTGTTTGTAAATGATACCAAATCAATTCTTGTTTGTCTTGGTATTCAGTTAAGCCACAAAACCAGGAAGGATTCCAACATGGACCAAGGTTCCCTATCTATCTATAATACTCGATACAAAGCGCCTTAATGTCTCAGATTTCCAGTGTGTTCTAAGTTCTGATTTAGATCTAACTCATAAGCATTTGAGGCTTTTAAGAAAAACTTTAAAAAATGGCAGCTTGTTTTTGACTCACAATGAAATATATGTACACTATTTATTTGTTTAGCCATGGGCTTACCTATGCTTCAGTAGTCCCTGGGAACACTGGTCAGATGCTAGCCAATGTATGTAAGTAGAAAACAAGGACCCAAACAACTCAGAAGTCAAGGGGTGGGAAAAGAGAGGCTGTTGAAGAGAGATTACTGGAGAACTGAAGGGGATCTATCAGCCAGTATCAGGACAATAGCACAAAGTAACACTACCTAAACAAGCAAGACATGTTCCATGGCAAATGAGTTGCCATGAGTGAAGAAACACTCTTAGGCCAGGCAAGGTAGCTGCAAGTTAGGAAAGGTGGTAAGCCAGTATGGAAATAGGAACAGGAACAGCGAACAAGGGAGGATGTGGAAGGAAAAGTGTGAAGTCAAATAATGTGAGAAGAAGATAATAAAAGAAGGGTATGGAAATGGGATCTGAATGTTTGCAGCTGGGAGAAGACAGGATAATTCAGATAAAAAAGCAAGAAACCATCAGGCTTAAATTCCACAAAATATAGGGAGACAGGGAGGAGAGAGTAATGAAGAGGAACAAATGGGATCGGTATGGGGAGGAAGACAGAGGGAGTCTTTAAAAGACTGTCCAAGTAGCAGCTGTGGGAAGTGTCAAAGGAATATGAGCACACTATGAAAGTTTTAGAAACTGGACCGCACAGTAAAGACACTCCTGTGCAGACCTGCTAGGAAGCTGTTTTTCAAGCATAATTTTCCTGTCCATGACTGAATCATATTTTTCCAAGTTGAAGAGAAAAAAACCTGAGATGTATTCTTGAGACTCTAACTGATGACAACATATTTACTGAACTTCTCACAAAAATCATCACATAAATATTTGACTCTGATTGTGATTTCAGCAAGTTTATTTCCAAGAGTTTGATTTATAGATAAAATTTCATGTACTGAGACTCCAAGCAAAACAACAAAACTGAGATTATATGAGAGGAAAAGTTACTGGGCTTTGTTGTAACATTTTATTTGCTGCTACTATTTTTTTTATTTTTAGGATATAAGTCACAGAAACTAAATGAAGCTGCAGAAGATCCTTTCAGTTTTAGTAATTTGAATTTCAATATTAAATTCTGCTCCCCTGATAAATTCCTTGCTGCAGTTTTTAGGTATAAAGTTCTGCAAAGCAATGCATAATCTGAATAGTGATGAATTTACATATTTAAAGTAATCCAAGACTATTCAGGACAACATAAATGTAGAGTACCAGTTATAGTCTGATTTATGTGATTGCATAATGCTGAGACTTTGTTTATATCTGTGGAGTAAATTCCTGACTTATAAAGGAGAACTGATTCAATTGAAACATTTCTAACTTTTTCCACAGTCATATTTTTAGAGAATGAACTGTTGGCCATAACGAGGAAGGCAAGGAAATGAACAGGTTCCATCTTCCATCATCACAGAGCTGGGCTGTCTGCTTGACAGCTGAGCTCGAGCTCAGATTTTACTTGTCAGTGAACTTGATGAAAATAAGTGTAAAATATATTAACTCTTTTGTTTTCTACTTCTTTTGGATCAAAATCTCATTGCTTTAAATTAGTGTTACTGAAACATTTTGAAATCACAAGCCTGTAATACTTATTGTGTCCTTGTTACTTGAAATCAGTTCTAATTTTAGCAGCAGCTGAAAGAAGTGTAGTTTCAGGACTGTGAACTGGTGCAGCTGAAATTATAAACTGGCACCATACATGTTCTCTCTAGTGCCTGAAAACCAGTTAAAGTTTTCTCTGGCTAAGGACATAGTATTCAACATGTCAGGACCTCATCCTGGCTTTGCTCTTTGTGCATTTTGCACATTCTTTCTATAAGTTGCCGCAGAGCATGTGTGAGGATCCTGCTCTTTCTTAAGGATTGAAGAAACCTTTCAAACACTGTTAGTAGGCTATATGTTTTCCTATTTCTTCAAGTCATCTAATTTTAATATAAAGAAAACTTCTTGTAACTTGTAGGAAATAAAGGGTGATGATCTGTAAGTTTTGCAGCCCTACCATATAGGAAGCAGTCAGTTAATATGAGAGGTGAGAAGTTTTTACTCTATTGCTAAATGAAAAACAAAGCCAGAGGAAGTCCTTGTCCAGACGCTGGACTGAACAATATTTGGGAAGCAAGCTCTGCATAATGTAAATTGAATATACTAATGTACAAGCTTGGTAAAGGAATCCTAACTGTGTATATAAAATATTTCCTTGATGAATAGTCACCAGCTCTGGTTTCTGTTTAAATTCCTCCCTCCACAGTCATGCATCTAGGAAACCAGATTGGAAAAGATTAATTTCTGGCATTACCGGATTTACTGGAACAAACAGAAATACATTTACTGTGAAGAAACTCTTTCTGAAAGAGGCACTGATGGTGTCATGTCAGATGGGGAAGATGCTATTAGTCTGTATCAGACCCTCCAAAGATAGGGTGGCTGAAAAGGTCAGGATGCACTGAAGAAGCATGACATTTTGTTTTCCCAGAACATACCATTTGCTTAGCATGAAAAATTACATCAAGCTTCAATATCAGACATGTGCAAGTGGCAATGCTTGATCATTTAGGCACCAACATCTGATATATGTGGCATGGAAATGTCCACAAGAGCTATTCCTGTCTTGAATGAACCCAGAGGAACACTGCTCTCTACAGGGAAAATAAGGGCATAGAATGGCCTTGACTGGTGTAACTACAGTATCCTGACATGTCTGTCTCATTTTGCCAACCTATTTTTAAAAATAAGCAACACATCATCTGAAGAAACTGGTTTTGTATTTAAGAGACTTTTTTCTTCTTAATAGTCAAACAAAGAGGATGAAGTTTTTAAGAAAGATATCTAAACATATCCATTAATTGATGAACATGCTCACTTTCTTGCTTTCAAGACAATAGACAACTGCTCATTGAATAAATTGAGTAAAAGGAGAGTTTAACTAGGAATTGCTTTTGTGTGAAGCTGTAGTTGTGGTAGTGGAATAAAACAAATTCTTTGAACACACAAAAAAAGAATTAGTCATTGTCATCTAAAGAAGAAAAAATTTAGTTAGTTTATTGAAGTCATTGTTAAATGCCACAGTTTACCATAAAACATGTGATATAAAAAAGAAAAAGATGTGATATAAAAAACATGTGATATAAAAAGAAAAAAAGCTTCAACAAACCACAGTAAAAGGGAGATAATTTCTTACATTACAAACCTCTGGAAGAGATCAGCTTCTGCTTTTTGGGAGCAAGTATTTCCTTCTCCTTCTTTAAGCTTCTGGTAGGACAAACATACTGCAAAAATAAGTTAGATAAGCAGCATTAAAACAGTACACAATTTCCTGACAAAACATAGGAAAGAGAAAGAAAGAGAGACAAGCTTGGAAGGAGACAACATGCTACATCAATGTAACCTGCAGTCACTAGAATAACAGATGTTTTTGCTGTGCATATTTTCTCATAATTGAAATAATACTAATTAAGACAGACTAAACCAAAAGCCTTGAGCGTTTTTGTATTTCCATATAATGTCAAATTTGGGAAGCATTGCTTCTTACCTCAGGTGAACAAAGGAGTACAGAACCTACATCCTCCTAGAAGCTATGCTAAGGGACATGGAAAATAAGGAGGTGATTGGTGACAGACAAAATGGTTTAACTAAGAGAAAATTGTGCCTGACAAATTTAGTGGCTTTTTACAGGTGTGACAGTGTTGGTGGATATAGAAGGTAACTGATTTCATCTGCTTGGACTTGTTCAAAGCATTTTAAACTGCCCCACATGACATCCTTGTCTCCAAACTGCACAGACATACCTTTGATGGATGGACCAATCAGTGGATAAAAAGTCTGGATGGTCACACTCAAAGAGTTGTGGCCAATGGCTCTAAATCCAAATGGAGACCAGTGAGGAGTGGATGCTCCCCAGGGGTTGGTACGGGGACTGGGGCTGTTTAACCTCTTTGTTGATGACATGGGCAAAGGGACTGAGAGCACCCTCAGCAAGTTTGCTGGTGACACTGAGCTGTGTGGTGCAGCTGACACACTGGAGGGAAGGGCTACCATCCAGAAGGAGCTGGACAGGTTCAAGAGGAGGGACTGTGAAAACCTCATGAAGTTCAACAAGGCCAAGTGCAAGGTCCTGCACCTGGGTCAGGGCAAGCACAAACATGGTACAGGCTGGGTGGAGAAAGGATTCAAAGCAGCCCTGAGGAGAAGGACTTGGGGGCATTGAGTGATGAGAAGCTCAACATGACCTGGCAGTGCCCATTTGCAGCCCAGAGAGCCAAATACATTCTGGCTACAGCAAAAGAAGCGTAGCCAGCAGGTTGAGGGAGATGATCTTCCCATTCACCTGCTCTCGTGAGACCCCACCTGGAGTAGCATGTCCCACTCTGGAGCTCTCAACAGAAGGGCAACACGGATTTACTGGAGCATGTCCAGAGAAGGGCCATGAAGATGACGAATACTGAAACAACTCTCATACAAAAACAGGCTGGGAGAGTTGGGTTAATCCAGTCTGGAGAAGGTTGAGGGGACACCTTATTGGTTCTTCCAGTACTTGAAAAATTGTACAAGAAATCTGGAGTGGGACTTTTTACATTAGCATGTATGGATAGGACATATGGGAATGGTTTTAAACTGGAGGATGGTAGGTTTAGATTAGATACTAGACAGAAATTCCTTACTAATTTCTGTCTAGTATCTAAGGGTGGTGAGATACAGGCACAGGTTGCCCAGAAACATTATGGCTGCCCCATTCATAGAAGTGTTTGAGGCCAGGTTGGACGGTGCTTGGAGCAACATGGTCTAGTGGAAGGGGAGCCGGGAATTAGATGATCTTTAACGTCCCTTCTGAACCAAACCTTTCTATGAGTATATGTACTTCAGTTCTTCAGTATGAAGCAAATTTTAGTAATGAATGGGATCAGCAGCTATTTGAAATCTACACAGAATAGTGGAGCTAATTTCTAAAAATATGCATTTGTTTATTATATCTCAAAAATACCATTTTTATACTCCTTATTTCTATATCATTGTTATCCTTCACTGAGTAATATGCTGGACGTTATATAAATGTCACTTTAATATTGAAACCAGATATATGTATATAGATGTTTTTATTAGATGTTGGCTACTATATATTTATGGCAAGATCACTTATATTTCCTAGAAATAAAGGATAAATGTATGGAAAACTCAACACATAACAAAGGTTACCTTTGTTCTTGGAATTCTATTCATTTTTGCTTTTGAGCAGATAGAAGAAAAATTCTGACTAACCTTCAACTCTGGGTAATTCTGGCAATTTCTGGAGTACAATCGCATATAAGAGCAGATGTTTTATAGTTTTTTGTTATCTTCTAGTAGTTTTGTACCCAACCACCAGTTAAAGGCTATAGCCATTTTACTAATCTGTGTTCCAGACATTTTTGTTTTTGTCTTTTATGACATGAAAAGAAGCAGCCAAATCTATAAAAGGCCTATAACAAACTACTATTCCATGCCACTGTCTAAGATCATCTGGATTTCTCCCATTATTACTTATCTCAAACATTCCAAAACAATGAAAAAGTTTATTATTCTACCTCAAATCAGAATAGATTATTTTAGTTCTCTCAGCTGGAGAATGGATAGAAGTATTTCAGAAGCCCTCAGTTTCTATACTGTAGAATGGATAGCTATTTTAATGCATGTTCTGTTGAACAAGGCAAAACATGCTTCATCTGGTACCAGGGGATGCTGATGTTACGTGGTTTGTCTGATGTTTTGTTTTTTAACAAACTATATATATATATATATAAAATTATATATATAAATATAAATAATTTTCTATATTTTTTACTGTTGGCTTGGATACTACTCCCGGGGACAAACTAAATTTTTCGGCCTTTTTTTACCTATTTTCTATATTGTAGCTCAGAAGCAACATGACAGCAGTAGCAATTTCTTACCTGTTTTACTCCTCATTAGTATTGCAACACTTCAGTAATGATCCTGTGTTCTCTGGATCAGCTGACTATGGGAAGATAATTTACTGTTTAATACTATTTACAGAACTGGTCTGACTTGTAAGCGCTCTTTAGATTTAAGGATGCCTTACTGATGCTGCCAAAAACTCCTGTACAATGAGCCTGCTCTGAGTACAATGGACTATATAGGTTCTAGACATCCTTTCCAGACTATATAGTTCTGTGTCTCTATGTTCATCTTACAGTTACATGCATGAGTACTTATGGTGTGTGTAGTCCTATCTTTAAGAAACCCTTTGGAATGACTTTCAGACCTAGAACCATTTCCAGTGTTACTGTTCCTGTCATGCCACTTGTTTGCTGTCTCAATTACACAAAGAATATTTAACAATCCTACGGCACCTCTGGAGCAGCTGGAATCTGTTACCTTCTCTTTGTTGTATTGTCAGCACAACTGACCCAACACGTTGGGAGGGTGCGAGCTGGATGAACGTGTAGCAAAAGCAGCCCAACAAAAACACTGGCACCCTGTGCAGTCATACAGTTAGCATATGGGTGAAAGCAAAAGCATAATCTCTTTTCCTTTGGCCTGCTCATCAATGCCTATGTGTATAGAACAAAGAAGACAACGTATCTTGCCAATATACAGAATCAGTATCTGACCTATATTGATCAGTAGTCAGGAGCAGCTGATTGAGAAAGAGAATACAAGAATAAGGTGCTTGATACATGTGCATGTCAGTGGAGACCTGAAGAAGATGAACAGACAACTCTTTCTCTTTCCAAATTATAGGAAGATGGTTAGATTTTCAACAGCCAACTATTGTACATATGAAAGTCACAACTTGCTCTCACAAGAAAATGGAAAATGAAGCAGCACTTCTCATTCTCATTTCACTTTATGCAATAAAAATAATATCTGGTGAGACCTTTGAAATTTATCAAGAGGTAACAGAGATAGTGATGACACAATTTATTACTCAGTTATTTTGGTTTCCTGCAGAGTTACCATGTTCCATTAGAGTTTCTGCAAAATAGCATGTGGTATTTTATCTTTTCAAATCATTACCTTGCATTCTTTTCTCCTACTCGAAAGTGGAGACTATTAAAAGAAAATTAATGAACAGTGTTTAATCGGGATTTGTACTGTTATTTGGCAAAGGATGATGGCAGAGGCTGCCCTCCATTTCAAAGACATGTCAGTCTTTTTAATTACATGCTAGTGGTAATATTTCAGTGAGTTTCTAAACCAGAAAATTAAAAACACGTGAGACTATTCTGCTATAAAGGAGTGTGTGTTAACTATTCACCATTCTATTAAGAAATTATAAACTGCATTAATTTCTACCAATGAAAAGAGAAACAGCAAAGATGATGTAACCTGGCTTCTATGCTCACAATTCAGTAAATAAAAAATATCATCTCCATAATGCCTCTTTTTGGTCTGTCAATCTAAACAGAATTTAACAATAAAGGAGTATTTGATTACTTCAGTTGTCTGGTTAGTGAAACTTAGGCCATTCATGGCCTACTGTCCTACTTTCTTAGAGGAAGCCCAGTGTAATCAGAAATTGTGCATAAAAATCCAGCCTGGTGAAGATGAGTGTGAAATACATACTTTCATCCCAGGAGTAAGAATCGTTTTCCTCAACATATAGACCATGCAGAAATTGGAGCTATAATCTCTACAGTCAATATATACATACACATGTGTTTATTTATATTGTATTTTAATATGATGCTGCTGACCAAAAGCCAAAAAGATTTTTTTTCATTTGTATTTGGACACATAGACACCTTTTGTCTAATGGGGAAAATGTCTGGTTTCCGGTCAAATTATGAGGAACCGACAGCATACCAGACCAAGTAAAATAAAGCTAATTCTAGGTATCTGAACATTCATTGAAGTTTTAACCCTAGGTCAGGTATTTGTTCATAGTTTGTATAAGCAGAGAATACTATGTAATGCTTCTATGGCAAAGTAAAAGCATCTAAAATGTCATATATCGCCTTTCAGCTATACTCTATGCACAGAAAAACAAAACCCACATGTGCACAGTCACAACCACACATCTATGTATAAATGTAGGAAATAAACTTATGTAAAGGTGTGTAAGATTTCCACGAGTACATCTGTATGTCCAGTTTCTTCCCTAGGTAAAACTTTCTTTTAGGATTTGAAGAAAACTTCTATCCCAATAAAACTGTTAGTGCTCAACTATAACAAGATTTGCTATGTTTGAACCTTCACTAGGCAAATGTGGGCTCTTTTTCATGTTTGGCTTTTTTCTTGTGTGTGTGTGTGATTCAAAAGCAAGGGAGGAAACACCTGAATTTGACACAAACTTAGAAGTTGCAGAGTAAAGAAACAAAAACATGCTACTCTTCAACAGACAGCTGTGGTGGGAACCCACTTCAGTGAGTATGCCTCTTCTCTGCTATACTATGCATGTGTACCAGTTGTCAACTTCATAATTACGTATGCATTCATGCAGAGATGATGATGGAGTACTATGTTTTTTAAGGAGAATCTTGTCTTTTTAGGCTTAGGAATATACTTGCTAGACACCAAAAACCATGAAGACTGAATACAAACTTCCTATCTTGGTAAGAAACAATATGCTAGAAGTCCATGCCCCATGAGATGAGAAAGGAGCAATGTGTGTGCACCTCACTAACCACTGCCTTTGTGTACGGTCTTAATTCACAAAATCTCTCGTGGATCATGCCATCTCTGAAAAGGACAGAAAAGCTTGTTTTTGCCAATAGTTCTCTCTGTGTCCTAGGCTGTACACTAGCTGCTGCAAATGCTTGAACTTGCAAGGTGCCAAATCTTTGGATAATTTTGCAGATAGTTCATGTTTACACAGGATTAATACCACTGAAGTTATTAGACTAGTGCTGTGCTCAAGTGCACAGCATTTACAATAGCAAGCCCTGAGCAAGCCAGAGGAAGGCACTTTTGTTAGACACTGAAAATTTTTTCGTATTTCTTTGACCACCTTTCTAATGCAGCCCCTTAAGGGCAGCCTCGAAATTTTACTTCTTTCAGTAACTTAATCTATCCATTTATCAATACAGACATTTATTCAAAAAAACCCCAAACAAACCCCAAAGTTAAAGGTTTATGTTTCTTTTCTCACTGTCAAATCAGATTCACATTCTGAATGGACTGTTACTGGGAATCAGAAGCAAATTCGTAGTCCTTCTTCACTATTGACTGTCTGTCACTTTGCATTTACCTGCCTCATTTATTACCTTGCTTGTTTTTAACAGCAATCCAGTAAAATTTTGGTCTTTAAACCCACGACTGCTTATCATTCTGATCTGCCATTCCACCTAGATGACTGTAAGAAGAAATTGTGACTATTGCTAGACTCAAATATGTCAAAATTATTTCAGAAATACATATCAGCTACAGTGGTGCCAAAAGACAACACTACCTTATATGCAAAAAGCAAACAGAAATAGATATGCAAAAGCTGATCTCTTATTTAGAGGATTTAATATAATTGAAACAAATCATCATCTACCCATGTAACTAAGAAGCCCACCTCTGTTCTGAAGAGACCCAAATTGCTTTGTTAAGAAACGTATGCAATTGCTGACGTGTGACTTTAGCCAATAGCTTCCTGCTGAATAAATGCTGAGGGCATTCCTGACATTCCTCGAGGGAGGTTCCTGGCCAAGCTCTGGCGGCTGTGTCCATCCCAGTTTTGTACTGAGTGCTGAGCTTCACCCACGCAGAAGCCGGCTGGTGTCAGCACACGCTGGAATTTCCAGACATATATGGACAACACTCGTGTGAACAGGGCGTTCTTCACCCCCATGCACAAACCGGGACAGGAGCGTGCTGAGGTCTCATGTTATAGATTCCCAATGAGGCAATCACATGAATCCAGTGCTTTAATTTGGTACCTACATCACCAAGGCAGGGTAGATGTCATTTTCCTCTGTCTGGTTTTTTTGTTTGCTTTGTTTAGTTTTTGGGTGCATTTTTAAAAATTAAATAGAGTGGCACTTCTTTCAGTAAGGTGGAACTTATTCAAAAAATTTCAGCATTTTATTTTTTTTTCTAAGCTTTTGATAGAAATATTCTGGGTTTGCAATAAAGTTTATTTTTTCTCAGGAAATTGTCTAAAATTATCACTCATTTAACAAATTATATCTTCTTCAAAATGCTTTACCTTTACAAGTCTTACTTAAATGGAATCAAAAAAATAAAATAAGCATTGATTGTACACCTTCATCTCACGTGTCTGTGGAATGCTATAGTTCTCACTAAACTCCTGAGTAATCATAAAGGTGTATTTATGACTTCTTCCAGCTCAGAAAAGTGAACATTCCTATTCAGAGTCACTGGTAAATTTTCTTCGGAGGGCAGAAATATCAAATGTGCCTGAAAAGCTCTTATCAACAGAGCATATTTGGCAGCCAGTTATAAAGGTGTTGACACCCTCTTCTTCAACAAGTACTGACTACCCATTTCTTTCATTCCTTCCCAAAGTTCTACCTTCTCTGAAAGTGCATTCATGTTACTTTGAGTAAGGAAGGATTCAAATAACAAAATATGTCCCTCCTGCCCCACTTTCACCTTTTGCCATCTCAGACCCACTGTTGTTTCCAGTCATGTTTTGTTTGTGTATAAGACTCACCTTGTTATTTATGCTCTTTCCCTACTCTGCACTGACAGTATTTGTGCTGAAGGTCACTGCCATTTCCTTGGTGTTCTTCCAGGGATTTAACCGTTTCTTAGTTCTTTCCAACAGCAACTAGTATTTGCATTCAAGCTTGAGTATACATATAAATTGCCACTCCTTTTTTACACTGTCATGAGGTCCTTGGGACCTCTTGAATTATGTTGCATATGTGGAACAGGCACGACCAATAGGGTGGACTCTAAGTATGGAATAATACTGAATGTTACTAGAATTGTTTGCTGCTGTAGGTGATCCCAGTCAAAACATCAAGTAAAGAAAATGAAATATTCCAGCATGGACCCAGCCTTGTCAAATTGGAAGACATGCTACAAATACTAATTTTTCTCAAAGGCATGTCCTGGCACTATTTGCCTCAGGCCATTACTTTATAGGCAGAAGCATCCAGCTGCATATACATGCTAGCTAAAGGAGAATCAGGGGGTTTACATAGTATACGAAAATTTGTAAATTACCCATGAAAAAAGTACCATTAACATGACCTATTTCTTTCTCTGTGTTCTTTATGAATGGCTCATAAAGAGAGTTTATTAGTTTTGATAAGAAGTAAAACAGAAACATATCAATAAGGTATATCTAAAAGATGTATGAGACATAGATACAAGTTTCACAAATACCCAGAAAAAGTCCAATGTCTATGAAATATGGCTTTAAAACACTGAGCTTTTTGTTACATCACGAAGTATTTAGGAACTATAATTTAAATTAAAAATCTGAAAAATCAACATACAAAATGGTGTAAAAACAGATTAATTTTTCTTATTATTCTTATGCAATAAATCCTAATTTTTTGGCTTTTTCTGAACTTGACACAGCTCTAAATTCTGAGGCAGAGATTTTCTTCTTGCTATATTTTTATTAGTACTTAGCATAGCCAGCCAATGGCTAAGATCAGGAGTCCCTAGGAAGACCAACAGTACAAAAAATTAGTATTTTAACTAAATAGGCAGAGGCAAATGAAATAATTCTTTCTTTTGTTATATTTGATTTTCTTTTATCAAGGATATTTATGCATGAGTCACTATAATGTCCAGCACAAATGTGTATAACAAAACATATACCAAGCTACTGAAAAGGGAAATGCCTTTTCATTGAAGTGTTCACTTGTATAAGGTAGGATAATGTGGATATCTAAGAAAAAGAGTGAAAACAGGATAAAAATAAACCCCTTGGATTAACATGGTAATTATAGAACATCCCTTGCTTACTTTTGGTCTCTGTGTATTTCTGCTAAATGGAGATGAACAAGTCCAACCACAGATTAAGTGAAACCCAGCAGAATATCCAAGAATTGCTTTTGAACTACATACAGTTCTAAAAACTTGAAGCTTCCTTATTGGAAAACGTTAGGAATTGTTCAATATCAGCTAATGTCCTGGTAACTGTATTTTTCATTAAGATACCTCAGGTGACATTAAAACTAAGAGTGTTTTCTGAAGCCAGAAGCTATAACTTGTTATTTAAGCATTTCAAAGTACTCTTAATTAAATAAAATTTCATCAAAATGTCCTATTTCATCAGATCCAACTTTCAACACCAATTATTTTTTGTGACAACTTTGGCCTGAGGAAAAAACCATCAGTGCTGTCTCTCATTCCATTATCCAGTATAACTGCTCTGCTGTTTGTAATCTGTTACTATTGTCACGGATGTTTCTAAACTGCTGTTTAGCTAACATATATATTTCCTGTGTATATTTTCTGGTTCAGGCGGAGGAGTTTCTTTGAATCTTTAACACATTTTGATTTGTCTCTACACTCCCGGCATGTTTACTTGATGGGCATTCCTGTGAATATTCCACAGAATGCTTCAGAGAATTTCACAGCATCAGAGAGATGGCATAGGTAGCAGAGAGAATAAGTGACTGTTGGGCAAGCAGAGCTAACACAATAAACAAACATGGTAATACTTCACCTCTCTTTGTGGCCATAATCAATAAAGGATCAATAAACTTGGCATGCAAAAGTGGTTATTGTGCTTTTCCTGTATGTTTTTTTCTGTAGCAACTCTATCACAACGTTAAGGAAGAAAAATCAATGAGCTTACAGGTCAAGGGTCTCCAGCCATTTGAAAACTTAAACAGTCCTGGAAGATGATGACACATGAGACTTTAAACAACTAAAAAACTGATGTGAAATGTTCTATCACCATATCAATCCGATCTAATTCTGTTATCCTATATCGTCCACATAAACAATTTGCCCACAGTTCAGTAAGGTGTTACTGGTGCAAAACTAGGGCAAATTACCTTTGGCAGCAAATGGCTTTCTCCCATCCCCCATTGCATTCTATGGGAAAGCTGACAATACGTAACATGCTGATGGGAAAGTCTTGCAGGGGGTACTGAAGGGTGAACAATGAAAAGTTCCTGCAGGAGGTACCTCTCAATAATGAAATCCATAGAGCGGAAATCCTCTTGCGTGATAAGAAGAAACTTCAAAGTTTTTGAAACAGTGGGAATGATTTCACAGAACCTAATTCTTGGATCCACATAAGGCTTACTATCAATGACCAAAAAAACCTCATACACACCTGAGAGTGCCTGTTCTTCTTAAGATACTGTCTTTTATCTTTACCTCTATCCATCTGCAGAAATTTATTCCTGTACTTTTCTTTCGGAATCTTTCGTGGCTGTGTACAAACTTGTCAGGAAACGTGGCTGCATGTCATAAGGCATCTTTCCAGGCTGCAGTGTCTGCAGTGCCTGAGGCAGGGACACTAACAAGCTCATGATATATTATTTTATACTTATACCAGACATTTTTACAGAGAAAGATGAAAATACTACTGTTAGATATGCACTGTCTTTCTAGTAGGATTTTGGAGAACATAAATAGGCACACTTCTTTTGCAAGAATTGCAATACAGACAGGAGAACTATAGTGCTTCTTGAAGGCAAAAAGATGTAATAGCAAGACATGTAATAGCAAGACAAAACTTCAAGACGTGTAGCCAAAACTAGATTTGTATTTTTTAAGTACACTTATTCCCAAGATTGATATGATTCTCATTTTAAAAAAATCTTAGATCATATGAAATTATTTATTTTCAGTTTTGGAAAGGTAATAAAAAGAAGCTTGTGTGAAAAAAAAAATTAAATGGATCTGACTGTAATCCTAAATCAGTTTGTTCCTCAGTTTGGCAGGTCACAGGGTAACTTAGCAGTTGTGTAAAATAAGTTTGGCTCCAAATCTGTGCAATATGCAGAGTAGCCACTAAATTTTTAAACAAGTCTGAACACAAGATGTTTAGACATTGACATATCTTTCCTTTTCTCATGCATCCTTAAAAGTAGTTTTTAAAATTATATGTGTGTAAATAGGCGCATAGTAAAGTCTGTGAAAAAAAAAAAATTCCCTCATTGAGTCTAAATAATTACAATAATTGATTCTAAATAAACATGATCACCTATGTTTCATACAAAGTATATAGAAATTACTTTCTTCCAGGAACATCTCTGATTATCATGAGATCACATATAAGTAGAGAAAAGGTTCCTTTACACCACAGTTTCATTCCTCAAGCCTTCATCTTCTGCAGATTACTTTGTCTGTTGGACCAGATATTGCAGAGTGCCAAACGGTGGACAACTGTGTGAAGAGGGGATGTTTCTCATTCCATAACCTTTTCTCACTGGCATTTACATTCAGTAAATGGAATGTGGAGAACCAGTTATCCCTAACAACTAATTGAGACTCAAGAGCTCTTAAATTTAGTATTCCAAAGAATGTAAAGGCCAAATGGCTGTCAACTGAAGCAAGGTTCAGCTTGGAAACAGGACAGAAGTTCTTAACAGCAAACACAACTTGCCACAGTTCTAACCATCGGGTGGAGTCTTCTGTGTAAGAGGTCCTCCCCTTGTGAAAGATAGGCTCTGATTCAACTGCAGGTTTTGGGGCTTAATGCAAAAATGGCTGGGTGAAACTGTGTGGCCTGAGCTATGCAGGAGGTCAGACATCCTGTCCAGAACAGACTCTTCTGAGAAGGAAATTTATAAAAATAATAACAAAAATATGTAACCCAGTTAGTGTATCAAGCATTTATTTAGGACTTGGGTTCAAAATTCTAATGTGCTTTTCCCCCACGGATTCCTAGAGCCATTTATAACAGGCCAGCTTCTCATGACTACTTATATTTATAGTTTTTCTTCTTGGTTGTCACTGGTCACATTTTCAGGCTTTGCATTGCATTTTAAATAACCTGAGTCATTTCATGTTCATGTTTACCACTCTATTCCTTATTTTATGAGATTTTTCCATGAGTCTGAAATGATAAATGTCCTTTCTTCCTCTCTGCTGAAAAGTCACAACCACAAGTCATCCATCACAGCTCAAATTTGTCCCTTAAAATTTTATCAGATTGCTCACAGGAGAGGTATTTCCAAGCTAGAAGTTAAAGCTCAATTTTTCTTTAGTTCTCAGAGGAGATGAAAAGAGCTTGCCCTTCCTCCAAAAAGATTGTTTCTACTTTTTTCTTCAAATTCTGCACGAAAATTTACTAAATGAAAAGTCTTTTCATTCCTGGCACCTCAAGCACTTGCAGTTCCTTTTAGGGTTTTTTGTATGCTTTTTATACTGGCAGGAAGAAAACTGAGAGGGAAAAGGATATGCTGCTGTTGTGTCCATCACCTCTGTCCCTCATGCACAGTTCACTAGTTTCAAGCTTCAAAAAATAAATACTTCATGCCCAGAGTGCAAGAAACGAATATCAATTAGTGTCCAGAAACTTTCTTTAAAAGACTCAGTACATTCAGCTCTATGTTGTATATCATCTTGCATCTTACTCCGAATTTATGAACAGTCTCAAATCTGACTGAGATGTATCATCTAAAGCATCACTCGCCCCCAGTGTAATAAACCTGCTTCCTTCAGCTTTCTGCAGATAGGAATAGTCTAGCAGTGCCAGGCTATTACATACATCTATGATGCCTGGCCAGCTGTAGGGTTCTGTGCTGGGGACCTCAGTAAGGCACACGTGCCTCCAGCTTTCCTGTACTTTGGCAGTGCTGTGGCCCTCACTTCCAGTATGGTAAGTACATGAGTAAGGTTTGCGGTTCAATCTTTTGGTTTCTACATCTTCACATTTAGTTATTAGTTTTAAAGGCAACACACTGCAGAGGGAATAATGTGATGTGTGGAGCTGGCAGTAGAGATTTTTTCCCCAATGTTTGCGAGGATCCCATTTCTCACAGATATTACTGCCAAGAAAGAGCCTCTTTTTTTTTTTTTTAAAGGAAATACGGATTGCTAGCAAGAATCTTCTGCCTAAAGTATTTCTCCATTCAAATGCTGACACTACTCTAAAACAAGAAAGACTTATTCAAAAATACTTATTATTTTGAGTGGGAGAAGAAGGCAAAGAGGTCCAATATGTGGAATTGAAAAGATTAATCTAATAGCTGTAGAGGTAACAACACAACTATCTTGCAAAAGACCTTGGAGAAGCGGCGGGAAGGAGAGAGCACAAACACCTTCCCAAGGAAAGGGTCTGTTGCCTTTAATATTCAGCTGCAATAGTGGGAAATTTCAAAGCTGTGTGTCCAAGAGCAAAGCCTGAGCTTTATTAAGCAGGCAATATAATATTAACATACATACTCTTAGAGACCCATAAATGGTTGTATCATGCCTACCCTGTTTTGTGTATTCTTTCATAGTCTTTCTTTTTAACTGATAGGCAGAAAACATGTTTCCTTAAGGAAAGATCAAGCAGGATGGTGAATCATACACTTTTATTCCTCTGGCTGATATTTAGTGCATTAATAAACAAGAACTGTAAACATCTATGTATGTCTGAGGAAGAAGTCCTCTGCTGCAACTACTGATGAGAGCTGCTGACAGGGAAACCAATGCAGGGCACTGCACAGGCCCTGGCATTAGGAATAGGAGGGAAGCACTCAGCAGAGCCTGCTTCCAGTAGGTTGAAAGGACAAAGCAGGTTTCCTCCTGACTGAACAACTGTCAGTGATCACACAAAGTGAAAGGAAGTCAGAAACCAGAGCAGCATGACCTGTTGGGATTAACTACAAAAGCTAATTCAGAAGCCCCTGCTGCTGCCAAAATTATGAGGACAAAGAATTTGGCTTAAAGACACTTTCTTTCTCTTCCTTTGTAACTGAATAACTCCAAGGTGGTGTAGAACATAAACCTGCTAGAAAAATATGGAAGCCTGAAGGTTGTTTTTCATAAACAGATCTGATACAATTACTGGTAGCAAAGAGGAAATTGAGCTAGAAGCTATGAATCCCTAGGCAAACCTCCTGAAAATTAAGCGTGTGTTTGGGAGTGAAGGTTTTGGTTGGACTTTCCCCTAACGGGCAGACAGAATGTGCTAAGTCTGAGTCCAATTCCATGTTTTTCTTTGTTTTCATTGTTATGATAGTCATGGCTACTGCTGCAAAATTAGGCCATTAAAAAAAAGGCAAGCAGCCCATGCCAAATGGTTCCCATTTGAGCTAAACTCCTTGGGCTCAGCAATAGACAGAAAGGTACCTATTTAGGACATGTGTTTTCTGCTTATTTCTGCCCTTGACTTGTTTTGGATGATACAGTGAGTTGACAGATGAAATTTCCTTCCTAGGGAAAAAGGCTGATATTTTCCAAACTATTTTCATCCCAAATTGGCATTTTCAGAGACCAATATGTTTAGGAAAAAAATCAGTTCAGAAATGTCAAAATATTTTTTTTTTAAATCTAACCCAAGTATTCAATGTTTCCCAAACTGTTTTAAGTTTGTTCACACACGAACTGGAGTCATGTTGCCTTCCTAGGGGGTGGCAAGGGCATTATACGTACATTTATAACTACACAGTAAATATCTCATCAGATTTTGAGCTAATGGAAAGCTGCTCAGAAACTAGAATCAGGATGGGAGACTTGCACCTGTGCTAAATATGCAAAGAACTGGCCAGAATGTGTATCCTGGACCAGCACTGATAGCTCCTCACAATGTGAAGATCCCAAAGCAACCTAGCTGTATTATCATGGCACAGAACCCAAAAATGCTTGATTCTTCTTCTCAACCAAACAGTGCAAAAATTCCCTGTGACTTTCATCTGTTGATGTAGAGCATCTGTGGTTCACAAGACAAAGTCACAATCAAAAGAGCAGCTGAACAACTTTAGCATAGACCTACTAATATAAGTTGCACCAGCACTTACAGTACTAAAGAGTAGGAATGAAATGGTCTCTCAGGATCTGTGGAAATGAGGGATGGTATTATTCAGAGGGGGTGAAAGCAGAAACATTTAGATCTTGTCTCCAGAAGAATTTATGGTATTTTCTACAAGTTTCACACTTGTCCTTTAGTCTGAGATGTGCTTTTTGGAACATTAACTGTTACGTTTTGACTAAAAAATGAAGAATGTTCCTTTCTTGCTCCTTTCCCCGCCTTTTAAAAGACGTTGTGTAAGTGTAATGTTCTCGTAAGACCATTTAAATGAGAGAGAAGTATAACTATGTTGTCTTGCAGACTTCATTAAATTGTGCTTAGAACTCATTTGCTTTGTTGACTCAAGTTATGGAATGAATTCTTGTTGTAGGGATTCTTTATATGTCCCAGAACATTCATAACTCACTGAGTTCAGCCATGTACAAGTGTTTAATTACAGACTGACTGTTTCATGTAAAAAAATGTTTGCCAGCAGTATTTTGGCATAGTAAGGTATGAATTTTGTAGATCTGCTCATGAGCACCGGCAGCAGAAATGGGGAAAATTACTTCTCCAGAGTTTCTTGAAGATATAAGTTTCTGGATCTTGGCATAATTGGTTCCTGCTGGAACTGTGCTAAATTTTGCCTTAAAATTTATTGTTTTGCCCACTTCTACAGATAGAAATGTATGTACATTTAAAAATAGCGCATGAAAATGAAACTCACAAGACACCATTGTCTAAGATGTGAGCTCAAACTTTGTCCTGAAAGACAGAGAGCATCTAGGCTTTGAAAATACATATCATTAATATGCTACTAAAGTGAAGATGCATCTCACAATTCATAGGCTAAAACCATAAAAATGTCCTGCATTATTTCATCCCTGAACTGATTATTTTGGATACTTGAACTGACTAGAGGATGGAGGTTTCTTTACATCCATATTTCTAAATGGATTTTTTCATCATAGATTTCTATGCAAAATCTTGTCTTGCAGTAAAATGCTGAATTTCTCTGATGGAGTGCTTGTAGAACTAAACCTGAAGATTTGGGTTGAAGAAGACAGATTTTTTTCTTTTTATTTTTTTCTCTCTCTCTTTTTTTAAAACATTTGGAAATGCCATTATCTTGAGACCTGGGATTTTTATATGATACCTTATCTCCCCTCTCTCTGCCTTTGAGGGCTATGGCTGCAGCTGCTGTGCAAAGCAGTTTCCTTTGAATGTCCATGTCTGAAGAAAAATTTCTGCTATTCTTAACTGCTGAAGTTTGAGACCCTGTATCAAGCCAGCATACCTTATTGCAACCTCAGCCTCCTCTACATGAGACGGCGCTGCCTCGCCTCAGTGAAGACCATGTGTAATCCTTTGTTGGCAGACATTAGATAGACCAAAATATGTGAGGACCTACTTTAGAGAGTGATGTTGCCTCACTTCTGTCTGGAAGACAGAATACAAAATTGAATCAGGGAGGACTTAAAGAAAACCGGCTAAGTTGTTTCAGTACCTGAGGACTAGGTGAGCAAGTTTTATGTACTGCAAGTGGAAGTTTTTTGGGAAGGTGAGGAGAAGGGTTTCCCAAAGCTGCAACGGCAAGCACAGGGAGTCTGAGTGAAACACCGCCAAGAAGGTGTCATTTACACTATCTCTCCATTTCAGCACATGTCAACTGGAATCAGTCTTTCCATTTGCATTTTGGGCTCCCAGATCCTGCTCCTCGCTGACCACATGAGGGGCCATGTCATGCCTGTGAGGGGTATTGACAGGGAGGCCAAATGTCCAGGAGGCCCAGAGGTAGCAGGAGCTCTGGGGAAGGCCCTGCTTCACTGCTGTGGGGGTGCCCCAGGGGAAGGGACAGCCCTGGGGCTCCTGGCATTCCTCCTCCACCCTCTTCCAGTAGGTGGCTGCCCATGATGAGCTGAGCTGGACCAAAACCCTTGGGTGGCAGTGATCAGCCACGGGACTGTGGGTGGCATGTGCTGGGGGGCTCTGGGCCGAGGGACCCAGTGTCCCCTCCATGGCCCCTGCCAGAAATGCAGGAAAGTTCTCGTAGCAAGCAGGCAGTTATGCGGTTTCACACCTAAGCCCTGAGCCAAAAGGGTGGAAGTGGCATTTTCAGGCTCTCACCAGCCAACCAGCTGGAAGGCCAAGGCTCATCTGTGAAAGAGGCTGAGGGTGAGATATTCCCCTCTGGCAGCTCCCATTGTGGGCTCTGTTTGCTCCTCTCTAGGCCCTGGCTGTGCTCCGAGGTACCTTGAGGTACACAAGTCCTTGCAGCATGAGCTCATTTGTTGTCATTTCCACTTCTGGGAAAAAAAGGTCATAAGAAGTGATCATTAAATGTGCAGTATTCATACAGCATGGCCTCTAACACAACAGGCATGTTGCAGTGTTATCACATCCAGGAAAACAGCAGCAGGCTGCGTAGCTTCAAAATACCACCCAGAAACTCTTGTTTGGAAAGGACAACTCAGAGCATCAAAGCCCAAATATATTTGCCAAACCATACTTTAACTTACTGCCAGGACACCAAATGTATCCCCTTATTAGCAACAATCCACTAGGCAACATGGTGACTGCTTCTGCCAGGTGGCCATGGGTTTGCTTCATGGAGGTCAGCAATACAAACAAAGCCCTACACATATTAATGCTTCGTAAGAGAGGTGGGGGGTGTTCCAAGTGAAATAAGCCAGGGGACAATTTGTTAATAAGCAAGCCTCAAAGAAAGAATACAACAAAATCAATATACTGGATAGTTGTAAGGTCGAAGGAAATTAATGAAAATTTTAAGGTTCAGATTAATCGTTTCAGAACAAAAACAAATTAGACATAAGTGTCTAATAGAAATCTGATTGAGGAAACAAATTAGAATGCAAGGTATATAACCATACTTTAAAAATCCAAAGGGAATGCCTTGGTTTCTATCTTGCTTTTTCATACTGTCCTCATCTGCAGTCATTTATATGGCAGGGTATGTGGAATAACTTCCTTCTGTATCTGCAAAGAGGGAAAAGGAGGGAAGAGCTGTGACTCCCCTAACTGCTCCCCTGAGCCAGTCACAAAGAAAAGTCACCTCTTCACATCTGAAAGCCCTGCAACAACACGCTCTGCTTACTGAAACACATCTCTCCAAGCCACATCAAACTTCTGACACGGCATGCATCCAAGTCAGCTCCTGTCATGACTGTAATCATGGTATCTACTGACACTCTGACTGTGTCCATGGCTGTGTGTATGCACAGGTCCTGAGGGAAAATTCTGAAGACTGTGATATGCCTGACATAGCCCTACAACGAATGTGTGCATTGTGTTTGCCAGGAACTCTTTGTGGGAGACAGAGGGACAAGTCATGGCAGCAGTTTGCTTTTGTAATGTTGTTTTGCTTCTTTTCTTTTTTCCCAGAGATGCATTTTGTACTCTGCATGCATCTTTCAGTCCTTGTCCTTGAACTCCTGAAAACAAAAATCTAGAATGTCAAAACATGATAAGGGGTTTAAACAAACAAACAAAAAGCCTAACCACAAACTGTATGCAAAATAGATACTTCAAATATATATAACACATACATATTTTACATAGGTACATGCATATATGTCCCGTATGAAAATATACATGTACACATGAAGACATGGCATTTAAAATGTGCATACACACAGGCAAAAATCCTGCAGAACCACACCAAACTGATAGTCTTGTTCAGAGAGGTACTAGACTGGTTTTGCCTTTTAATATTTTACCATCTGAACTCGGGATAATAGCAAGCATATATAATTTCAGAGTTTAGTTATCTTTCTTACAAGTACTTTAACTCTTGGTATCTATTGGGTAGCAAATGTCCATATAAACTTCTAGGAATCACATACATGTGAGCTTGCACATGGAACCAATCTCTTCTAGGTATAACTAAAAATGTTTTTACTGATCAGCAGGTCCTAAAGCAGAACTCACTGTTTTTTTCCCTTTGACTTCCTTTACTCTGATAGATCTTAAATACCATGTTCAGAGTCTGATAACCTGAAAGGGCATTGCTTAGCATAAGGGTGAAATCAAGTTATTTGTGATTTGATGGCTATTACTGACTCTCATATGGGAGCAAAACATTCTGTGTAGAGAACTCATGAAATTTATGTCCCTTTGATTTATAAACTGTTCGCTTGCAGGACATAGGATTCAGATTTATGAGGACCAGGAAGGAGAGGGTTGTAGTTGTTCTATTCCTAGCCGGAAATGCGGGTGCTTGCTGATTTAATGGTGCTAACCAACCGAAGAATATTTTTTTTCCCTAATATTTCTATATCTGTGCTCAAAAAAAGATAGCTACATTTTAAATCATTTTCAGCTCATAAAGACATAGACTTTAAGGAGACTTATCACACTACAACTTTCTGAGTCCAGAAAGTCTTACAAATGCCTAATCACAGTTTTGTGCACTCAATAATGCAGAAAAGTCCAAATTTAAGGTCTAGCAGTTGAAATGCTGCTATAGAAGGGGTTAATAACTGGTTTCAGCAGTTATATGGGATAGAAAAAATAAGGTGCTGAGCTGGTTGCAAGGACACCTGCAACTGGCACAGCATCAGCACCCTCTCTCCAACATTCTGCACCCACATCAGTAGGCTGGGAGAGGATAACCAGGACAACTGACCCAAACTGACCAAAAGGATACTCTATGCTATCTGCTCAGATATAAAAAAAAGGAGGAAGCATGGCCATTCATTATCTATATTTGTCTTCCATTGTAACCATTATTTCCTGGGAAGTGACTGGATATTGCTTGCTGATGGAAAGTAGAGAATAAAATATTTTGGTTTTTATCTTTGCTTGCTCATGGGGAACTTTTGCTTTTGCTTTATTAAACTGCCTTTTTCTTGACCCATGAGGTTTTTTCCATCTTATTTTCTCCCCCTCCCCGTCCTGTTGAGGAGGGGAGTGATAGAGTGGCTTGGTAGGCAACTGGTGTCAAGCCAAGGTCAACCCACCACACATGAACGTGGATAAGTTCCACCAGCCTAGAATGATAGCCATCCTTAGTGAAGTGTATAACATTACTTGTCAATATGCCATAGTACTGACAACTTCCTGGAAACCTTAGCAATGCAGAGGTTTGAAAGAAATGGAATAACCTGTAGTTCATAAACAACACAGGCTAAATAAGCTGCTTCTAAAAGCATCAGAAACTTTTGCTCATAGATTTATCCTTCACTTCTAAAACTAACAGTGCTAAAAAGTGGCATGACTAAAAAGGCAGTGCAGCAATAAAAATTCCAGTTTCACTCTAGGGATAGCTTCAGAGACATTGTGGTTAGAATTTTCTCCATTATTTGCAAGTTGCCAAAGAGGAATGTTCTTTATTCTGGATTGACTTTGGGAAACCTATTAAGATTTTTAATTGCATTCAAAAATATACTTATGCTTTGAAACCTAGTCTGAAGGAAGTTTAACCTTCATTAAGGTCTCTGAGCGTGGCTGAGACTTATGTACTAGGAGGTACTTAGCTTGTCTCTGCCCGGTAAAAATACAAGGAATAATGCCAGTTTGTGGAATGAATAGAGCAGAAGGGAAGGGGGGGGGGGGAACACAAGTTATGAGCTGCTTTGGTCTTCGTACTCAGGAAGTACCTACCAACTTCCATTGCCTCATCTCATCTCTTCTATTAGAAGGCCTTTATAAATTACAGGAATAAGTCACCCATTGCAAATAACTTCACAATGGAGAGCAACCAAATGGGACTGAAGCAGGATAGGAAACTCCCTTCTCCTACTGCAGATAGTTCTGAGTTTTTTGCATTTTTTCCTCTTGGGTAAGGATGAAAGTCAAAAATCTCAATAATTTCCACAAATTGAAAATCAAAAAAATGTGTGAGCTGAGTGCAAATGGAGCACTTAATTTCAATAATTTTGTAATATCTTATTACCGTGCTGATCTTTCTTTAATAATTTGTATTATTATTGTATCTAAATTTGCTAATATTTCAAATATTTTAGTTTTGTAAAAAATTCCGTCTTGAAGAAAATGAAATATTTTTAATTCAAGAAGTTGAAACAGGGCTATTTCTAATGTTTCTCATAAGAATTAATAATTAAAAAGCAAAGGGAAATGTAGGGATCCTTTTCTTAGCCATCAGTCTGAGTCATAACTCAAGGCTGTAACAGACGCTCCATATTTTGGTGTGATGGTTCTTTGGTGACTAAATCTTTTTCCTATCTGGTTGACCGCAGCAGTATTTGTATCAGGCCTAGAAAGATGGCTCTCTTAACTAGGCCAACACCAGAAGAAGGCTTCACTCATGTGCTGATAAGTCAATGGAACATCAAAGAGAAATATTCATTTTTTTAGCCAAGAACAGTGGAGATGATCACAAATAGAGTGTATCCTTTGGCAATAAAAATTTTCCTCTAGTCAATTCCATGACTAAGCCAAAGCCACTGCTTTGTTCCTCCACCTGTCTCAGTGAGTCAGAAATGGTTTCCTCTTGTTTTCCCTCCAAATGGGATACCAATGCCCTGCCTGGACTGCAGAGGCACAGGTGGTGTGCCCACATTTGCGAATTGCTTAGCCTTTGCAATCTTGGCAGCCTGTCTGAGCTCTGGCAAGCTTTTTTACTGAATGAGAGAGCAAATAGAGGGGAAAATCCGCTTTTCACGCTGCTTACCCTTTTTTTACTCTAAAAATCAGGAGTTTGAAAAATCTCATCAGTGTAATCTGTAATGTTTAGAACTGTGACTAGCAAAACTTCTAAATTTTGTTCATTAGCAGAAGTACTGAAATGTTTTGGAGTTTAATTCCATGGAATTCTAAAAGTTGGAAATGAGATACACATGTCTGAGACAAATTTTCACATTCAATTTGAGTTGTACTGCTACTCCAATGACTTCACAAGCATAGGTAGCTTTGTAGCTGTGAGTTATGCTGCTGTAATAGAGACTTCTTTCATTTACTGTATATATTTTAGCTTATCTCATAACTGCACTTCACAGAAAATTCTCTCTATTAAAGCACATAATTGATGGCTTTTGCCAAATGTTATTCCAAAGCCAATATGAGTATGAACAACATGAAGAGGTGCCACCTATACAAGTGTCATGTCAGCCCGGGCAGTGTGCTTCCCACCTAATCATGGTGGGAAAGAATCTGTATGACTCAGAAGCAGGAAAAGGAAAATAAGCATCAGACCTCTGGACCGAACAGTCAGCTTGCCAGGGAGGAGAGCTGTCAGAATTCTCCTCTGCCTTATTCGATGGATTGTAGATCTGTGATTTCTGTCCCTATGGCATCCTTCTTGTCCAAAGAAACAGAGTTCTGTACCTGGCCATCATTGTTTCAGTGACAGCAACAGATTCAGACACTTTGAGGAATGGTGATGCTAACACAGCCGTAAGAACATCAGTAAACAAACCAACCCCAAAACCCAGAAGAGTATGCATGTGCCCACTGTGTGTGTGCATAAACTTCAGACTGACTCATCTCATGCCATACTGATGAGCAATATATTCTGGCTGTTCTTTTCCCATGCAGGCTTAGCATGGCTGATTTGTGTACTCAGCACTGAAACCTACACTTTTCCCAGGACTCATCAGGTCAGATTGCCCATAACCTATTGCTGCTTTGATGGCTCTCATCCTGCTTTCAATTGATGTGGCAGTGCGTGAATACATATGACCAAAATCTTGATATAAAATTCATTTGTCTAAACACCACCTATTTATGTTTGATGGCCTGAACAATTATTAATCCTGATTGGAAATATAAGTCATTGTGTCTGCAGTATCCTGTCACAGCATCCCTGTTAGTTCCCCTGTGGCCAAATTCTCTGACAATGCACATAGTGTCCGGTTCTTTCTGCACACAGTACCATGCCCTAGATGAAATCCCAGGGAGGAAACCTCTTTTTCTGTATGCTCACTAGTGTGGATGATCCCCAGGAATTTTCCTGGTCTGCCAGTGTATATCCAATAAGATAGGAGACAGACCCTGCACCACTGTGTGCAATAATTTTCCACGCTCTCAAAAATGTTCAAAAATGCCTACGATGGGCACAACCTGTATCCTTCCTGCTAGGCATGAGCTTCCACACTAGTCCTGCATCTGGTAGAGCCCTGAAAGAACTGGAGCTTCCTGTAATCTATAAAAAGAGTGGAAAGCTCCAGACTAGGAGGCAGGCCTGCTCTTTGTGTTGAAAAAGTGATACATTCCTCCTCATTTCCTGCTTTTCTCTGAATTCGCTGCCTTACATGAAGACTCTGCTCCACCATTGCCAATGAAATACCAGCTTCTAGGTTGTCAGATGACCTAATCTGCCTAGCAAAGAGTCACATACAAAACCCAGAACAGCAGGCACCAACCACCCTGTTGCGCTGCTGGCTGGCACCACACACCTTCACCCAATACTATTTTGTCAGTAGTTATTCTACACAGCCACCATGTGCCAGCCTGTGCACAGCACAGTGAAATACAGAGGTGGGCCTGGGCCAGCCGCTACCAGTTACTGCTGGGGTAGAGCCAGGCCCTACTAGGTTCCCAATGCTGCCCCATGGCTTCTCTCTCTCCCAGTGCCACCCATCCACAATGCTGCGATGTGGTAGGGGAGCCCCATGGCAAATAACCCTCCCCAAACCCACAGACACGTCTCTTTCCCACACCAGGAAATGGCTGACAAAACCAGGGGAAGCAATTCAGATGCACATAGCTCAGCTATTGTAGAAAAGCATGGTTTGGTTTCTGTTGACAAATATCCCAGGACTGTTGAGCATTTCTTTGATCTGATGTGGTGGGAGGCTTCTCGGCAGCCATGGACCTGCAAATGTTGGTCTGCAGGGACTGACACTAAGGGTTTTGCTTTTTGCACACAAATGAGGAGAGCAAAGCACTTACTTCACCTGTCACAGCATTTTTTGTGTGATTCTTGCAAGAAGTAGGTGTCTGGTTTTGACTTGTGTTCTGCCTCCCAGCACAGTTCACTGGGGAGGATCTCAGCTCCCACCTTCTCACACATGCATGCACACTACAGGGCTCTCTCCTCCCAGATTTCCAGGCTGAACTGTGCCACACCACTGCAGATCTCCAGGATTCTGGGGCAAGTTCGTGACTGCACCCAGGGAGAGAGCATGCTGAGTGGCAAGGCATAAATAACAGAGTCAAGTCAGGCAGGACTGTTGTTAGAAATCTCTTGCTGGATGAATGGGCGGGAAAGGACAGGAGAGAAGTGCAGAGCAGATCCTGTCCAAAGGCACACCAGGCAGAATGCAGCACAGACAATCCTGGATAACTTCAGAGGTGGCTTATGGATCTGCAAAGTAAATTAAAACAGGATGTTTCTCAATTATCTGTGGATCTTACTGGGATAGTTATTAGAAACACTCTACCAGTGAATTGCAGTAATGCATACCAGAAACATTGATTTCGATGTTCAGTCTGGTAGAAGAGCATCATTTCAAGTAAATCATTGTAACTTCACTTTGACTTCAATGAAGTATTCTATTTTCTATTAGATGACAACTTTGCCCTACGCATAGAAATATTAAGGCTGGGGACAGGGGGATGTTTTTATTTGGTTTTCTTTTTTTGTTTTGCTTTGCTGTTTTGGGGCTTTTTTTTTAATGTTGAATGAATTAGAAACCCACTGTAAGACTATAAATAATACATTAGGTCTAGCAGTTAAAATTTCTGGATCTTAATCCAAAAGGGACTATAAGAACCATTTGATCAGACCTCCTTGCCTGAAAATCGGCACAGACCGGAATGAAGGATCATTGTACCTCTGGGTATGTATTTCGATATTTCCTCTAACAGTGACACTGAACTGAGAACATGGAAGGTTAGTTGCATGGCAAACAAAGAATTGTGCCATCAGTTGATACTCTTGCCTTTCATATGCATTCTACTGCAATGCCCCTTTCATCTGCTTACTGTGAATCAATAAAAGGATATAATCTTCTGTAAAGAATACCGTTCCGGAGAATCCAAAAAACCCTTTACTCAAAGAGTAAGCTAAGTTTCCTTAAGGTCAGAATGGAAACGCCTACAGATTTTCTGTTCTTTTTTCCATATGCATCATACACTCATTTGCTAATTTTGCTTGCATTTCCTCTAAAGAAAATTAAAGGAATTAGGTAAATTCCTAAAAGACAATAATGAATCAACCAGAAAAGCCACAAATATGTTTTCGATTCTCCCAGTTGTTTTTTCAGCCTCATGTTAAAAAAGTGGTAAAATATTATATCCAGAATATTCTGGATATCCTATCCTGTGAAAGTTAGTATTATTACCTAGAACTGCACACTACATAAAATCAGAGAATTTTAAACTTACTTTATAGAGAGGTAGAAGATTGCCTTTGATTTTTTGTTTTTGTGATTTCTTCTGAGGTTTTGGTGTTTGGGTTTTTTCATTGGTTTCGTTTTTCCCATTTATGAAACAAAATATTCTGCTTGGTGAACTGGTTTGATGATGGAATTGCTCCTGAAAGTTATTTGTCAGTAAAAGGAGTAATGAGAACATAATAGCTAATCCCTGAAAAGTTCAGCTGTATTAAAAACAATTTGAATGCTTTTTTGGAACCAAAAATAAAGCTATTTGCAGATGGTCTTCATTAGAAATACTGGTGGCAAGAATTATTTCACAGCTCTAATAGAATGTCTAGTCAATATGCCCTAGGCCTTAATATTTTCAGTTTCAGAGATTAATATTCTTGCTGTAGTCATCTGCTTGCACTGAAGAAATATGCTCACCATACACACATATAGATATATATATATATACACACAAATATTATCCCTTTAATGCAAGCAGATAGCTATATATTAAAATATTTGCATATATTTATATTACAGGAAAAAGAATTAAATAGATTTTATGTTGAGAAGCCTACTGCTTCAGATTAATTTTTCTTTTTTTGGATCTGAAACTAAAGCTAAGAAGGTTAGCAATTTATTTTATACGATACTGGCAATGTCAATTACACATTACTATTGCAAAACCAATTTCCTACTATGGAGAAAATAGGTGTACCCTGGAGAACATATCAGCCTCTATGTCACCCCACTGCCTTGACTTCAGCTATAGTGCCACACACAGGCAGATAGTTAGATATATAGTTATCCAACCTACATATATTATCTGATTGGCATGTTCACTTGCTCCTTGACTGCCATAAATGAGTGGCTGTGCAGGTGCCATTAGCACATGCATCTTTTTCTGAATGCACCATTGTAGGAGTAGCTGAAAAGCTGTTTGTACTACACAGTCAGAAAGTTGGCAGCAGGACTGGATGAAAAATGGCAAGTATGTTTCAAGAAATATTCAAAAAACTTAATGTTTACTGTACACTGTTTAATCAACTACTTTTCAGGTTTCGATATTACAATTATTGGGTTTTCTTCTTCTTACCTTTTTTCCTTTGATTTTTTTTTCTACTATTTTAATTTCCTGCCCTTCATTTTTAATGACTAAGTAGAAGAGAATAAAGATAAAGGAACAAAATGAATGAGACGGAGGAGGAAAAACTACCTATGAAACTGTAACACTCTTAGTAAGTTAGTTTAATAGAGATGTCTTTGTTTACCTGTCCTAAGGTAATAAATGTGCCAGTAGGTGAAGCTCAATTTGATAGAAAATTATTTGGCTTGCTCAGCTTGTTTCAGTGGTTGTAGATTTTGACCCTATCCATTTTCTCACTTAAAAATGGAATAGTGCCTTGTTAGACAACACTGTAAAAAGTTACTGCCTCCTTTTGTTTCATGGTTTGGGTGTTTGCAATTTATGACCTGAATCAGCAGATACATATGTTTCGTGCATATGTATAACACTTTTGAAAAGTTGGCAAGAATAATCTTTGAGTTAGCAAGGAAAAGACTTAAAAATTTTATGTTTACAAATCTGGGCTTAAGCTGTTCCTCCATCTCAAGATTCATGTGTTTGCTTTCCATTTCAGCAGCTGCTGGAAGCACTCTTCAATAGGAACCAAATAAATCCATACCACCTGTCTGTCTGAATTGGAGGCCAAATCATTCTGTTATTCTACCTCAACATTTAAGAAGTAATAAAGCATCTCAACCTCAATTTTCATGCCACGAAGAAAACAAACCAGAAGGGGAATAATAAGACCTTTGTTAGGCAATTTACAGGCATGTGACTTGGAATTACAGTAAAATCTTCATCATTGCTCCAAAAATTCTTTGCAATCTGAAGTGCAGTGTCTTCCTCTCCAAACTTGGTAAATGCTGATATGTTATAGCTTGAATTTAATGCTGACTTATATCCATTTTACTACAAGTTACAATTTTAGGTCTTCTGGTATTTAGCCTCTCCCCCTGTTAGGTCCCCTGGCAAGGTGGCTTTGAAGAAACTTACAGATTTGTGAGTATAGGAACAGTTATATGCGAAAAACATCAAAATTCTTCCAGAAGCACATGGCACGTTTATCCCTATAGACTTGAAAGTTATTCAGCTCTAAACTCTGCAGGTGTCCCACACAATGTTCATAAATAAAAGCAAACTTTGAATCCCTGCCTTTAGTCCTAAATCCCAAGGTAAGGATTGACTGGAATATGCTGGAACAGATCTTTAGGTTTGGACAAAATTCTAGTCTTAGGTCATCGCCATGCCTTTCAAGCACTCAAAAAAACTACTGTAATATGTTATTTTGGTACTGGGCCATGCAAACCTTGCCCAAATTTTGAGTGCACGAGCTGTCAGCAAAGAGCTGTATAGTTGTAGGCAGAAGGTACTCCAGTGCACTTCAAATGAAACCTGTTCCCTCATTTTGCTTCAAACCAGCTGATTAGGAAAAATACATCATTGTGCCAAGATAAAAACAGATAAATCAAACTACTAATTTGTTTTTCCAGTGAGAGTTTCAGACAGTTTATTAAATAGGGAATCCAGAGCAGTAATCAACACATTCACTGGGGTGTTAATGGAGATATGGTAAAGCAGTGTATGACAGCCAAAGGACAGAGTGCACTTCTTACTCACTCTCTCCAGCCATGAAATCAGTAACTCAGATAATTTGTCTTAGTCATCTACTATTACTTTGGAGTGAATCAGTGCACGGACGTTTAAGGACATCCCAAGCAGATTTGTTCATTTAACAGGGAAAAAACAAAACAAAAATAACAACTGTTTTATTTGAAAGCCAGGACCAAGAGAGGTTTAGTTTAGCTAAAGCAATATTTGACATTAGTTCAAGTTGGGCAGGAGTTCAGCCAGAAGTTATCATATGACTGGGTTTTGGGGTTTCTAGTTTTTTGGAAGTCTGTGTGAAATGATCTAGTAGTGGTCTGAGTCCAAATTCCAAAACATAAGTGCCTCCGTTCCTCGCAAAACCCCACAATTTGCAACATTGTTAAGAGTCTCTAAATAGAAGGAAAGAGACACAACCCCTAGTCTGCTCCAGGTCTGCTGTGCACATCCAAAATAAAGAGACTGGGGACATGAAATGACATCATTACCTTTGATCTCTTGACAATCCCTCATTAGGAAAAAAAATCACCGAGAAAAAAAAGAAAATAATTACTAACCACACCAGCTACTCTGCTAAGGTTTTTGTCCTTGTCCTATAGATCTCAGCAAGCACTTCTTGGCATTGTCACGCTGTTGTTGAGCCTGACTAAGAGTCAGCAGGATCTACACAGTGAAGATGAAACAATTTACTATGAGTTCTTTTAGAGTAATTTGAAAAGCATGTACCCTAAAATTTATTCAAAGTTGACTTTTCAGTCATTTGCCTTCTAGGAAGTATAAAATAAAATATATTAACAAATACAGACGTTAAGAAGAAAATATAATGAAAACCACTGGCGTATTTCAAACATATGAAGTCTTCCACTTTTAAGGAAAGTTTTCTTATGTCTATCACTTAGGCTTCACTGCAACCAATAAAACACATTTAGTCTGCATTTAAAGTAAATATCCCATGAAACAGTTTCAATAGTAAAGGAAATAGTTCAATGTAAAGGAAAAGTTTTCACTAACCTCTCACATACAATGCAGCCTTTAACTTTGCCCATTCCTTGTAGAGTTTTTGAGAAGATGTTTCTTAGAGGATTGTAAGTAAAAAGGTAATTTTCTCAGTACTATTGTTGTTGGCCTCCTCAGTAAACCAATTATATTTCTAAGAGTATATCATGACAATTCAGTACTTAAAAACATTTGCAAACCAATCTCCACTAGTCTAAAAAGTAATGCAAAGCGCACAAAGACATGGGATATTTTCTTTGTGAGCATCAGTCATAACACAGCAATAATGATTATATACCACCTCCCCATCTGTTAGCTGCATTGTTTCATCTCTCTTCCTCCGCCTTCTTCTACATCTCTCCTCCACCTTTCCAAATGAAGTTGTGGGCTAAAAAATTATGCTTGTCACTCAGGGTTTCAATTGAAAATGAAATTTCTAACTTCAGAATGCATCTTCAATTTCAGATAAATGTGTAGAGTACCATAAAAACAAGTGTTGAAATCAAGAGTAATATTCTATAATGGTTTTGTTATATTTGCTCAAACTTTGGAGTAGCTAAGAATGTCTTCTATCCTGAATGAGCTTTAGCAAATCACACACAACCAGATTCTGAAATGAAGAAAAACTGAAAGTTATTTTTTCTACGCAGTTTCATTTGACTTTTTCTCATTTTTGTACTGTACTGAAAACAACAGATTGGGCTGCAAAGGTTTTAGTCGTATTCTATGTCTGTTCTATTGCAACATGCCATGAAGGCTTTGTGGCTGCAGCCTATTTTTGATTCACATCAGTTAAACAGGAGAAGAATCAGGCCTATGTAATCATATGAATCAGGCCTCTGCAAGGATTGCAGAGATATGGTTTCTTGGCATTGATCACAACTGTTGGATAATGGCTCCCCTCAGAGGTAGTATAGGAAGCATGCGCCAGTCCAGTAGGTCTTGCTACTCCATGTCAGGGGGAAAGAGATTGTGCATTTTATGTGAGTGTTTGCAAACGTGTATTGCAAACTCCATCCTACAATGCAACAGAGTTTACCAGTTCAGTTATTTTCTTTTGTGGGAAATGACTATAGCTAATGAATACAATATGTTACAATTAATGATGGAAGTATATATAAGAAATTAAAAATGAAAATGTGGTATCAAGGATTGAGATTCATTTTACAAAATATAGTGGGATTTTAGGTTGTATTAGAACCATGCAAAAGGGAAGCTTTCCTGTATATTTCCTAAAATTTCAGCTTCGCAAAACTAAAATGAAGGCAAAATAATGAATAAAATATTTCTATTGATTTTGCAAGCTAGAAAGGTGAATGTTTGTCCAAACAGATGTTTAGAGTGACCCTGTGCCAGGCTCAGTTGTGTTTGTGAGAATGCTCTTTCTCACTAGTGTCTCTAATAGTGTCCCATAGTGTCCTTTAAATCTTACAAGGAAATTTTCTTGCCTCAAAGCTGTTAATTTAGGATAACACATCACCGCGTCCTCTGTCCTGTACTTCTTTGAGGGAATCTTTTAAGAAACATGAAGATGACTCCGTCCAATATTATTTCCTGCCACTTTTATGAGTTGCATAAAAATGTTATTAAACTGACTTTTTAAAAAGTTCTAAATCCTAAAATATTTCTAAAAAATTACTTACAGTTTGACCATCAGATCACTGTGGAATGCATTAGCTTGACTTGTTTATTAAACAAGATGATAGAATAAAAGGATAATTTAATGCATGAACATATTTTTTTGAGGTCTACTCATTTTTCAGATTTCTCCAATACAAGAAATAGAGAATATCAAATGAAACTAGCATGTGGCAGATTCAAAAATAGCCATGGGTGAGTGGTTCTTCAAAAATGAGGGGAAAAAACTCCAAGTATATAAAATCAGGATTTTCTGGGATGACCACCATCAGAGGAAAAGTGACAGACAGGAAAAGTGGGGAAGCTATAACTGATGTAAGAACTAGAAAAACATCATCTCACTGCTCAGTAGCAATTGAAGTAGCAAATAAAATGATAGAAATTATTAGGTAAGGAAAAATGACAGAGAAAGAAAAGAACAGAGCTTTTCCCCAGTGTAAACCCATGCTGCATTGTGAATCCTATGTCCAGGTGAGTCCCTTGCCTCCAAAATAGGTACAGTGCATCTGGGAGAGGTACAGAGAGGGGCAGCAGTACCAACAGGATGTGCAGCAGGTGGCATACATGGAGCAGTTGTGTACCTGGGGCTCTCATGCCTGGAAAGGACTCAGCTGGGCAAAAATATGACAAAGCTTTATAAAACCATGAGTAGCAAAAAAAAAATAAAAGTGGATGGGGACTGAACGGTCATCAACTCTCAAATATAGGAAGTATAGACCATGAATGAAACCTAATGGATGGCAAGTCCAAACCAAGCAGTGGCAGATGTGTCTTTTGTGAAGGCATCACTAAGGTGTGGAACTGCTCACCTACTGTGTGATGCTTAAGTGAGATACACAGGAGACTGGAGAAATTAGTGGCTGTTAAATATGTAGATTCCATGTCTAGCTCAGCAAAACCTTTAGTGACAAAGTGCAGAAGGCAGGGAGTATCTTATTTTAAAAAGTTCATAATCTGTAGATAAAGGACAAGTCCAAGTCAATTTTTGGTCTCTAAAGGAATTCCATATTTAAATATAGTCCTTAATGAAAAAAGCCGCTCAGAAAGGTATTTTATATTCTCTTAGAGATAATGAAGTGACAAGCATCACCTAGAAAACAGAAAACCAAGACTAAATAATTTCTCTTCTGTCAGTCTTTGCATTGGTAATTCTGAAACACTTTTGCACACATGCATTTTTCTCACCCTGTTATAAAGTTGTCCAGTAGCATCCTGCATTTGTTTTTAAAATGGATTAATAAGAAAAAGAATGACTGCAACCCTCTGGTTTTCAAAGCTTTGGTTCATCCCTATCTGCCACTGAAAGGTAAACCTGTCCCTATAGTTGTGTCCTGGTTCTGGGCAGGACAGGGTTAATTTTTGCAGTAGCCAGGAAAGGTATGGCCAGGACCCGGAGGTTATTCTATACCACCGCACATCATTCTCCAGGAATAGGAAAGGGCTCGATTCTGAGTTGAGGTCTGCTGTCATTGGTATTGTTACTGTTCATTTTCTTATCTCATTGTCATTTCCAGTAAATTGTTCTTATCTCAGCCCGTGCTCTTTACCTTTTGTGCCTCCAATTCTCCTCTCCAGCCACTGGCAGGGGGAGGGGGAGAGGGAAGTGAGTGAGAGGCACATAGTTTCAGTGGGAACACTAAATTGGAGAATACCCTTCCTAAACCATGATAAATTGTCAGGTTACAGTGGACGGCAAGGGGAGAGCAAAAGTCTTATTCAGTAGGTATGTCTGAACAAAAACCAATAAAGAAGGTGTGAACAGTCCTAGCTAAAAAAAGAACAACAAATAAAAATTTCCCAACACTCAGGAAAGGGTTTTTTTTTCCAAATGTAAGTGATAAGATGTGCAAAAACTGATTTATGCATCTTCTGTCATCTGAACAATACACTGATTAATTTTCTAGCCATAGAAGCTGAAATAACCTAATATTAATTAGTGCACTACAAATTTTAAGAGCCAAACACAAAACACCAGGACAATATTTCACATTTCTTCATTCCCCCTTGTTGAACAGAATTTGAAATTGAGAGACGAAAAACTGAAGAGGCTGTTCTGTTTAATACTGTGTCTTATGCTAATTAAACATAAGATCTGAGATGCCAGATGTAGGATTCTTCACACACTTTCCATAAAGAAAACAAAACTGCTGTTTTTGTAGGCCAGTGAATTTCTCTAATTAAAAAAACTAACACCCAAATCTCAATATAATCTTAGGACAGACATTTAACTGAAAATATTACTGCTAGAACATATGTAACAACTGCTAAACTGTTTGCATGTTCTAAGTGTCAGGATATTGATAACAGGATTATCTGAGATAATCAAGATATCACTGTGGAGTCTGAGTTCAAGAAGGATGTTTAGCAATTCCTGAAAATCAGAATCCTCTACTGTATTTCAAACAATGGGCTATTAAGCCACAGCTCTGAAAATCACCTCTCCTTTCAAAAACCTTAATCTATGTTTTGAGTAGGTTAAAAATTCACAGAAGTTCCCAATACAAAAATGCACCTCAATGACAGAGTGATAGAATCTCACTCTCCAGGAGTGAAATATTGCTCCCATGAGTGAATGAACTAGTGCCATATGATCTTCTGTCATTTAGAGATCTATCCAGTATAAAGAGAATTAAGACCATTATCCAGCAAATATTCTGACAGCATCATTTGCTCATCACTTTCTGTCACCTCTCAGTACATGACTAGTTCAGCCTCTATTTTGTATAATTCAGAACATAAAACCTCTAGGAGAAAAAGTCTACCTGAGCAGTTTTGCATTCTATTCTATTCTATTCCCACAGCTAAAAATCCAGTATATACTAGGGAGCAAGGGGAGAACCTGGAATGCAAATGAAGGCCATATTCTTTCAAAAGCATCTCCATGTTACTGACTGCTCCAAAGACATCTCTCTCACTGTAAGCATGGAGGTGACATGCAGTGCTGGCCACACAACTTATGTGTCTTTGTGCAAGCAGTGCCGAAGCAAACCCTTCTGTCTCACCCGGGGACACTCTGTCTCACAGCCACCAGTATGTTAAAGCTAACATTTCTTCTTAATAACATATGGAAGCAGTATATATATATATGTATGTATGTATGTATGTATGTATGTATTTACTTTGTATGTAATGTGAGGTGCCATTTCTTCCCAGAAGTCAAGGGATGGAGGAATCCAGTACTGTTTCTCTCCAGTAAATGTTCTCACATGGCTGTTGCTGAATATGGCCATTACTGGCTTGAGAAATAATAGCTTCATGTACCACATTATAAAAATAGAAATTAGTCAGTTTTCCAATTCAGCTGGCAATTTTTGTTTTTAATATTTTTATTACCACAGACATCATCGTCCAGCCATCTGCTAAAGATGAGACAGACAATAATTGAGCAAAACTGGAATGAATTTTGCTGTTTCTGCAGCTGGGCATTTCATTACTGTATTCTGATGGGGAATTGATGGGGGGAAGTATTTCGTTCTTTTTTTAGAGGCAATCAAAATGTGATGCACAGCAACACTTCAGTGTGAAAAAAGATAACTGTTTTTTACAGGAAGACTGGAAGACCCATATTGACCTTTGTTTACCACTCTACCGTCACTGTTGTGAGACAAGCAGCAAGCCTGTCTTGGTTCCTCCTTCCATCATTCCTGAGGATAATCTGATCACTGAATTATCAAGATTTTAGCAAAATTGAGAGAGGCATTAGGCTAATCCACCCCAGATGCCACAGCTCTCTTGTATCTTGCTCTAGCTCTTCATGCTTCTTTCTCTCTCCTCCAGAGCTAGCCTCCAAAGGCAAAACCTGACCATCCTCCACTGCAAAACCTGGCAGTCAGCAGGCTCTTCCACCCTTAAATCCAAAATTACTCCAGAATAGACAATTAGTATGAGTAGCTTTGGCCAGCTATAGACCATAATTTTTATTAAAAGGGCAGAATACTCACACTGAGGTAAGTGCATCATTTCTATGTATCAAAAATCTCTAGGAAAACCTCTTTTTTTTTTAAAGTTTTGCAGAAGTCAAATAAAACATTGCCTATTAGGGTTAAGTCCAAGGTGGTGGATGGGGTGTACTCTGAAAGCACAGCAGCAGCTTTCTGCATACAAAAGTTGAAACTGAAACCTTGAGGTCCCATGGCAGTTTTCATATTAGAAGTTTCTGGGGTTTGGTGGTCTTTAGCCAAAACTGTTCCTACACAGTTATCCTGTTGATCTGTATCCTCTCATTACAAATAGTTCCTTCTCTTTGTTTTTTCTATAGCATTGTTAAATAACTGGAAAAACTCACTGGATTAAAAGATGCTTCTAAACACTATATTTGCCACTTGTGTAGAATTACAAAGAAATAAAAGAATTACCTCTATCAACTTCAACAAATCTCAGCATGAAAACACTGTAGAATAAAAGAATGGACAAAACACAGCTAGAAGTAGGACATAAATGAGCCCTGATCCACTGCCCATTGATGTCAGTGGAAAGACTTGCACTGACTTCACCAGCTGAGGCCTGTTGTGAAGGTTCTAAAAAATGCTAACGATATCTTTATGCAGGATATTTTCAAAACAGAATGGGAAGGCCTTTTTTTTTATCAGTGGGTTTTATAATATGGCATTGCTTTACAGAATATCTCTGTCCATAAGAAATTATAGCAAGGAAAAGCAGAAGATGGAAAAATCTTTTTAATTAGCCTTCAATTAGTCAGAAACTTATCTATGTCAAGAAAGAATATAACAGAGGAAAATATGCAGTAACATATTACAGCTGTTCATTTTGGAAGAAGCAAATAATAATTTAATTGTTGTCTTCTTACATTTTTACTTCCTCCTTTATACCATATTTCTCTTTAAGAAATCTCTCAGCACAGTTAAATTGGAACGCTATACAGGAATTCTTTCTCCTTTTTATTATTTTACCATATGAGGGTTTAGGCAGGTTGTCAGGTCATTTGACCTCCTTAAGTGCATTGGCAGAACTCTGATATTCATGGCCAAGAAATTTTCCTTGTTTCCTTTTCTCCAAGTTGTTTAAATGATAATTTGTATTAATTATAGAAAGTGCATCCTTAATTAACTGAAGAAAGACTTGTTTTTTTCCCAGGCATCTTTTACATTTTAGCTGATGAATTCAATGATGAGAGAGATGGAAGCTGACTTTCAAGCTGTTATTTGGTCTTATTTATAAAAGAGATGAGAGTGATGAAGCAAGAGGTAATCAGTACACAAAGAAAAGATCAGACATGTAATTGCAATTTGAGTCCAAGAATAGCCATGTTAATAGGAGAAGCTATGAGAGCAAGCTTCAAAAGAAAGCTTTTATGGTGAAAAGTGATATACAGGATCTTGATTTAGAAATTATTCTGCCTACTGTAATGACTAAAAAAACCCAAACCAAAATTAATGGCGATGACTGTTCCAAATGGAAGTGGACACAAACAGACCTGAGAGCATGCATTTTCTGTAATGTCTATTCACATCAAAGGAAGGTTGTATCAAATTGGTGCATATAAACTCAAAGAGAGATGCCCTTTTATTATAGGAAGTGTACTTCCAGGAACAACAGGATGTTATTAAATGTAAATGAGTATCAATTGATTACCCAGATAATTCTTCAAGCTTATAAACCTTTTCCAGCAACACTTTTTAAAAAACTTTAAGTGACAAAAATCAAGAACAAAGGGCATATTGCAAATACAAAATAAAAGCATTTTTACAAATCCAATCAAGAGCAAACACGTATTTGAAATCAGATTTAGATAATTTACAGCCACTGAAGCAGTTAAGCTTTTTTATTTGGCTGTAAACTCAAGATTTCTGAGATTAATTTTTTTCTCACAATTAGGACTTTTTTTCCCCTTGGATATTTTGGGTACATTTGCAAAAGTGCTTATGCTATTTAGGTGGTTTTCATCAGCTAAAGTTCTGCATTTATGGTAGAAATCTTAGAAAATTGAAAGTGAAAAGCATTCAATTTGCACATTCTGGAGTTCCATTAGAATAGCCTACCTCAAAGCACCAGTCTGACAAAGCACTTAAACCTGTTCTGAATTTCTCTGTCAGCCATGATCTTCCCAATTTCTGTAAAGCATTCACATGCTTTAAGACAAGAACTAGTTTTAAAACTTTGCTGAAACAGAGCTGAAAAGCTGATTTACCCATTCAAAGTACCAGAGCAATTCAAGTTTTCACCCCCTTTTCATAGGTCCTGTGCACTTTGCAGCCATTGTGAGCTGCTGTTCCTCTATACTGCTCCAACCTTCTGGAATGCACCGTGCACAGACAGATAGTATCTACCAACACTCCTCAGAGTGCCTTAACACTTCAAAAGAATAGCAATTTTCCAAGTCCAATATATATTGCACATTCAAATTATGAAAATAAATTATTGAAATATTTGTCACATGACATTGGAATGCATGAACTTTACCAATGCAAAGTCAAAAACGGATTTTAGAATAGATACACAATTTTGTTAGTCAGGGAAGCAAATTAGCCAGATAGAAGTGGGGGAACGCACAAGGGGAGGAGAGCATCTGCCCAACTCAGGTGGGAAAACTGCTCGAAGACATCTCATGTCCTAGGTAAGGTTTCCCTTTTACACCCATCAATACTTCACCTCTTCAGTTACCATCAGTGAATTATCACAAGTTTCATTCACCAGAAGGTGGTTGTTAAAATGAAAAATATCTGGAGATATAAAGGGCATGCATACACCCTGCCAGGGATGGGAAGCCTGGTAGAGAAAACTTGAGCATTATCTGCCAGAAACAATGAGTGTGGTATTCCACAAGGAAAAAATGGGCTGCAATTTACTACGTGTGGCACTTGGATCATTTCATGTGGCTTTTCACTAAGGTTAAGAACTGATGTGTTTCCCTGGAAAAAGCTGAGGAGACATCCAGGCATTGAGAGATAAAGCAGGAGGTTCACAACAGCTACTCCCATAAGAAAATGATAGGCAACAATCCAGAAGCTCTCTAGACTGGAATCACAAACCTTGTCAAAGAAGATAAAGCCTGGGAAAGGGAAGCAGATTAAAAATATAAGCATTCTGAAGAACTGTTCCTGTATTTCTTCTCTGGAGAGCTAATATTTCCTGATCAAACTGCCATTCCTCAATGGAATGTGAAGACCAGGAAGGGACTGCATACACTAGTCACCCTAGAAAGTCTGAATACAAAGAGATAAACCATTAAAAGTGACAGAGGAAATTAGAGGATGCTGTATCATGTAAAATAATTCTAAACATTCAAGTGTCCTCCATTTGCACTAGGACTCTTCAAAGGACAAGCTGAAGACAGAGTCTCTAGCACATCTCCCAGAATAGCACATGTGCTCCCTCTGATATGATTTAAGGTGTCTGAGTGTCATTTATGGAAAACAGTTTTTCACTGAACCCAAATCTTCAATTATTGCAAATGCGCTTCTTACAGTTAAATAAATATTAAAAAAATTACAAACCCTCTTTGGTTTCATATTTATATCAGAACATCCTTGTGTATCTGAAAGTCATATACTGCAAGCAGCTTTGTGTCTGAGTTTCAGAAGGAAGTTGAAATCATCGAAAATACCTAGAGGTAGAAAAGTACAATGTGTTTTACAATGGTTACAGGGAAAAAAAAAAATCTGTGAACTGTGAAGGATTTTTTGGGTTTATTCCTGATTTTATCAGAAACTGGCTTAAGACATATCCACCTTAGGTGTTTCAACAGCTAGAAGATGCTTGGCCACAGCAAGACAATTCACAGTGCCAGTTAGGCACCTTTCTCCTTAGTCATTTAACAAAGATATTTTTTTGGGGTATGTGCATTGCCAGGATCCCAAAACAGTCAATGGCGACTGATAGGCTGCTTCTAAGAATGAGTCAGAGCAAAAGCATCAGAGAGTTATTCCTGTAATTGCACTCTGAAAGAGCCCATCTCTCGCTGTCCACTACAGAAAAAGTGTCTAAGAAGTATCACTGAGTTTCTTGGCATGAGCTCAGTCCCAGGGTAACCAATCCCTCCATGTTCATATGAAAGCGCAGCCGGCTGAGGACATTGTCGCATCGGCCACAGCATGTGGCCTTCCATTTGAGCCCCAGCTGCCCTGATCACTCAGGTGGCCTCTCTGCTGGCTGAGGCTGATGTAGGCTTGGAAAGAACCAGCTGTCTCTGCACACAGAACCACCTCATAATACCAGCCTGGACCTCAGTTACATCTCCATGATTGACAGGAGTGTGCCTGACCTGGACCATTTGGCCCAGGAAGTCCTATTCAAGCCTGGTGACCACACTGTGCAGGCTGGAATCGTGGGGACATAGAGACTAAACCAGAGAAAATTCTCTATCTCAGGTTTTATGGCACGCAGTGGTAACAGGAAAATACTGAGTTTTTGCTGGAGCAAGTTTCTGACATGAATATGGTTTTTTTAAAACTGTTCACAAAAACAGAATCAAGCATTTCAAAATTAGATGGTGACTTGGTATAACAAAACTGTCCTAGGAGTTACCTGGAGATAAAGTGGGATGGGCCTTTCTTTGGTACTGACATTTATATTTCCAGGTAGTCACCAGTTTTTTTAAAAAAATCATTGAATAAACAGCAGGACCTAATATGAAAGAACACTTAAGTATCAGAGTTATTAGACTGCTTTTAAACTGTGATTTTAATAGTCTAGATTCCTTCTGATTCAGAATAATTTCTCTAAGCAGTGATACTTCTTCCTCTCCTCTTAGCTTGCCTCCTGCAGTTCTAAATATTCCAAAACATGGATTTCAACCTCCCATCTCTTGTCTAAACTATGCACTTCAATTTCTCAACTATTGCTATATGAAGGGGCTTGAAAAGCAGAATCACTACAGCTGCATGCACAGGGGCCAAGTATTACCCAGCTGTGCTGCTCCATGAGCTGTGCTGCCTGAGCCACACCATTCCATGGGGATGGCAGCTTAACAGCCTCTGTTACTGCACTGTCTTGCTTTCTCTGCATCTGGATATCACAGAAGAATGTTTTATGTTGCCACATTATTCATCTTCAAAAGCTACAGTGACTTGCATATAATATATTTTCAGTGCTTTGAATGTGTCTGAGGGACTTAATTCACTTGTTTGGGTTTTTAGAAGACACCATTTCACAGTCCTATGGATTTAAGCATTTAGGAATCTTTGGATTTCCATTTATTAAATCAGTAATCTTTTCTTTTTTTCATATTTTAAGACCCATACAAGAGATTTTTTTCATTAATTATCACCTTTTGCTGCTAAAAAGCTAAGGGTGAGTTACACAAAAAAAAAAGCTTTCTGAGTAGTGAACACATCCAGACTGTGCAGAACTGCATTCACACCAATACAGCAGCACTGATATTGATATGTATATACTGTATCTTCTGTGCAGTTAGACTACTGTCTGGAAAGTTCTCAATGTAGGCTCTTTCAAAGGCATCTACAAAAAAGAATCCATTTTGAAAAATCCAATTAAGAAAAATATTTGCTTTTCAATAAATTAGAAAAAGAAAAAACCAGAACCGGTTAAGAATAAAGAGGGTAAGCTACTCTTGAACTGCTTGAACTCTTGAATCTACCAATGAATTATGGAAAATCTGACAGACAAACCTAGGTAAAATGACATAATTTCATTTCTCCTTCTGTGGGGAGAAGAGGAAAGGGGGAAACTATTGTGGTTTTGAAATCACAACAGAATGAACTCACTCTCATTCTCTGACTTACTCCTTTCTCAATACTTATTTTTATAGCTCATGTTATGAAGTTGTGTAATGATAATTTATAGGTCAGCTGGACAGAACCAGGCAGACAATACTCAACATGATCCCTACTGTTCCTGTCCACAGATACAGCAGCCTATATTACTTCTCCCCCAAACCATTTGAACTTTCATCACAGAGGTGTGTAATGAAAAATACATGAACAAAAATATGGAACAAAGGGAAGAAAGGGCAGACTTTTATATAATTCATCCAAAAACATTTCTAAAGCCTAAAGAGCTTGCAGCCAGCAAGGATGCCACATTCCAAAAGCAATTCAGAGAATGCCTACAGAGTTGGTGCCCACAACACAGACAGATATCCATTTTTTTCTGCGTTTATGTCTAAGACTCTGGGTTCAGCATTTCAACAGCTCATCATAATGCTTCCAGCACAATATGAGTGTGGCTTGCCATGAGTGCAGAGCTGATAATTCATCCATCACCAACAGCCACATCCAAGCCTGCCCAGACATAAACACACACGCCAGAGCAAAATGTGGTTCCTATGTATAGGAAATTCTATTTTCAGCCAATAGGTTACCTAAAAATAAACTCTTAGTCAAATGCAAGGGCTTCCTTCAGTCCATTTTATTAGCAGCATTAAAATACAAAGGACAATTTTGATTTGAAATAATTATTCCTACTTTAGCAGTGTCAGGTGGCAGGGTTCCAATATTGTGTGAATACACTTTACATTTTTCTAAAGAGCTGAGCATTTTTCAAAGGGACAGAATTTATATTTTGAAAAATATCCCTCAATGATTTTCTTCCAGCTGAAGTATCCAAAGTGTCTGCCCTCAAGAAAGATTCAGTGCTTTTGGCAACATTTGCAAGCTAGTCTGTTTTTTCCAATCCAGAAACCTTTTCTTTGCCAGACAGTCATCTGAAATAATGTTCTTACACAGAAAGTACATGTTTGGTATGTTTTGCATTTATACACTGCAAAAGACAAGGAGTTTGGAGGTCCTAGAGGCTAGCGCTGAATTGCAAGGCCAGTTATGTTCAGATTGACAGTGAAGACACTGGAAGATGGCAAAGGTGGTAATAAAAAAGCATTGGGATTTCTAAAACCATGACTAGAACATTACTCCCAGGCTTGCAGCGTCATGGGGCCATGATGCTAGAGTAATATAAGGTTACCCAGTAGAGAATTCTGTGATAAAAGGTCAACCCCTCACTGAGAGAAGGGGAAAAGCTCAGCATCAGGTTCGTGATGTTCGGCCATGGGGCCCCGGCTGTGTAACTGACATATACGCCCCAGGTATTTCCAAGGTGAAAATGCTGAAGAAATGTGATGTGGTGTGATGTGATGTGATAGAAAACTCCAAATTTTAAATTACAAATGTTTTCCTCCTTGTTCTATGGGACTTCCTGGAGTATGTTTTTTTTTATTTTTTTTTTTAACAATGGGCCATCCTAACAATACAAATAACAAATTATATTGTTCATTTTATGAACAGAAGTTCCCAAAAAAATAGGTTTTGGAATCTACCATGATTTCAGATTTTGAGGGATCTGTGGGAACCTCTCACAAGCCATAGTCTGTCTCCATTAGAAAAAGGCACAAATTCAGAGAATTTAGGCATGTGAAAATATTTTCAGATGTGAAAACGGTTCACAGCATTCTAAAGGCTTGATCAGACACAGCTGGATATCAGACTATGCCTGACAAATGTAGTTGTTTCCCCAGCTGCCTATTATGTTCTCCTGACAGAGGTTATAAACTCTCAGCAGAGCAGGACTGTCAAGCATTCCCTATCTGCCTCTCTGTAAATGTAAATAGCTCATAGAACATAGACAGTAGGCAGAGGCCTATGCTGCTCTTCTACCTCTTCTGCCCTTCATTCCAGAGGACATTCAAGTGCAGGGCCCAACAACTTGCAGACCAATCTGTCTATAGTCTAAAACATCATCACATTAAAATTTATTAAGAATGTGTCAGCATTCAAACCATATGACAACTCTAATATTCTTCAGAAATAATATTTTTTCTGGAGCAGCCTTTCCTTTTAGGTTTCATGATGACCTTGGTTTTTCCTTCCCTCTCTCTTTTAGGTAAAAGAAATACAGTTTTCTGAGTACATGAAAACAAGCACTACAGAAATTAAATACCCACACTTCCCACTGGCAGGCTTCTAGAGTTGTTTTTCTTTGTTTCCTCTTTGGTGCCCTTTTTTTTGTTTGTTTGGGTTTTTTGGTTTGGCTTTTTTTTTGCATGAAAATATGCTCTCAGAGTTTAAAGGATTCATTAATCAAGCTTGATGCCCAAATTCTCACAGAGAGCCTGGACTTTTTTTTAATCTGCTCTGAAGGTGAAGTACAAAATTTGACATAAATTGCCAATATGTATGTTTCAAGAAAATCACCTACTCACAGTTATTAAGAAAAATATTTCTCCGTATATATTTACAAAGCACATAAGCCTTTTGTTTTTCTTCTCTGAAAATACCTATGTGAAATGCCATGGCATATATTATGTACAAGAGCAGGTGAGCTAGTCAAATGGTTTGTCCAGAAGGCAGTTCACAGAAAGGAGGTGTTTTTAACATATATTTACAAGAACTGCTCAACATCTAAGCGTGGCCAACCTGACATTCCCAAGCCAAGGAGCAGATACAGAGCCTTTGCCAATCCAGTTCCAACACACACAGTAACAAATAGCAGTCTCTGAGGTGATGGCAAACCATCAGCAAGCCCCTCCTGGGCCACCCAAATATATTTTTAATATCACATAACAGACATAAAAGCCCAGTTTGCATTCAGCCTGCAGAGATGTCATACAAAGACCATGGATGACAACAGGGGTCCTCATCCAGAGCTGCCCTGCTCCTTCAGGGCAGCTCCAGCACAGCTGAGACCCCCAGCCCCAGCAGAAGATGTGCTGCAAAGGCTGTGTGAGGATGGCTGCTAAGAGTGAACGTCGTGCTCTGCCTTGGACAAGGCAGAGTGTGTGTCCTGCTGTCTGGTCAGGCAGCAGCCACGATCCCAAAGGCAGCCCTCAAACAGGATCCTTGTCCTGCTTAGCTGCTACAAGCTGAGGGCACCTCCTGACAGAAGGCTGGCTAGGAGGCACAGACCACCTGGAAAAGCGTGACGTGACAGTCCTGTATGAACACTACCCTTGTTGTCAGTGCACAGTTACAAGTACACAAAGCCACACTAAGGACCTGTGGAGCCCTTCCTAGGGAAATGCTTTTTAGGCTCTTGCAGCCTACCACCCTTTGTGCTTTTATTCCAGTTTCCCATTTTACATGTCACCCTTTGAAAACATTGGCTATCACAGTTTCTATTCCTCAGATTCCACCTACTTGTCAAACTTTTAGCAAGTTTTCTCCAGTGTCTTCCTTGTGTAACAGATTTCTCCATCTCAGAGTTGTCTTTCCACTGCTTTTTCCATCAGTTTTTCAGTTTTTGCTCTCAGATTGCCCCAGGTAGAGTCTTAAAATAGCCCTGCTCATTTCTTTCTCTTTTACCAATTGCTAGATCTGAAAGAGTACTTCTGGGAGCTCCAGACATTTTCTATCATCTGCTAAGCCTTCCTTCCCTCCCTTCCTTAGATCCTGCCAAAGGCAGCAGAGTGATCACTGAACTTAAAGGGTCAGTCACAACGTACAAAGGTTTTGTTAAATAAATTTTCCTTAAGAATAGACTGCCCAGCTCTACTTGTGACAGTGCTCTGATATTTTTAGGATCTTGACTTAATAATAAGAAAAACAAAGCTCAGATAAATTCTCCTTTTGATTTTTAAACCAGCTGTCTGAACGAGCATTTCCTTCTTCAGTGAGAGCTGAATTGAGTTCTGACTTTTGCTTAAGTTCTCCTTTGGCTTCAGTATTTGGATAATGCTTTGTGTTTTAAAGCTTGTTTACAAGGCAGCTTCTACAAACACTCATCACTATACTCTTTCTTTCAGTGGTATACACTCGAGATGGCAGATTTACTAACTAATCAGAATATCTGACATCAACAAGAAAAATACCCACTGTCTCTTTTTAACCAAAGAAATACTAGAAATAGCCTAATGTGGCATTACTTACCCAAGAATTAATAGTAAAAAAAGGCTTAGTCCTTGGAACTTCATGTCAATAGCTGTGTGCTTCTGCATAGCAATCTATTCATTGGATTGCTTTACTGCAAAATAATAAGGCTTCTTTGACATGCCACACAGCCGACAGTCTTTAAAAAACATAATTTTGTCACAGAACTAATTCTTAATACGATAGACCTTGGTTGCTCAGTTCTCTAATACAGTGTCACACAGAAGCTCCTGCTGGTCAGATTTAATCACGTTTCTGTAGTGACTAGCCCTTGGGAGACCACGGCTAAGATTTTCTTCAGTCCATATAACCAAGTTTTTATGACTTTATTTGTAAGTGTTGTTTGAAATTAGACAATCTGTCTTTCTCCACGTTGGAATATTTTAGCAGTAATTCTAAACTGCCTCAAATACATGTTGTAAAATGTTCTGCATCTGTGTGGTTTTTATATTCCAAATTTTTGTTTCCATATTACAAATGTGCATGGCAGAATCTAATAAATCTAATGGTTATTGCATTTTTGCCCATTAATATTGTGACTGTAAGTCTAGGCAACAGGCAATATTTTACTAATTCTGAGTGTCACATTATACACAACCATCATGATTGCAGGAAGAAATGGAGTGCAGCAGATCAGTAAATTAACAGGAGGGTGCTGTGAAATCTGGGCCCAAGGCTACAGGTAACTGAGCCAGAGAGCTATAGACTGGCAGAAGTGTGTCCCGAGATCTGGGGAAAGACTCGGTGCTATTTTTTCCATCTTCCCCCCATGTTAACAGCAGCACTACTGAGAGCAGTTGGACTGAAGTATGCTGTGGTATTGAGCGAAGTGGATATCTGGACAGATGTGCTGGTTTTGGCTGGGGTAGACAGTGGCTGGTACAGGGTTAGGTTTTGGATTTCTGATGCACACAGAGTTGATAATAGAATGGTTATTGCTGAGCAGGGCTTACACAGAGCCAAGGCCTTTTCTGCTTTTCCTATGGCCACACTGGTGAGGAAGCTGGGGGTGCATGGGAGGTTGGGAGGTGACACAGCCAGAGCAGGTGACCCCAACTGACCCAAGAGATATTCCAGACCATATGACAACATGCTCAGTGTACAAAGTGGAGGGAAGAAGGAAGAAGGAAGAAGCAGGGACATTTGGAGTTGATGGCGTTTGTCTTCCCAAGTCACCATTACAGATGATGGGGCCCTGCTCTCCTGGAGATGGCTGAACACCTGCCTGCCCATGGGAAGTGGTGAAGGAATTCCTTGTTTTGCTTTGCTGGTGTGCATGGCTTTTGCTTTCCACGTTAAACTGTCTTTATCTCAGCCCATGGGTTTTCCACCTTTTACCTTTCTGATTGTCTCCCTGATCCCACTGATGGGGGAGTGGTTGTATGGTACTTGGTTGCTGTTAAACCCCAACAAGAGGTCATAGCAGACAATGCCATGTTACCAGTGAATGTTGAAACAATTGTCATGATAAATTATTACACAACACCAGAGTCAGTGAGTGCTTTAACTGTTCAAGCATTTAGCAACAAAGGCAGCCAAACAGTTATATTCACCATCAATACTGAAGTTACACGTGGTAAAGGAAGGACAGAAGAAAGAGAGAAAGAGGAAAGAGAACGAGGGAAAGAATGAAGGAGGGAAGAAAGAAAGGAAAAAGTGAGGGGGAGAGGAAGAGAGAGGGAGAGAGGGAGTGAGACACTTTGGAAGTAGTTTTGAATTTACAGAAAAGAAAATACTAAACAAGCACAGAAAAGGGATCAAAATAAGAAGAAAAGCTTAAAAATATAAGGCTAACTGCAGCACACAATGTTTCCTGAGGCTCCAGGCTCACATATCTAATTCACACACATGAAATATGGCTCTGACCAGGTCCCACAAAATACAATGCAGTTATTCAACTAAGTGCTTTAATGCTTCATGGAAAATTTTTAGGTGTAGGAAGCCACCTCAGAGTGTAGAATGGCAATGCTTCCATTCTTGAGAAGTAATTTGTATACCCAGGAGATAATTTACAACTCCAGAAAAGCACAGTGTGAAAATGAAAAATATTTCTAGTCAGTTCAACAAACCAAATCAAAACATTTTTCTTTGTCAGTATTAGGATATGCCATTTCAATTTAATAATAAAAAACATGACAAGCTTTGGTCGTTTTTGCATATCTATTTTGAAATATTTCATTGTAAATAAAAAGAAAAATTGTATTTCACTTACTTGCTCTGATAGGAATTTAGATCAAGCAATGAAATGTTGATATTTCCTACTGAGTGGACATTCAAATTTGTATTGAGTCTAGAAGACAAGTGTTTCTTTTTCAAGGAAATATCTCATTCAGCTAAGCAAAGGTTATTGAGGCTATCATCTCTGACACAGAGATACTTAGAGGCAACTTCGTTTGTTAAAGAAGGGAATACTGTAAGTGAGTTTACATAATCAATGAAGTGCAAATGCCAAAAACTTTGTTGTGCAATTATTCTTCTGTGCAAAAATAAAAGATTATTGGCTAGAATATTGGAAGGCTTGCTATCTCAGTGTTTTGAAACACAAATAAGCCACCCTTGAGCAGATAAAGCATGGCAGCAATCCCCACACCATTTCTCCACATGACACTGAATCATAAACATGCAGTTATTTACTTATCTTCTACTAAAATCTTTCATGTTTACTGCCGAATAAGACTGTGCAAACAAGCAGAACAGCTGAGCCACAGTAATGTTTCCCAGCAGTGAATTTTCATATGTCAAATTCCTCAATAAGCAATAATTACACAAAAACCTCTTTTTTTTTTTTTTTCAGGTGCTGCTTCCTCAAAGTTCACAGCTAATGTGCGTTCAATGACAGTTGAACACTTCCAAGTGCTGGCAGCCGTAATAAACAAGAACATAATTTTGTTCTTGTTTTGCATTGAGAAGAGTGTGACGAGGGAAATATTTGGAGACAAGTGAGAGTGCATCAAGATACGAAGGAGCTTCTAGGGGGTTTTATTTAACTTGTTTATTAAGACTGGAATTTAGCTCAGTACAAAACTTTCTGTGACTTTCTGGAAAAAGTTTTTAGTCAAATGTAGAACAGCTGTGCTCTCCTGCAGTTGCATTAAACAACATCTGTTACAGAGTACTAGCAAAAAGAGTTTATTCAGTTGAATGCAGTTCTGGGGATAGTGGGAACCTGCAGAATGTATCTTAAAATGATGCCATTTTGGCATATTGTTAGCGAGTCAAGAAGGAACTTGTATCTCATTCCCCCCATGTATTCAAAAGACCCTACTGCAGTCAGGATGAGGCTGCCCAGCTGTAGTAACTGAGAAATAAGCCTGTGTGAGTTTTCTTAAGCCATGAAGATGGCTCCTGCTTGCACAGTGCAAAGTATAGAGGAATAGAACAGGCATGGTTAAATGAAACACTAGCAGAAGCTTTGGACTGAATCCCAGCCACATGCAACATTAGGCTTAATAGAACATATCCCAGGATTGTTTGAATGATAAGATGTGGAGCTACCTAATGTAGTCCTTCCCAGAAAATGAAAGAACTTCTGTCCTTACTGGGGAAACAAGAATTCTGCTAGAGCACAAGGAGACTTCCATTACTTGAATTTCACAAATCAACTTCTGTGCTGTTAAGTGGTTATACCAGCAGGTGATTAATTTTTCATTAGAGCAGCTCTTGTGAAGTCAAGGTCTGAATCAGTTCAAAACTGCTTTAAATTAAGCATTTTGCTTTTAGCAATCTGTTGAAAAATGTGCCATGATCAATATCATTTATTCTGCTACTCTGCCAGGTCCTATCAGCATCCAAACAACATGAACAAAGTTTATATGAAATTATAAAATTTCTCCTTATGATGTTTATCATTGGTATCAAAGTTTTACAGACCAGACATAAGATGTTTTACGTTTTCATTTATAGTCTGCATGCAAGAAATTAACAGTTAAGCACAATGGCTAAACCCCCAGTCTGAGATATTAAAACCTAATCCGGTTTTATTTAATGCAGCACTACTCTCATCCCTCTCACCCAGGTAAACAGCTCAGAGTTTACGCTTTCATCTGGAATTTAGAAATGCACAGTTGATCCTTTCTTTGCATGAACTGAATTAACTCCTTGAGCCTATTTCTCCTTGGTCCATGTGCACATTTTAACCAGGATAAACAGGTGACCACTTTGGTTACAGCCATTGCATTTCATGATGAACTTGTCTGAAGCAGAGAATGAAGAACTGAGAATGATTGCATAGTGCCTTACTGCCTTGCAAGTCCTGGATTCTTTCATAAGCCTTAAAGGGAGAGGAAGGCTCTGAAAACATGACATTATGATCTTAAAAGTCTCCTGTTCCTGGATTTTATGCAGTTTGTTATGCTGGCTGTTTGAGGGGGATCTGCAGAGTCTTCAGGTTTACATTTGTGTATTTAAAAATTCAAATAATACCTAAAACTGGGCTCTACTAATTTCTGGTATATGTATGGGCACGAACCTAGATAAATTACTACATTTTGTTCCCCCCTTTCTTCTCCCCCCCCCCCCCTTCAAAAAAAGAAGAAGGTTTTAAGAGAATTAACAGATAGGGACAATATAAAAAATACCAGAGAAATGTGGAGAGAGACTGAGAGCAGTCTGATATCCTATCAAAGGGGTACTTGGACACAGAGTGTGATTATCTGTATTTGAATAAAATTGTGACTGGAGGTCCTTTATGTATAAATATGCTCAATAAAGATGCAAAATCTATCCAGTTACTTGAAAAAGTGCTAAAAAAATTATATTAGAACTCAGATTCTTATTAAGCAATGAGGATAAATACCTAGTAAATTACCTGAGGTTCTAGCAGATTTACTTTTACTGTATAAGTCTGTTTATTTTCTTTTTTCTAAACTAAAGGCTGCAACTCAAATGAGGATTAGTTAGGATAGTGCTTTGTTTATTTTTTTCACTGGAAAATTATATTCACAAGAGTCCCCCTAGTTTTGTACTCTGTTCGTCAGTTAGATATGGCAAGGGTATTAATAACTCATGCTCAGTAAATTTGTAAAGCATTTCAGAAATCAATCACAGTCCTCAATTTTATCACACCTTTGTGTAGTTGACAGTTTGACTACATTAAGCATTGAATATGGTAGCTGTTATTCAGAGAATCCCAAGAAATTTCTTCTTAGACACAAGGAAATGCCAGTTGTTAATACAGTGGTGTTAGCAATGTGCACTAGATGTTTTCATTCAAGAACAAGTCAACATGGGAGAGACGTGAAGATAGTTTCCTACCACATCTCTAGTGTTACTGTGCACAAAAGAAATGTCCATTTTGGGTGGCAGGGTGTTTCCCTGTAAGATATTTTTGGGGTTAGACAAATTTTTTGGGCACCAACACAAATGATGGAATCAATCCCAACTCCTCTTTTCAAGCTACCTTCTGACCTAGTCAAAACAGTCATGGAACTGATCTAAAAATCAGAAACTGCAGCTTTAGTTAGTACTTTGAAAGAGAGGGGTTAGAGACATAAACCTACATTGGTTTTTTCCTGAATCCAGGCAATGTTGTTTTTAGGGATAGCTGCTTGGCTTTTTCCAAAGATAGCCTTTTCTTTTTTTCCTCGTCTTAATTTTTCCTCCCTCCTCATGGTGTTTTGTTTAACCATATTCTTATGCATACACACTTCAAACAGACGTGCTTTATACCACGGTCACTATAATAGCCCATGTAACTTTCCAGTAACTGTACTGAAAGCAAAAAACAGGGGAAATAAGGACACACCATTAAAAGCAGGGTTCCTATAAAGCTCTGTCTTTCCCAGCTAGGTGTGATATTGTTTATGAAGCAGCAGGAGGATACTCATTTTCTGGCTTGCAATATTCTGTCTGCCCTGAGAAATTTAATCTAGGTAACAGTAGGCAAAAATATTACACTTTGACCAGATTTCACATACCGTGAAGAGAAAAAGGGTTGAGACATATCTATTTTTAACCAAAAAGTTTCTAAAAATGATTCATTTTTGTGTTCCCTTTCAGTAAAGAAAATTAAAAAGTATTACTTTTTGTGGTAAGCCACACAAAAATAAAAATCTGTTGGACTTTGATTGGAAAGGAAAAACAACATGGCAATAATACACCCAGTAGCAGATTCAAAACATAATAAATCTTATTTTCTCTCTTTTATTTTTACTTTTTATTTTTGAACAGCAAGGAGTGTCAAATTCTAACCTTTTGCCTGAAGAAGCTCAATTGCCTTTCTCCCACATATTGACATGGCAAGAGAAAGAATTAGCTAACAGTATAAGGGCAGTTTGGTTTTACACTGCTTTACCTCCATCAGTTAAGAAACGTGATAAAGATGCCATTAGACCCCCAGGTTCTCTCCAGTTTTTCAGCAGGCTTATGTATGAAAGCAAGACATGAAATATAAACTATAGTTCACCTCACTCAGTGTATGACTGTGTCACTCACACAGAAGGGACTGCTAGAATTGCTACTGATTGAGGATTAGATTTACGTGAGTGACTTTTATTATATTGATGTATCCTATTTAGATGGGTTTGCTATGACACCTACCAGGATGGCACCTTAGTGCCTGTGTGGCTTTCTGCACATTACATTGTCTCTTGTCCCTCCTGAGAAACAGAATGCAAGTATCTTATTTCTATTGTTACTTGAATGTCTTCACAATATTTTCCTTGTATGATCAAACATTTAGAAGCAGAACAGCCTAATAGACTTAACAAAGAACTGAAAAAACAAGAATTCATGTTCAATTTATCACTAAAGGAATACTCAGCCCTTGGCAATAATAACACTTTGTGAACATTTCCCAGCTGTGTCAGACAGAGCTCTATCCAACAGTATTAATATTAAGATTACTTAATAGGCCTCATTCTCTTCTTCCTCATCTACATGGATTATTTAGATTGGACTACAGTGCAATCTATTTCCTTATTTCACCTATATATGATATAGATTAAAGCTTGATAAGTTTACATGAAACAATGCAGATGCAAAGTTCTAGCTGAACTCCATGTATTTTTAATGTCCTAAATAGGACTGTCTATATTTGAAGCATGAGCAGAATTATGCTTTAAGGTCAGAAACACAACAAATTGGAAGCTTGCAAACCATGATGGAGCTTCCTTGGCAACATATTCTATAATTGTGACATACCACTAAAAGTCCAAAGATCATGTAGCTTCTACGCTAGATCCTACATCAAGTTATCCTTCCTGTCATCAAGAGATTTGTTTTCAAACGAGGTGTTACACCATATTGTGGCATTTGTGACAGCAGCAAGAAAAGGATATTGTTTGTTCTCCTGATGTGGTATGTTACCCTACTTGTTCTATAAATACGTGTCTACAAAAATGAAGACTTAACCACAACCTATGAGACTTTAGTGGCTGTATAACATTCAGCTATGGAAAGCAACAACAAAAAGGCAAAGTCTTCAACAGGAAAAAAGTGCAGTCTCTTCTTGTAATAGCCTACAGTAAATCTTCAGACAAAGAAGCAGAAACTTTACATCTATCCTTATGAAGTTCCTACATTTATATAAGCTGCCAGTAGCAGAAGACTTTCCAAAGCAGGATGTAGACTGGAGAGTGATCTATGTTTAGCATTATGAATGACATTTCAAAATCCGATTACACAAATGTGATTTTTTAATAAAAATGCTAAAGTTAATCTGGGAACCTTACTTTTCCTGCATGTTCTGCATATTCTAGTGACAAAAATATCCTGCAATACTTAGATTTCAGATACTTCTGAATTAGTGGTAGCTAGTATGGCACAGCTTTTCAAAATAACTTTGGAAAAAAATTATTTCTGCTTAATAGTAACTGATCTATAAACATCTCCCTAAGACAAAAGAAACATTGCCATATTATACACTTAGAACAAGATCAGTTAATCCTTCTTTAGATTATTATGTATCAGATTGAACACACAAAAACCATACATTTCCTGGCAAAACCAACCATCTTTTGGTCACTTCCAACCCTATCTGAGAAATGTCTAGGATTTCCCAGTACCTTCCAAAGTCAAGACCATGTTTTGTTCAGTTGATCCTAAAGTAGAACAACAATTATATATCAACAGAAGAGGAAGAGAAAAAAACCCTTTGGATGATAAAAGCATAGTGCAACACCTAGATAAAAAAGCAAATTTACTTTTTCAGATACTTGAACAGTTCTTCACCTGATTACAGGTAAAGCACAGAGTTTAGGAAAAGCAGGACTTCATTACAAACACAGATTCTGTCTTCTCTGTCAGTTGTACTGGAAAACCTCCAAGATACTACAATCAGTATTATTGGTATGTGCTGGCTAACATATAGACAGATAGGGCCTCTGCTCAAAAGCAGAGACTGCTCAAATTTCTACCCTACCCTGTGTTTTGGATGTGACAGATATGACTAATAAAATACTATGGTGCTTGATTTACCATTCATTATTATTTAACCCAAATGAATCAAGCCCCACAATTCAATTTTAAAATTATATTTGTTATCTACAAATAGATGCCCTTGCAATGGAAAACCTGAGAAGTTCCAAAAACTTAAAATTTGGTTTTAAATCCCTCTATTTTTTTCCTTTCTTTTAGTCTAGTTCTCCATCCTTTAAATCTGTTCCCAAGAAAGCCTCCTACTCTAGAGACAAACCCCCAAAAATTTAATTCTTGTTTGCATGAGAGGGTTTCACATTCCTCTGTAGGGCCAGACAAATAGTTACAGTCAGATGCATCAATGAGTTGAATTATTCCATGCCATAGAAATCCAGAGTTCAACCAACATGCCTTTTACATGGGATGTGAGGCAGTCGGCATCAGAATAGTTGGCAAAATCTCAGTAATTATTGAAAATTACCATTTACTGAAATGTTACTGGAGGTTGAGAGAGATGAAGTTCAGTCTGGCTCAGCTCAACAGACCAAGATGCATTACAGTTGGAGTCATATCTGCAACTCCTGCCAAATCATTCATGGTATTATACAAAGCCCACTACTGTGCCTGACTGCATGGAAAGTGGCAATGACAGCTGGTTTTCTGTCTGACTCTGTGTGAGGGCCATTTTATGTTCTAGCGCATTAAACAGTAGAAGTAGTCTTATACATGTTAGATTTTCTTAGAGGTATAGAGGCCTAAAGCTGACCTCTCATGCACTATATGCTGGAGTGCATGAATTCCAGCTACTACCTGGCTCAGCCAACTGAGTCAGATCTAGGCTGGATCTGGAAAACCAGAATTTTGAAGGGATGGGACTGCTAGGTTTCTCTTCATTTGTCTAAGGGGAAAGGTTGTATACAATTTTGTTTGGAAAAAAATATTTTTGGTTAAGGCTATCTTTCATTTCCATTTTGTTTCACTGTTCATGCAGTACTGTTATTGAACATAACCCAAATTCTCCCTTCATTTGTATATGTGCATGCCTTAACAGCATGTAGCCAGCCCCAGGTTGCCTTGGTTCATTGTAAGCCAGTAGTGAATTTGGCCAAGTTCTTTTAATTCATAGAGACAAATGTTAATTATTGTAAACTTGACTGAGTTACTTGTGAGTTTAGTTCTGGAATACCACAAAAGTATTGCCTTCTAGCTCAAAGCAAATACAGTACAAGAACTCTTGTAAATTATTTCAACAGGCCACTCAAACTCTCTCTGGCCAAGGAGCACAGCAGACCAAACTACACAGTTCAGGAAAACCTTGGTTTTACTGGCACTTGGGCAAAAGAGACAATGCAAGCCTTAACTTGTAAACTTTGAAGCTGTCTGTATCATATTAATTTAATTTTTACATTTCTGAAATGCAAATAATAAAGGCTTCCTCTTACATCCTTACTAAAGGGAAGTTTTACAAAGTCTGAGTGGGAAAAAAAAAAAGAGAGTGATGTGATTGTGGGTCTGGTCATCATCTTTCTTGGTGCATATCATAATCCCACCAAATGCAAAGTGACTTAAAACATAAGAGGATTTCAGAATCAAGGCTATTCATTAACAATTACAATCATTATGAATAACTGGTAGTGATTTGATATCAAAACTCCCCTATTCTAAGCAACTTTATTAATGTATCTGTGTTTCCCTTAATATGTTCTAATTTTATCAGAAAGACAACTAATAGGCAACCTAGTAAGGGGATAATATCAGGTGTACGGACTTGTACCAGCCCAGTCACAACAGCTTAACAGAAAAATACAACTCTAAGCCTGCATGACATATTGTGATGACACTCTGTCCATTTTCTGGCAGGACTGACACAAATCAAACATATTTGAGATGTTCATGACTGAATCCTGAAATAAAGCAAGTAAATAAATTTGGACATTGCTGTGGCTGCTACGGGACTGTACAAAGTGCTTGTGTCATAAAGCTCTCCCTGTTAATCATCTTGCAATTCCAATCAATGGGGTTTTGGCAATGTTTAACAGTGTGATGGGTGAAAGTAAGCTAAGAAGTTTCCAAAAAAGGTAAGAATGACTTATGCTAACACAAGCTTAAACCATCCTGTGTTTTTCAAAAAAGCTTGTTTCTAAGTATTAACACTTTTCTGTTCAATGCATTCAGAGAGAAACTCCCAATGATAAAGGAAAGCAAAGAGAGAGCTTTCCCTAATAAATGAGCAGGGAAAGCTTTCCCTGCTACATGAATAAAACTCACCATGCATGATGTGGTTAGGCAAAAAATGAGGAAATTACTTAACTCTAGAAAAAAGACAACATATAAGAAAGTGGACATGAGGCAGTATCAGTAACAAACAGCAAGCAATTATTCTGTTCAGGTGCAAATATGTCACTTCATGACTGGGTCAGTTACAGATCTACACAGACATCCATGGCAGAAAGTTCATGACAGAAAGAGACATTACTCGGTCTCCTTTGTTGGAATCTACTTTACTGACTCAGAGGATCATTAGGGGCTGAAAAGTTTGAATAACATCCAGATACAGGATTTTGGCAGGGGCCTCTGAACATACACTTGGAGAACAGCTCCGGTTTTCAAGCCTTTCAGAGAAAGTTTACTGGATACATGCCGTTTCCCAGAAATATCCTGGGTTTTCAATGGGAAATGACATCCATGACTTCAGACTGTCTCACAATCCCAAAAAACCATCTATTTCTCATTCAACTGGAGGGTTTCTGGGTAGTTCCAGACTGAAATATGGATTCCCTATTTGTGAGGGCCAAGGTTCCATCCTGCTCATAGGTTGTGTAACAAAGAGGAAATGCACTTTCTCTTAGAGCTCCAGACACACAACACTTCACCTTGGGATTTTAACTCTTCAAGGATATAAAAACATAGACAGAAATAGGCAGACTCTTCACAGCAATCTGAAAAGAAATGGAGACAGAAGACTAAATAAATAGGTGTACATAGACATGTCCTTTTCTCTGCATTAGTTTCCCCACTAATCCAGATATATTTAGGCTCTAATCAGGGCAAAGATGCCTAGGATTCCTCTGCCCCTTTCTTGTACTTTTAGTTATAACTCTTCTATTCAGAGTTTACATGCTTTCATTTACCTTCCTTGATTTTATAGCTAAACTTTCCTTCCTCCTGCCATTATAATTAATATTCCCATGTCCAAGCTACCTTATGTTCCAAGACATATGCACACACATATCCTCCTAGAGTTTTAAAGACATGGATCAACATATTGCTCTTATGCTGTTTCAGACTTTTCCACCTGAAAAGAAATTAAGGTTCTCTTCCTCAGATCTTTAGTCATTACATCGTCCCAACGTAATTCTGTCAAAGCAGTTCCCTATTAAGATTCTGCCCATGATCCTTTTCTTCATCCAGTAGAGGTGTGCAGCAGCCAAAGTTAACAAATGACTGACCCTAAATTTTCATATCCTTGAACTAGACTATGTCAAAAAAGAATGATTGGTGGAACTACTATGACAGTCATACCAACTGCTTCTTTCTAGGCAGATTTCTGTGGAGTGATCTCACTTCCTTTCAGTGTGGGCTATTGTGAGGAGGAGAGAGATGGGTGCATTTCATGGTTACTGTAATTGCCTGTATCAGGTTTGCATGGCAAGGTTTTGGTAGTGGGAGGGCTGCAGTGGTGGCTTCTGTGACAAGCTGCCAGAAACTTCCCCTATGACACATAGAGCCAATGCCAATCATCTCCAAGACGGACCTGCTGCTGAGACCATCAGAAATGGTGCTTGTGCCTCTGGGATAACATATTTAAGAAGGGGAGCCTGCTGGAACAGGTGTCTGGAAGAAACTGTGAATCTGTTGGGAGAGGAGCTCAAGTTGCAGCAGAATTTCTGGCAGGACTCATGGCCCCTGTGGGGGACCCACACTGGAGCAGTTCTTGAGGAACTACAGCCTCCTGTTAAGCCCCATGGGAGGACTCCTGTTTAGAAGTTCATGGAAAATTGTCTCCCGTAGGAGGGACCCCACATTGGAGCAGGGGAAGAGTGTGAGAAGACAATGAGTGATGAACTGACCTCAACCCCCATAGTCTGTCCCTCTGTGCCACTGCAGGGGAGGTGGTATAGAAATTATGATTGAAGTTGAGCCTGGGAAGAAGGGAGGAGTGGAGGGAAGGTATGGAAGGAAAGTGTTTGAAATGTTGGCTTTTATTATCTCATTACTCTACACTTGTTTGATTGGCAATAAATTAAATTAATCTTCCCCTACTTGAGCCAGTTTTGCCTGTGACAATAACTGGTGAGTGATCTCTCAATATCCTTATCTCAGCCCAGAAGGCTTTTGCTGTATTTTTCTCCCCTGTGCACCTGATGAGGGAAGGGATAGACTTTGGTTGGCACCTGGCATCTAGCTAGGGTCAAACTGTCACATTCTCTTTTTTCTTTTTTACTGACATGAAGGAACAGTTAACTAGCTTAAAGAAGTCAGAAATGGATTTCAGAGGGAAAATAAACATAGCATGATTTCTATTATATTCTAGAGTCTATGATTTAAGAAGGAGAAATTTAAAAAAAACCCAACCAAACAAAAACGTTTCTTTAACTAACAAGCTCTTGGGCAAGAAATAAAAAAATATCTTCAGTAATCACTCAGAAAAAATAGTTTCAATACAGTAGGAACGATAGCAGCAGACTTCCCAAGAAAAGAAGGGCGAAAGGGTAGAAATTACCTTCCCACAAAGGAAAGAGACCATAGTTCTTTTCTAACCAATACTTAAAGAATCAAGGAAGGTCACACCATGGTGCAGCACAATTTGTACTTTTAAGGACAGGACTGCGAACAGCGTTCACCGCTGCAGAATGCTTTCTCTGAATATGATTTATTTGAACACATAGAACAAAATGTCTTTCTCTATTGATTACTGAAACGGAACAAAAATCAGAGCAGCTATAGCACTACCAAGAAATCGTCTTCAGGATTACATCTGACTGCTAATTTTTACTGATGTTGATGGACTTGTTCCCAATTAAATCAGAATGCTCACTCAGTCTCTGTTCTTCTGATGGGAGAAGGATACAAGCTTTTGGGTGAGTTCTTCTGTAAGTAAGGGAAAGAGATTTTTAAGAGAAATTTTGGAATCCTACAAAATTTACGTACATTAATATCTGCATGTTCCTTGTTAATGAAAATGCAGAGCAGGTTAATTTGTTGATTTTAATTTTATTCTTAACGAATCCATAATAGCTAGAGGTATTAAAGAAAAAATTTCTAAAAGGAAGCCATTTCCATGCTGGGAATTTATACTGATATTCACTTACAAACTCTTAATCTTTTTTAAATCTCTGAGCAAATGTTTCAAAAATTTTGTGCTAAAATTATAAATAGAAACCAGTGTCATAAAACTCATGAATAAAATTGTGATAGTAAGCCAGTCTGCATGAGCAATACAAAAGAACAAATATTTGGTCCTGCATGTATTTCTGTTCAAAGCATCCAGGAAGATTTTACAAAGTGACTGTACAAATTGTTAGCATATTTTCTAAGTAGAATAGGAACTGTCAAGGAATTTCTCATAATATTTCTAGTTATGCATTCCGAAGATACAAATAAAAATTGTTCTGCACATCACTCAATTCATTACGAATGTTTCCCGTTGAAGGCAGAGATAGTTTTGGCCTTTTATGGACAGATAAAAGCTGCACCTGTGTTATTCTGCTTTATGTCATAAAAGCACATTAAAACTTTTTTCCTGCAGTGAAACAGGAACAGCCCATTTTTAAGGGCTTGAATGACAACTAAAAGGCCAAGCCTTGTCTTCTGTTTCTGGATTTGCTTTTTTGGCATTTGTTTTATAAAATAACCTACTACTAACAAAATACAGTAGCAAGTTTATGTCCGTTAACCAAAAAAAAGGGAAATTGTCTAGAGCAATGATTTTCAGCTAAATCCATTCAATCTGTAAAAGTACTGCTGTTTCCACTAGTCAGTAGTCCCAGTTTTTTGCTCCCTTACGTCAGCTATGCCATTCAAGCAAGTTTTCTGAAGATCTTTCTTGAATCTCTGGTACAGTATTATTCCTGTGTAACACATTCCTAACAAATGCTATCAAAATATAATTTGCTACATTTGATGAAGACAGAAAGAAGACTGAGACCACCAAAGTCAAGACTTTGGAGAATAACATTTTTGTACCTAAATCAATGCACCAAAGCAGCATGCTTCTACAGTAATTAACATCATTCCTTGTAGGAAAAAAGAAGCATTTCAGTATTTCCTAGAGGAAGGATTTTAATCTTGGATAATAATAACAATAATAATACACTTTGGTTTGGGATTATACTGAGGATGACATTAAGTGAATAAGCTATCCTATTTACTCCTCTCTCCACAAAGTAGCGTGGGAGGCAGCAAAGTCTGAAGGATACTCTCAATAACCCAGTGAGTTCTGAATGTTGTTCTTTGTCCTCCACTGCAGTTCAGACATCTGGCATACCTCAGGCGAAACTGCTCTGCTGCACAACTAATCCCTTCCATTGCCTCTTCAGTCGCTCAGTGTTTGTGGAAGGCCATAACACCCTCTCACATTGCTTTCATTAGCCTTTAGCTTTAGCAGTCTCTTACCTTTTCCTTTCTCTATTTACAGCTCTCAGTTCTTTAGACAAACCAGTCAGATTCTGGACACCATTAGTGGCGTAAGAATGCTTTTGAAAACAGAGTGAACATAGTCAACTGGAAAAATGCACAGCTTGGGTACATTGTTTGGAGACAAGATTTCCCAAAGAAATCAGAACTACAAAAGTGCTGGTCTACCACCTATGCCTAAAACCACCAGTACATGGACATTTTTCTGGCTAAATGAGTTCATAGCACAACAGAATGTCTCTTTGCATTTGTGGCCCTGTACCAGACTGCAACAAGCAACAATCTGTTTGGGCTATGTTCAGGTTTTGAAGGAGTGTGAGGCAGGTAGAGGTAGAATAAGATGAGTCTGTGTCAGTTTTAAACAGATATGTGCCCTTCTGTATAAAGAGTTATGAAACATATGAAACATAGCTGTGACCAACCTGTACACACATACTTCCCTCCAGCAACAGTGGGCACTATTCATTAGGACTAATTGGTTGAACACCAAGAATTTTCTCCCTTCTTCTTGGAAGATATGAATGATCAGTCTACCAACATTCAAGCTATCTTAATTCATTGAAAAGCGAGCTGTACAAGATTCAATTCAGGAAAGAAGGATCCATGAGTTTGAAAAGAAAGGGAAGTACAGAGTCATGCTACTCAGGGATAAGAGGAAAATGAGAGAGACTGGAAGCATTAATTTCCACACTTCTGGTTCTGTGACTGCAATGAATCATCAGAGCAAAAGTAACTCTCAGAAAATCTGAAGTTTCAGGCTTCAACTCCCAGAGTTTTTTCCAATGGAGAAAAGAATTATGATCTAATTTTCAACAAATATAATTTAATTTAATTTTTCTGAACATCATACATACTGTAAGGTTATACTAGCAAACTATTTGAGACACTCTTTATAAAAGGGAGAGAGGCAAGTCCAAGTATAGTCAGCCAGTGTTTATAGGGCTATATTGTTTTAAACAATTTTTGGAAAATGCGTTATAGCCAGCATTTCAAACAAGTCTCATGCTCAGTGTAAAAGAGGCTTTCCTGTATTAATTCAAAGCATTCTGAAGCCCAGACACAACAGTCAGCAGCTCATAAATTTGTCAATGGATGAATTTAGCTTAAGAAAAATAAGCTGCATGTATTATAGGTGTGGCAAGGAGCACCACCTATATTCTTCCAGTTGCTTTGACCCTTTCCAATTGGTTGTAACTTGTTATAACTTTGCCAAATTCTAACTTCCAGTTCAGTTTTTTTCTAATTATAGTTACAAGCCTTCCATGCAGTTATCTGCTATTTGAGCTATTTGGGGAATTTTCAGTCAAAACAGCTCAGCAATTTCTGAGGGCAAGCGAGGGGAGAAAATCAAAAAAGCTTTTCATGTCCAAAGTGATAAATTTGTTTGCTATTTAAGATGCTGAAGGGTTGCCTTTCTTTGATCCAGGATGTCCCATTCCTAACTGTTCAAAATACATACCGTGACCAAATGACAAAAATTTCAGAAGGCACAATTAGTACACGAAACTGAAGCAGATATTTTCTGGTTGGAAAATGTTTCCTAAAAGCTCTGCCTACACTGAATGTGCAGCAGCTGTGTGCTGAAAAAATGTTAGCCTTTTAAATGGGGCTCCCATGACACTCCTATAGGAAAATCAGTGCTGCTGGGATGCAGTAGGGTCCAGCAGCTCCATGGGGGCAGGAGCTGGGGTTGCTGGGGCTCCCCAAGGCATGGCCCAAGGCAGGGCTGGGTCCAGGGTGGTCTCAGCCCTAGCACAGGGCACCTCTCTAGGGCCATGCCAGGACGTGGGGCTGTGCATGGGCACAGCTCGGGGACCATGGCCAGGCAGAACAACACCATGGGGAGCTGGAGACCAGCCCTGCTGTGGCATTGTTGTGGCAGGGTCTCATGAGTGATGGATGGGCTGACACGGGGCCCTGGACCGTGGGCAGGGACAGCAGGGCCTGCTGGTGCCCTCAGAGCTGGCAAACACAGTGACAAGGAAGGGCAGCCTCACCTGTACACCCAGGCTACAGCTGGAGTAGGTGTGAGCTGATCAGAAAGGGGAGACTTTATGTGGAAAAGACACATGAAACTGTCAAGGATGAAGGTGAGAAGGATAAGCGTGAGGAAAATAGCTGAGTCAGACAAAGGAAAATGGGGAAGTGGGACAATAATCTGGAGACTGAGATGGATCTGTGACACAACCTGCTGGACAGGCAGGACATAAGAGAGCTCAGCCAGCTCATGTTTCTTCGCAAGAAAATGGAAATAAATAAAAAATTGCTGAACCTAAAGATGTTTTGACTCCCAATAAATGCCTGTAGAATTCACACCTCAACTGCTACTGTACAACTGCCATGATATTTTAGTACTTCAATCAGGCACTCATTATTTGAGTGGTGGAGTTCTACATAGTGAATCTAAATCCTCCATCCTGACAGCAATCAGGAGGTCTCAGGATGATAGCACACGAAAAGCTTCTGGCTGTTTCAGTGTCCCCTTTCAAATGCCTGGTTTTAGTGTAGCAGGGTAGGAGATGCTCTGTTTTTGTGGTCCTAGATTCCTTCAAAGCCCTCTGCTCATCCTGAGTACAAGAAGCCCACCTTGGGATTCAAACAAATCTTTTGACTGTGCTGCTAATAGACTTCAGCAGATTATACATTATACGTTTTGCAGATTACTCACATCAAACATTTAAAAATGCCATTCTGTCGAAGTCATACTGAGAAGTTTAGTATTAATACCTGAGGTGTAGCCACCATAGTAATAGCTGGAAATGTGGCTCTGAAAATAAATGGCCAATGAAAGGAGATAAAGCCACAACAAAATTCTTAGGTATATGATCCAAAGTCATTAACAGCAATGAACTTAATGAAAAAAACAACTGAATATTGGAATAAAATATGTAATAGGTTCCTCAGAAATTGCTAGATAATAAAAAGACAGCTGTATTTGGGCCTTTTTTGAGCACTCAAAATGCAGTCAACATTAATTTTAAATTGTTTTATTTTTCTTTTATTTCTATGTCTATGTGGGGCTGTAATTCACAAAGATTCAGAAGTATTTTGAAGTGATGAAATTCAGTTTCACCTGAAATACTGCCACTTCTGGAGCAAAAGACCCTCCCAAATAGGTTTTCCACAACAGAGAAATTCTGTAATTAAATTAAAAAGGAAGTGAAGAATAACTTTTGCCAATTGAAAACATGTAAGTAATTTACTTGGGCTAAATGCAATGACCAGAACTGGAATTTTTAAGGCAAACAAAAATTAAACACTGTGCTGCTACCAAACATTCCCTGGATTCTTTTGAAGCCACAGGGGACAGATTGTCAGTTTTCCATCTCCTCTATTTTACTGGGTCATGTCTACAAGCGGACTTGTTGCCTCCATGACAGGAAGGACCCAAAAGCTTAACCACTTTTTTTAGCTATAGATGACAGTAGTTTGGTTCTCAGTTTTTGCCAGCATTTCTTCCTTTGGCCTATGATTTTTTGGATGTCTCTTCTCCATCCTTCTCAATGATCCACTCTGAGAGTATGCCTCACACTTTCAGACTTATCATCAGTTTCCTGCCATTTATTCACTCTGTTTGAAATACGAGGATTTCTCATAGTGAATCAGCCCTTCAGATCTCATAAACAGAGATAGACTGATTTACTAGAGAAGAAAGATTACTTTTGACTTCACTCATTCAAATTGGAAAAATGTTTCCTGATTTTGGGCAATGCATCTGGACTAAAACCTCTCACTTATATTTCACAAAGTTTTAAGTTTAAGTAAAGTCAAACGTTCTTAGGTCAGAATATTAAAATTTTTAACTATTACAGAAACATAATAATAGATAGAATTCCATATTTTGTAACTGAAAAATATAAACATGCAAAAATTTGCATCATAAGACAATGGTCCAGTTTTATGGATTGTGTAGAAATGGAAAACCAGTAAGAAGGAGGAGTTACCCATCAACTGGTATGGTCAAATGTGTTCTTCCATTAAGCTGTACTGCAAAGTGTGATACTCTCTTCTTTCTTGCATTGCCTGACTGTTAAATGATGTTTTTCATAGCAGCTCTCACTCCTTTTCCCCAGGATTTTTGATCTGTAATGTTCAAAGTAGCTCACCAGTTGCAGTGATTCACAGATGAATTAATATGTTTATTGTCTGTGTAGCTTGGTTATACCCAAACTGTCCATGTAGTTCTTAATTAGTTTTTGATGCCACTTAAAGGTTTTACTCCTTCTACAAAATCAATGAACAGGAAAAGTGTCAAGGCAAAATGTGGGAATTCAAGTATGATTAACAGAAAGAGTGCAACGATATCAGGCTTTTCCCAGACATATTGTGCGTCTTAATGTCCAACAGAGGTTCCTATTGCTTCTGCTGGTACTGGCTCCTGATTATTCCTCATACCATTCATCTGATTCATGAAACAAATTGTTCAGAACTCATTTTTCATCTCAGTGCTACCATTTCTCCTTCCACTTTCACATCTGAACAACTAAAATTTTCAGTTAGGGAAAATGGAAGGAACGAAGTAAGTATTTCATGGATGTTAGAACAAATAAGATCCTAACACTCAGACCTCCTGATCATTATCACACAATTTTGTGACACTAAACTGAACAAAATAAGTAGGCAGAATGAAATTTTCAAATTAAAAAAAAAAGGAATATTGTCCTAGAAAGCTCAATATATCTACATGTATATGTGGTGAAAAGCTATGATTCCTATATTCTGAATGTCACATTGACTACAAATGAAGTGAAACACTTGTAAGAAGCATCTGAGAGGTGCACATGTTAATATCTGTTAATAAAATTCTCCCACAGTGGCTTTTTCAGAAACAGAAAATCAAAATTGCACATATGCTTGCACACATGTATGCATTCATGTCACAAAAATAGGATATACCCTCATATATATACAAACGTGTGTATTATGTATAAATTGCATGCATTCATTATATTTTTGGTTGGATTTTTTATGCATATGATAGCAAAAACATTCCTTCAGGCTGTACTGCTATGCTAGTAGGCACTGTGTCAAAACCAAACAAAGAGCCAGTTTAGCAAGTTTGCTCTATAAGCTGGAGTGTACAGAAGTTTCCCCATTTTCCTCCACAGGTGAATTTTGTAGATCTACCCTCCCTCTGCGTTCTGTGGGTCCTTATTAGTTACAGAATTGAGGACTCTCTCTTAAATGATTGCCATTTTACCCTAGGAGATCATGGAAACCTGGCAGTGAGAGGCTTGGCTAGCTGCACCACAGAAAAAACATACTGCTATGTTTTAGAAACTCAGTGTTGTAATACAGCAACTATATCATAGGGCTTTTTTTCACATCTTTCCAAATTCTACGCTGTGTTTAACATTGGCATGATAAATATGTCTGAAAAGGCAAGGTTTGAAAAGTCCATTCCTAGTGCCAGTTTACTGTTTGAAGGATGCACAGACCACCTCAGAAGGGATAGAAACACTTAATGCCCTCCATTTTTGCTCCTTTCGTTCAACAAATGGATGTCCCTCTAATTAGTTATGGTTCAGAAACTGTTGCAGCTGCATTCAGCCAAAAATACATTCAAGAATGTCTCGACCAGGATTTGATCAGGTAGCAAAGTCATGTCTTCAGACACACAGTCCTCTAGAGACAACCCTTGGAATAGCAATATTTTTCCATCCTATGTTTCACAGAATAATTATAATGACATATCCTAAAAGAAATTTCAGAGATGGTTCCACAATGCTGACTACCATACTTAGTGACAACTTATTCTTCTTGTACCTTCTGCTTGAGTGTAAAATATTCTTTTCATTTTGTAGTTAGGCAGAACAGGAACTGGGCAGGGACTGTCTGGCTACAACACATGAATAGTTGCCATTCTCCATATATTGTCCACTCATTGAACAAATACTTAATCTACTTGCTATTTTCATTAATATTTAACTGACAAAAGTTCATGTAAGATACTTGAAATTGTAAAGTAATTATTTTATCTGTCACTCTACCTGATCATTTATAAATAACATATTAGAAATTGTTTTTCATATGTCCCTTTTTTTGCTGGGTTTGGACTAGTCCTGAGTTACATTCCTCCAAAGCCTCTTTGTTGTAAATGTTGGTGGGTATTTTCCTTGTTTAGGCAGCAGTATACAGAGAAGAGGCTGTTGAGTAGTTGCTGATTTTTTCAGTACGGCCACTTCCTATTTCACAGACACAAAGCAGCCCTGTTTGCAGTAGGGCATTTCTGGTGGACCAAATGATGGCTCTAACAGATTTAGCTTTTGGCAGTAAGAGAATATTATTCCTAATACCTGCTCTTCTTTCAAATGGCAATCATACATATAAATATGTATGTATTTCAAACAGAATTTCTATATGCAGACTAAGCTCTTGGGGGATTTATTTTAAATATCTAAATAAAGCATATTTTAAAGTGCAAATATCTTGCTTTAAAATCTAAATTTCAGAGAACTCCACAAAGCTGTCAAAGTACTTTAATCTTCATTTCAAAATCCAGTGTCTAAGCCATCATTTTCTCCAAAATCAGATTCTTTAACTTTTATTTATGCATGAGATATCAACACAAATAATTCAGATACAGTTGAATCTGAAGATCTACTTCATTCAAGTGCTAGTATTCAGCAGGATACTTAAATACATGACTAACTGTGACCTTTAGAGTTAGCCAGGTGCTTACACCCCATTATTAAAGAAAAATGCTTTGCTTTTTGACCAACATCTCAGAATGGTCAATCCAGCTGGTATAAAATAAACTGAATTGTGTTGGGTCCTGTTGGAATTGTAAATTGTTTGTGACAGAGTATCTTTTTCCTATATAAATCTATCAAGTAATTAAAACATTATTAGTTCTCTAAAGAGAGGGACTGTCATGAACAATCATAGTGCCAAGTTTTATAAATATGTTATCAGAACATGTTCAGTAGACATCACAACTGAGCATGTATGTGCTTTAAGTTTCGATAAATAGTCTCTGAAAATTTCCCCAACAGCACTTACCCTCATATATTCTGAACACTGATTATTTTTCTCCATGGTTCAGACATTTTTGGTTTCTGGGACATCTTAGGCTCCCATTAGACCAGATCCTGATTGAAATTGAAAGAATACAATTAACATTAACAATGCTTTTCTTGATATATTCCTGCTGAGATCTGAAAGGGAGATGACAAACCACATGCAACAAAAATTATTCTTGTGCTGTTGGAAGTACAGTTTTACTGCCATGCTGTTTAATGCACATTTTCTTGGTCTCCTGTAATCCCATAACAGAAACTGCGCAACACAAAACAAAAGGAGACTTGCGCACCACTGGTGTTGGCCACACACATCAACAGACAATTTGTAATATTTAACTAGAAAAGTTATGTACTGGTCTCAGTCTTTTATTATTCTCTTCCATATCAGGAGCAGTGACTTTTAAAATTACTAGTAGTAGTACTTCTAGTAGTAGTAGCATTCTTCATATTATTAATATTAGGATAACAGATTGAAAGTCAAGCTAATTTCTACTTCAGTAACTGTTACTTTTACAGAGAGACCAGCTGGCATGACTAGGACTCTACCCTGCCTGCAGTAAAAGAGGCAGGGCTAACCACAGTTTCCTAGGCTAACTGATGTCAGGAAATCAATTATTTATTTGCATGCATGAGAAAGACTGAGTTTGGTTTTTTAAATTCATATACAGCCATGAGTGTGCATGTGATCATATTTTCTTAAGGGCTGCTATTTGTTTTCTTATTATTAGGTAAGATGTTGGACAGCAAAAAGAAGCCCAATAGCAAAGGGGAAATTAAAGAAATCTGTGCAGAATATTTGGCCCTGCCCAGGACAAGTTGCTGAAAGCATTTGTTTTCAATCTTATACCAGCAGTGCTCTGTTTAGCTTTTTAAGTGTTTTCTCCATAGTTGTGTATGTCCCTGCCTTCTTTTCAGAGCTAAAATTATTTTTGCAATTTGTTTCAGTCATCTTTATTTTTAATAGATGTTACTCTTATGTGATTACATTGTGAGTGGCAGAAATAGAATGGATCAGAAAGGAATCAGTGTTATAACTCGAGATTTCCTGACATTTTAGTCTCTCTGTTAGTCAGGAATTGTAAACAACACGAAATGCATGTTAACACTTCTATTTTGAGATCGTGCTCAATATTTCCAAGTAAATTTAAAATAAGGACCACAATAGAATTCTTATTACAATTTTTTTTCTTTTTTCCCCTAGATACTGTCACTGCTTTCATGTCTATGTCATTATACTAAAATGGTTTTCTCATACATAGCACAATGCTCCATCTTTATAGTAAAGTGTATTCATCTAATTGGCTTACTGAAATTTTATGTACCTTGATAAAAAGGAAAAACAAAAGCAAACACAAAGTCTTTAGTAACTTTAAATAAACCTATGCTTTATTGCAGATGTTATCATCAGTACTTAATGATACACAGATCAGAGGTTCAGTATTAAAGCAGAAAGGTTCAGAAGAATTTTGGAGAGTAGTCAATAATTTTCAAAATATTTTGTTCCTAGAAAAAGGTAGCCCTTCGGAAAAATCTGAAAAAAATCAACTTGAACTACAACATAGGGATTATTTGCAAATTTAGGGAGCAAATATCCTCTGCATTTTTAAAAGAAAAGTAAAAAAATTCTACAGATTTTATCTGGTCTTTTCTACAGTTTTAACTAAGCAATAATGAAAAAAAGTCCACCTCTATAATTATGGCAATGTAATGCCTGTGGAGTTAAAAAGAAAACATATACCAAATCTGTCACAAGAAACAAGACAACCAGGTCTTTCTTACGTTTCCTCTGTGCCTACCCCTAGCCTTATTTTTATGTTGAATTGTCTTCAATTAATAGCTAAATTAAACCTTTAGAAGTCATAATTTAGTTCACTGCTGAAGTTTCCAGAATGATTTGTAATTCTGCAGCAACAATGAAGTGTGGGGATAATTTTTGTTTCCTAAAATGTTGTGTGGAAAGTGTGGAAATTTGATGGAAAGAATCCTTTCTGGCATTTCTGGAATTCTAAGTTTTAACCAGTGACAGTTATTTTCTGTTTTAATTTTTTTTTTGTTGCTGCTATCATAAAAAAAACCCAAAAAAATTCCCAAAACCCCAGATGAATGAAAATTCTGTAGAGAGCCAAAGTAACCAAGATGTCAGGGTTTTTTATGAACTCTGCTTGAGTTTTGCATTTTTTCAGCTGTCTAAATTTTTTTCTTACCACTGTATTTGTAATTACTGTTTAAAAGGAACCATAGTACTATTTATATACCAATATTGGATACATCTGAACAAATTCAATATGCTTGCTTTTCAACATTTTTTGTGTATGTTCTAGTTTTGGACCACATATATTTTTACCCCCTTGGGCTGACTTTTAACAAAATCAAACTGTACTGTAAAATCAGGTTTTATTTGAGTATGCAAAATTTTAACCTAAATTCAAAAAATTCCAACTTTACCACCAAACCACTTTTGACTAAGTTCAGGTTCTTAGAAGTTTGCAAAATATGCCTAAACCATAGGAGAACCTGTTCCACTTTTTCAAATTAAGTAATAACCTTGACTTTGGGCTTTTCTGTTAAAAAATCCTGCCTTACATCTTTCCAGTTTCAGAGTCCAGTTCTAAACTAGAATCACACTGAGATCAAATTTACAGGTCTTAGTGACTGAGAATACTAACTTTCAGGTTTATGATCTGGCTCAAAATTACAAAAACATAGTCAAGAAGAGAAGGATGTGTTATGTGCTCCATCTTCTGCGAAAATGTACTTATTTCAACATTATATTTTCCAGAGCTTTATGGAAGTTCTTTTTAAATTACTCAGACAATATGCTTCCTGTTTTCTCCTTGGGAAGCTGTCCCACAGTCTAATATATTGCTGCAATTAAGTGATGTTTTCCTTATAAGCAGTCTAAATTTGCCTGCTTTACTTCATCAAGTAACACTGGTTACTTGCCCTGTGAATGCACATATGAATATATCAGCTACAAGGGTCATTATTAAATGTTACCATTCCTCCTGCCGGTTTACCACACTGTATGTCCACATGCCAAGAATGCCACATACTACAAATAATGACTGGAACAATAGCTGACATTCCCTACATATAAAGCTGTGGTACGTGTTCCCACATTATTCTCATAGAAAGCCTTAGCTTTAAGTTTTTACTAATGAAAGACAAGGGATTTAGTTGCACCTCAGTAATTTTGAAAACAAAACAGACCAAAACAAGCTAACAAAACCAAAACAAAACAATAAGAAGCAATCTGTCATGTGTTGGAGTGAGGAATTAGACCTGACCTACTACTTTTACAGCTTCCCACTGGACTGTGTAGAGTGCAACCACTTATCAAACTTAATTCTCTGTGGCCTATACCAGCCCTTAAATTAAAGGTACTTCTGGAACAGGGCTTTTCATTAGACTGCTGTTTATATGGATGGAGTCCAAGGGTGCTCCAGAATATGACATTAGATCATTTTAAGAAGTTACTTTCCTCAGTTTTTCAGTGTTACTCTCCTGTGCAACCTATTCCCCTTACAGCAACTGACTTTCTAACAAATTTCTGTGCATCCTTATTTAAAGCACTGCTATCTGACATCACAGCTGGTTCCAGTCAGGTCAACAAATGGTTTATAAATACGTAAGACTTTGGCTAAAGGAAAATTTTACGCATGCAAACAGCAGACTCCAAACAAATACTCTCTCAACATTTGGGAGCAAGTAATACGTCTTGTCAGAGATGCATCCTAGAATTAAATATAGGACTCAGGGGCTAGAATTCTTGACTGTTCAGGTTTGTTAACTATATTATATTAGTATTTACACACCCCTCTCAAATTAACAGAGAATTCTGCTGAGAAATATTGCAGTATATTCATTGGCTTTGTCTAACCTCGGTCTGTGTTACTTCTGTGGAAACATTTTTGTCCTTCCACAATGGAAGGTGTAGGTCAAAGCAAAGGTGTAGCTGTATCATCACATTTAAAGCCTAAGATGCATAGTGAAGTCTAGTCTAATGAAATAGTCTTCACTGAGAGTTAGTCTGGCCCCAAGCAATGAGAAATAGTCTTCACTGAGAGTTAGTCTGGCCCCAAGCAATGAGTAAGTACCTTAATAAGTACATGTAATAAGTATCTTATTATTGCAGTGAGAACAGAAATACAAATATCTTTTTTAAAAAAAGGTATTTTTCTCCCCTAGCCCAATTTATTTTGCCCAGAATGCTTGCAAACAAAAAGGAGTGGGTGCAGGTCTATGATTCTATGCAGTGTGAAAAGGTGATTGTCTCTTTAACTCTTTGGAAGTTTCCAAGGGACACTTCATTTTGCAGTGGCCATACTCAGTTATTTTCAATAAATGGTTTCAGAGTCAGACACATAACTGGAGGATAATAATGAAGCAATGAAATGGGGGCAAGGAAGGAGCTGCTGACACATTGCAGCATCATTTGTTGAACTTTTGATCTTGGGGATTTGATGAAACTATTAAGGCATCACTCCTAAACCCTTTGTGAAGAAGAATCATACCTTAGACAAGTCCTCTGTCTGGTGGAATGTTTTCACACAGCTCTCAGAAGGCTGAATGGCACCTGTCAATGTCAGCTCAGTGGACAGGAGATGTCTGTCGGGGGAAAAGGCTTCAGCACTCTAGAAATGATAAGAGTTGGACAGTTGTTTCTCACCAGAAAGAGTTAATACATATCACAACTCTTTTTCTTACACTTCAAATACAATTGAAGGAATAAACAAGTACAAGAGCAAAGCTGAAGAAGTTGTTTATGACTCATTCAAGCATTTCCTTTAATACTTTTTGTCTGGTTCAGTTCAATGAATTTGAAGTGTGTCCCTTAGTTATATGCAAGAAAATTATATCAGACCAGGAAACAACCATACTAAGTGTGATAAATTTCAATTCAGTATGCAGAAAATAATTTCTCATATATGAAAGTTCAGCTAAGGCAGAGCTAAGCATAGAGGGAAGATCCCTTGGAACGAACATGCTAAAGGCCTTGTACTTGGATTGGCTGACTGTATACAAAAGCTTTGCTGCTCCCATAGTCAGCAGCAGCATGTGGGAACAGAGATGCTAAACTTCCTGCACTATGTCACAGTTGTACAAGGCATAGGCTGAGAATAGTGTCACATTGTAGCTATTGGTCGACAGAGAAAATGTAAATTCCTGCCTATTTCACCTTAATGAAGGCAATAACTAAAAAGTTTCTGAGATACCTGTGTTCAAATTTCTCTTTGACTGGCATCAAATACAGCATGTGCCCACGCAAAGAAGGCATACCACAAGTACTGTCCATGATCCGTGAGAAATCTGTGAAGCTATCCTGGCCGTATGTTCACTTGTAAAGACGGAAATTAGCTCATTAAGATGCTGGGCCAGAACTGTTAATACATATAGCTGCAAAAACTGGCAAGTACTATGTCACATAGAAAGCCTAGGTAGAAGAGTGAATGAGTGGAGGAAAGAGAAAAAAACAGAGAAGGGTAAATATTTCCCATGGCATAACAACAAAATATTTAGTTGCAGGCCAGAGCCATCGATTGGCCTGAATTTTAAACAAATACCTCTGCCAGCTGAATACTGGCCAAATGGCAAGTGGTAACCTCTCCACAGCCTGATATACACGCAAATGAAAAGGTTTTGGGTGCCAGACACCAGGAAGCCAGTGCTTTTAACACTACCACCCTGTAATTTATAGCATCTTGGTTTGTGCTACTGCAGTTAAGGGTCTGTTAATGTTTGTTTTCTGAATCCTAATTCTCAAGGGATTATAATTTGGCCATTAACATGCTCTCAGTATCAAAACCTCGGCACACATAATGGCTAGCCAAGAACAGTTTTTAGGTAACTTTTTTAGGAAGAATGTTAGTTGGTTTCCAAAATATGAGAAAGGAAGGAAAGAAGGCAGGAAGGAATGACTAGTTAAAATAGTTAAAAGATTATAATTTTGTGTGCTCAATGACTTGAAATATCTTGCATTTTAAAAGATGAGTTATTGCTATGAGGTGGTATTATTTTTCTTGCTTTAAAACACTTTTTAAATGAAGTATTTTGCAGTAACCTAATGTTTCAAGTGATTTTTGAATGACAATTATTTATAAGAATCTCAGCCACTCAAAGGGCCATGGAATCACAAAGAATAAGAAGTACCTTACTGAATCCCACCACTATAATTTTAGATGCAATTAGTAAGAACAAGAAAGGAAAATACATGGGAGTGGTTTGTATCCATTTACAGTCCACACTGTTAAACCACTGTGAGTTCTAAAGAATTTACTTCCTCTGAGTCCTTTTGTGGCTGGATTAAATAAAAGAGTTTTAGCATAGACAGTTCCTGTCCAGCTACAATGAAATCACATCCTTCTTTTTTTGACTAAGATACAGAGCAAAGAACATCTATGGATATCTGGGAGTGCCATAGTGGCCTGTGCAACCTACTTTGAGTCTTTTTGCCTCACCGTACTGTAAGGGATGGGAAGTGAGAAATATAAATCCTAAGCTAAAAATCAAACAAAAAACTACAGTTGTTCTTTACTTTTTACTTGAGCAAAGTAAAAACTGCAGGAATAATTTCAACTTCTTGCAATTGGCTTCAAGCTGCTAAGTCTTGATTGGTCATACATTTTAGCAAAAGTTTTGGCTAGGATGACCCTTAATTCTCAGCATGTAGTCCATACTCCTGAAATCTGAAGCTGTTATTATCCTTTGAAACACGGACATGCTGTTTAATTCCTTTTTAATTCTACCATGTCTACCTACGACACTGCCTGCCATAAGGTGCATAGAGCTCCCTAATAAAACTCTATTACATAAATATATACAGGTACTATGTTGTAAGCATCAAGTATTTAAAAATGTTCTATACAAGGTAATAACTTATTAGTCTCTAACTGAAGGTTTACACCACTGAACAGAACAAATGATCACAATAGTTTGCATTTTCTAGCATTGCCTGTTAAGTACGTCTCAATGTACATGTCTAGTTATGATAAAAAATGCTTAAAATTAAATTAAATGAGCATAAAATTACAGATAAGCCTGTCAAAAATTCGGGTTTGACACTAACAAGTTTTGGGGAATTTCAAGCCAAAAGCTGGGTTTGGCTTTTCATTCAGAGTCATTAGATAGACTATAGTGAATCAGCAGTGATTAGAAAACTAGAAGGAATTACAGAATCACAAAATCCTACAAATTCACAGAATGCTTTGGATAGGAAGGGACCTCTGGAGATCATCTGGTCATTTAAGGTAAATGGTAAAACAAGGTATTCCAAGAGTGGTGACCCTGAAATCTTTATAATTGTTCCAGATCCAGATCACACAAAATTTGCAGATAGACATAATATCTTTTGACAGATAGCTAGAAAATATGGACAAACTTGTGTCTCTCTAGCCTGAAGAAGATTTTATATGCTTGAAAGCCTGTTTGCTTTACCCAGCTATAACATTTACTCCAGTAAAAGATTTTACTTTTATCTGCAAGCCTGGATCAACCAGCATTCATTGACCATGAACACAAACAAGAGATAGCACCACAACCACTGGCTCTCCAGGAAAGGTCCCAGAGAACCCAAAAGAAAGCACTGTGCCCCATAGAAAATGTGTGAGACAGATTCACCACTAAGGACTCAGAAGAAGTCTCTTGTAGTGGCTCATGATTATGTGCCAGAAGGTAAAGAGAGGATGACTGAATCTAGAAGTTTTCTTTGAACAACAAAAGGTGGGACATAGCTCCAACTACATTTTTCAGGTTATACCCAGTTGTATTGCAGAGTCCACAGGCAGTGGACTGCTGTTTAGCTTCACATCAAGTGAACAATACTGATTCAAGGTGTGTGAAGAAATATTCAGGAAGTCAGGCAGAAGATGTGAATAGAAAAAGACTCAAAATGTGTGTTTCAATTTAAACAAGAAGGTAATGTACTCTTCATGAGACAAACCACAAGTTTTGACAAAATGTCTTTCTCAGACTGCCTTTCAAGGCAGCAGTCATTCTGGTTACATGAAATTACTTCTAAGTGAATGCCCAGATGTATGTTTACCATTTTAATTCAAAACCAGACTTCCTTGAAAATGAAAAGATAGTTTTACAGTTAGCTATTTTTTCTGACCAAACATTGGTAGGAAAGTTTTAAATGAGTTTTAAAGGGAAAAAAAGATAATAAAACAATTTACTCAAAGTTTTGATTGCAATGTTTTTTCTTTCTGAAGGTACATCTGAATTCTCTGCAAACTATCTTTTTTATAAAGGCTTTATAAAAATTAATTGAAACTCTTTAGGGAAGGTGATTAGCTGGCAAAACAACTGTGTTAGGCATCCACAAAATGCAAAGAACACAACATGCCAGACGGCTATCATGGTCCAACACAATTCTAGTCAGGACTTTGCTGGAGAGCAGATATCTGAAATGTCCAGCCAAAAAAGGACATACATTATTCTGCTTTAGCGTTGCAGCAGTGGAAACTTAGAACTTTAGTTTCTGTTTACAGCAAGGACTTACAGAAACAGCTGGCATACATGTGAGTTTCTCTCCACAGTATGGATCTCCAATGCACAGGGCTGCTCAGAGAGAGAGAATCTTCTCTTACTGCAGACAACCAGTATTAAGACCTTGAAGTACTGCTCTTCAGTCCACTTTTCTGGGCTAAGTACCAAGGTTTGTCTTTCACATTCAATAAATACTCCGAAATTATTTTCAATAATAGAGAAAATAGGGATACTTTTAAAGATTATTTGATTTTTAAAAATTATTAGCTTGTTCTCTATCACTGCAGAGATGTCATAACTAGATTTCTATTTAGCAAGCCTGTCCAAACTTTTTAAAATTCAATATGCTTTTATATTCTACTGATATCTTCAGACCATTTTACTAGGAAGCAAGAATTTTTCAGTCATATCTAATTAAAGAAATCTATCTATCCACCTGAAATCATACAAAGGAGGTTTTTCTCGAGGTTTATTTTGTTTTGGTTAAATTTATAAGTCAAGCCCATAGAAAGGAATAAATCCAGTGCAATATTAGAATGAGAAATAAATGGGACACCCACTATTCTTTCATATTTTTCTTGTGTTGACTTGACAGTGCTCATAGCTGCTACACTAGAAAAGTAAATCTCACCTGTTCCACAGGTTATTCAGAGAGCAGACATATTTTTATTTATTTATGTTCATTATAGTGAGGCCATCTTCTTTTAAAACCTCCTTGTACCTGGTTTAAAATTTCCTGAAGAAAAGGCTGAGAAGACATGCCAAATGGAACAGAGGTGTCTTGCTGTGGGTTTTACAGATGGAGAGAAATTCACGTGAAGTCTGCTATGTGTCTTCATACATCACGTTGCTATGATGTCTTTCAGCAACCAAACCAAAGAAGCTAATTTCCTCCTATTTCCAATGTATTCAGAGGCCCAGTTAAATATATTTGCTCTGATGTAAGTGCAATGTGTGCAAGGAATCTTCTCCGGAGTATGGCCTGCAAGCAATTACCAAAGGAACGTCTAGCCATACCAAATTTGCGTCAGGGGTGATGATCCTTACATTTATACTGAGAAAACATTGTATCCAAGATAGTGAAACATAGATTCAGCTCATGTGATGTTGTTTTTACAAAGCTGATTTTCAAGGTTAAAACAAGACTTTAAAACAAAAGATTTCCCCTTTGTGTCGAGTTTCCTAAAAGGAATACAAATTCTGAATAGCGGTATACATGGGTGGGACATCCATGCTTAATTTGAAAGCTATATGAAACTAATGACACCCATGTGACTAATCTCCAGTAAAAGCATTGAACACTGTAAAATAATTCAGCAAGCCTGTAGAGAGGCAGGGTGCCACTTTGTTGAATGTACAGATTACATTCCTTCACACTAGAGTTACAGGAGTGGTTATTTCATTCCTATGTATTTTATCCTGCTGGGAGATAAATAAAAAACCACACCATGCAAGAATAATAAATCTATTGGTGAAAATAAATCTGATGTTTTAAAGCAGTTATAGTTCATTATTAGTTTGAACAAAAGCTGTCTGGAGGGTCTACGTCCAGTGAAGGTCTGCCAAATAATATCAATCGTGAAACTTAACCCCTATGGGTTCCAGGCTATTTTCATTTAATTTTTCTATGATAAACTGCAACCACCTCAAGAAAGAGACTCTAGTGCACATCCTCAGGAGATGACAATCACAGACAATCATAGCTGGGTATTAATCTTTCTTCTGCGTACTTTGTTCATCTGTTCTTATACGCCTACCAAGTGACTGAACTTTAGCAAGAGCCAACACTTCACAACACTAGCTAGTAAAATTGTCAGACTTCTTTCAAAGTTATTTCAGCCATAAAGATTTCCTGGAGTGGCACATATTTTTAAAATCCTTTGGGTGTGATCTAAAAATGTCTGACGGAACAGTTCAGTACAAGACAGCACTCCCAAGCAGAGCACAGTGCTGGGAGGGTGTATGTACATACTTGGTACAGCTTCAGCTCCCCACCTTGTTATGCCTTGGGCTCTTCAGAGTACATCTCTTGGTAATAACAGGAGAATCTAGTGTGACAAGCGTCACTTTATAAATTTAATTTTGTCACTCCCTCAACAGAAGCACAGTATCCAACTGAGTAGACAGGATCTGTGTAGTAGATTCAGTACTGTAATACTGAATTCAGTGGTGATCAAGTACTTTAGACCCAGAGTGGAATCTGTATCTAAACATTTCTTTTCTTTTTATGAAGGTTCAGTACATGACGTGGTAATTTTTTGTCATGTAATTATACGTATTGTTCTTTACACATTTTTACTTGATATTCAGGTACATTTCAGAGTAAAATTGAGCATTAAAACAATTTCTTGTAATTGGTATGACTTCTACTGAAAATTTGGTACAGTGTAGATGTTAAGTTGGTACTGATGGGAAATAAAATTTAGAATAATCTGAAATCATGTGAGATAAGAAGAATGAGGAACTGTTGAATTGGTTGAGATTGAACAAAGCTTTACTCACCCCTTGTACTAAACATTTTTTTCCTGTTTTTTCATCTGTACCTATTTCTGGGACACCAGAAGATGAAAAAATCAGAAACCTTGTTTCATTACAACATGAGCTGTTTTTCATTTCCTTATGAAAGCATAACCTGGAAAGAGCAACTCATTGCCTAAAGCAATATTTTGAGTCAAAGAAATTAATTCAGAGAAAAGAGCTGCTTCTCATGATAAATCCAGACACTAAGGACACAAATCTTTGCTAAAAGCACCTAAAACTTGTGTGGTTAAGTGCAATGGGACAGTCACTCTCTGGTGGTGAAGTAGGAGTAGCACACTCATCAGGTATTGAGCATTCCTTTGCGGGACCTACTTGACACATTTTTATCAATGAGGGGATTTATGACAACGTAGATGACTCCTGGAAGTTTCTCTTGGGATTACAGAGTGTGTGATTTTTCCGCCAATGTTTATCAAAATTTGTCTTCTAGTTTTGAGTTGCTCGGATATATCCATTTCTAATTTGCAAAATAGAAGCTGAAGTGAATAACTAAAGACAAAAAATGTCCTCACCTCTGTATTTTTGCTAGTCATCTGCTAAAAGTACAGGTTAGAATTTTGGGATGATTTTTTATTCCAATCAAATTTTGAGCATTGTTTCTGGTTTTGTTTTGTTTCTTCCAACAAGTGTGTCCAAGTACTGTGGAAATCATAAACGAAGAACATTCTCATTGGTTACCACAAAATTATCACAGATACATGTCCCATTCTAATTGCAGGGGAAACAGTCATGATCTCAGATGTTTCATGTGGTAACTGCTGGCAAATGGGAACGTTTAATGGTAACCATATTATATTTATTTCAAGTCACTTGCCTAAGTAAAATGTGCTCTGTGCAGATAAGTTTTGAAGTGAAATTCCAGCTATAAGCTCTTTTAGTATGTAATTTAAATGTATTTTCAGTAAATACTACTTTCTCCTTGCAAACAGGGGCAATTTTTTTCTTCCTGTGTTAAAATCTTATTTTTTGTTTGATTTGTAAATTATTTGGCTAATGCTGCAAAATCTAACAGAGGAGTAAGAGACGTTTTCTGTGTTAAAACAGCATATAGGAGTCAAACTCCTCAGAGGAATCCAGATTTTCCCTGAATTAATGCTCTTGTTTTTTAAAACATCTGGGATAACGTTTCGCTAGTATAATTAATTGTTTAGGGTTTTGGAGGCTCTGTGATACATTATTATTTTGAATATGCCCAATTATTCACTTGTAAAATGGAGAGTTACTTTCATCCTAATGAGTTCAATTGTCCTATACTATGTTTTCTGATCTTTGAAAAGTTTGAGCAATTACTGCATGATATAATCTATAGCTAAACTATAATTTGCATGTTACATTGGAAGGAAAAATGGAATTTACTTACTATTTTGAAAAAAACCAGCATGCTAAAAACACTACAAAAATTTGTTATAGATACACATTGAAATATCTGACAGATATAACGGATTCAGTGTTTTTACTTGAATGTAGAGTACTTATAAAATTTTGTTGCATATTCATCCAAGTTGTTCTATGGAAATAGAGCAAATGCACTACACAGAGCTGATGATTGTAATTGACTATACATCTTAATGGTCATAACACTTAAAATCTGGACCAACTTTATGGCAGGACTTCCCTTGACTTCAGTTGGATGAAAATGTCTCACTATCTCTAATATACAGGTAGTGTCTTGACAACTGCTCCAAAATACAACTAGCAAGCTTTAGTTCCTCATGCTTTAGCTGCAGCCCCAAACCATGGGCAGAATGAGGTATGAAGAATATTGTGTCTTTTTCAAATAAGCCTGGAGGGGAAGTTTATGAACACAGAATTAGTTTTTCTAGATTTGCTTTCAGGCAATGTATTGAGGTTAAAAATAATTTATTTTCAAAAACTAACCACCAGATCTTTATTTTTTTTTCACTGATATTCACTGTTACCTCTGCATAAATGAAAACCTGCTTGTAGATTCTTTTCCTGATGTGGTCTGCTGGAATATTGGCTTACATTTATTTAGAGGAAAGACTGCTTGTTGCTGAATTACCCAAAATTTCCCTTAGCAACATAGTGTTCAATGGAAGTCTTTCACCTATATCTTCATGTATCTCCATTAGACCTCTCTTAACTTCTTTTCACCATTTCATGAAGACCACAGGGAGAGGAATGAATTGTTGCTGATACAGACACAACTAACCTTCAAAGGTGCAAAGCAGCTGCTGTGAAAAGCTGAACTTTCCATTAACTTCTCTGGGGGAAGGGGGGGATATGCATTTGCTACACACTGAGACCAAGCCCTAACTTCTCTTTAACCTTTCACTTTTCTCCTAACAGTCTTTCAGGAGATGATGAAAACAAGCTGAGAGACAGAGTCTAATAATCACATAAAGTTACATGGAATTTCCTCTTGGACAACCACAAGGTTATACTATCCAGGGACCTAGCTGTATTTATGGAATACAGGAAACCTATATCTCCTTTCCTTCAGGTTTTAAAAATAAACAGTCTTACATAAAAATACACAACTGCCACACTGTGCCTCACACCATTTTAAGGCATCTTACCTTGCGGTGTCTGCAGCCAAAGACGTTAGCAATGAGGAAGGGAACCTTCTGTTTCCCTTAATGTGCCTCCTCAGGCACTGTCACCTATGGAGCACAGAAGAATTCTGTATGTATGAAGTGCTGAGTGCTAGATTGTGAGAATTTTGGCAATATACAGTGGTTCACTGATCATTTCACAGATTTATTTCATAGAAGAAATTTACAAACTACATAAACCTTTTCAGTAACATGCTCATATGCTTTTCAAAGAGAAATGAAAAGTATCTGAACTAGTTATGGTACAGGTCAGAAGTTACCAGTCAAGACACATGAAATATACAATTTCTGTGAAAAGAAAAAAATTAAAAAGGATTCTATAAGTCTTATTTTTCTGGAGGCGGAATGTCTCTAAGAGACTGCTTACTCCATTTTTTTTCAGGAGTCAGGAGGTTAAGAGATCATATCAGGATGATTTTGTTTGCATCTGTGAGGGGGAACTAAAATAGACCTAACTTCATGAATATGCAATCCAAATAGTCTGAGTTTTAAATATCAAACACAAATAATGGACTACTAGAAACCAAGCTAAAGTCAATTATTATTCCAAAATCATATTTGATTATTTGCTTTATGAGAATTGCAAACTGTTCACTGACAATATAAAAATGATTAATATTAAAGTGCATCTACAAGTTATTTAAATAATAACAATAAAAAGTTTGAAAAAAACCTCACTATTACTCCAGATTTCAAAGAGGTATGATACAAGGGTGGTCTTCCAGTTACCTATCTACCATCATTTCATCTGAGGCATCTTCTGAGACTGCCAATTATTATTAAACATAATAGATGCTTCCAATATTAATAATAATATCTATGTCCATTAGGAAATGGGTGATAATTACCATGCAGTTTAATGGGCTGCTAAACAGTTGAATACCATAATGCTAAATATTTTGTCCCCAGATAGATGCCTGCCTCCAACGGTTAGAAGTCCTTTTACAGTTCTTGGAATAATTCCAATGCATTCAATGGTGCAGAGCCTCATAATGCCTTGGATGCAACATCTGAAGCTAACAGTAAAACTGCAGCAATGAACTTGGGTTTTTTCTTCCTCGACATTTACAGAAAGCGATGTCCTCATAGTTCAGGGACACAAATGAAAACCAAAGACTAAATTCAAGCTGCAGTTTTAGCACCACCCCAACCACTATGAGGTTCTTTCAAAACCTTTAACTCACAGGAGGCCACATGATCCTGGGTAAGATTTAGCTTCCAAGAGGTAAGCAAGAATTTCTGACATTCATTGAAAACTGTGCTGACTTTTCCAAAACCAAACACCATCACTTGGTATTCTTAAGCCAAAACAGTAAACCTGAAATATCATGACAGACCTGAGGATGATGGATAATGTGCCTTCAGCTCCTGTGGCAACAGGGAAGGCCACATCTACATTACCTACTCCTTCCAATAACAGGGTGGGAAGGTGCCGTAGCAGGACTACTTTACTGGTTTTCCTAGGAGCATTCCCTCATTACCGTTACACTGTATTTTCTCCTGCTGGCCACCACTCTCTGACCTTCATATCAAGCCATGAACCATGGAGTTTTAATCCAGATCTGAAACAGAACCTGCCCAGAATTTCAATAGGGATAGCTTCACTGTTTGGCCCTTTCTATACAGGTGTATGCCTTTTCTGTATTGAAAACCTACTTCTTTTTGCTAAGTATTTTAACTGAGGGAGCACACAGGAAGATAAATTCCATATCCCAAACAGTTTACAGTAAACCTGTATGTAAGTTGCAATGAGTTCACATGCAAGGAATCATAAAGGAAAGAAGTGAGGTGGAGCATAAGAATATACTCAAGAGTATAAAACATCCCTTCACTGCTCACAATGGTGCATGGCTTCTCTTGAGATCCTAATAATCACATTTCCATAGCATTCTGCTCATTTTTGCTGCTCTCTATGCCCCACTCCCTTTTTCTATGATTTGGTGCAAAACAAAGTTGTTAATTCTATTCATATTTTGACCATAGATTACTTAAATGTTATTGCTTGACAGAAAGAGTAAATAAAAAGTAATTGAATTATTGTTTTATGCTTCAGCACAATGACATTCCAAAACACTATTTAGAGGCAGTATATTAAAGACAATAACAGATTCAGTTGATGGAGTCACAGTGCTACTATAGCATTCTTTATGATTGCATACAGTGTCAAATGTAACAGGGACAGTGTCTGATATCTTGAAAAACAGCCATTGTGAAGAAAGACTACGGTGAATAAGTAAATTCATTAAAATACTCTATTTTGCCATTTCTTGATATTTCTGCACTTACAGTCTTTAAATCCTGGAGCTGAATATTCCCTCGTAAAAGAAGCTTTTTGTTCTCTGTCTGTAAAAACAAATGAAATGCAATGAAAACATAAGCTAATCTATTCAGCATGTTTTTGAAATGTATTCTTGTTTTCCTTCCTCAGTCATGGTTAGAGAGGTGTCCTTTCAGCCTAAACTCTCCCCTCCAACAGGATGTGCAAACATGCCTCTTAGAAAGCAAAATTTCTGGAATGGAAAGGGAGAAGGTTAAAAACCATCCGTTTTCTGTATCTCATCACTTCCTCTTCAATGTCAGACATTTGGGGATGTATTTGTGTATACAGCTTGTGTATTTAGTAAAGCCCCATTCTCCAACTTTAATGAAATTCCCTTTAACCAGTCTCCAGAATAAATCACTTCCTTGGTTGTTTATCATTTGTCCAAACTTCTTTGCAGTTCCTGCAATAATTTAAGAATTTATGGTCATTTTTGAGCACACGCACAATACTTTCATGTTAATACACAGATAGTCAGACATGTTTTTTCCCCAACCTTTTTCAAGGCAGGAAACAACTTTGTATCTTACTTTTGAGCTGCATGAACAATGTGGAGAAACACATTTTTTTCCTATTATGTTTTTAATATCAATACCTCACAATTATTTAGTGCTTTTTTTATCAGCAAAATCAAAGTGAAATGGAAGACTAAAATTGTCACTGCTCACAGTCAATGTTTCTGATTTATAAGAAACTTAATAATTTTGATTTATCTGAGCATTAAGTGCATTTTACCCCAAAAAATAATCCATAACCAGTAACTTGAATATGTAGAATGAGGATAATAAGAAAACATGCTGCACCTCCATTTTGTAATAACTTGAGCCTGTTCATAATACAGGAATGGACTCTGGACCCATATAGGTACTCCATGTCTCCTTTTTTCCCAGTATTGCCTTGAAGCTGTTAAAATAAATATAGAAATGAAATAAATACTATATAAAGGAAGACTTTGGTATCAAAGCAAACAGGATAAGGATTAGAAGTCTTAATCCAAAGCTCTAAAATCAATGCGAATGTGGCCACTGGAATGGAAGCTCCAACCCTCTAGGAAGGATAGTGTCAGTGACGGCAAAATAAGGTTGTTTTATAGATTTTAAAGTAACTAATTTTCAAAGTCAATATATTTTAAATACAATCTCAATGTCTTCTATGCATTATAAAAGTCTCTTTTATCAGGGTTCCTTGAAGCTAAAGCAATGTAGCAGAGGTAAGTGTTGGAGAAGATTTCACAAGGAAATTGTGCAGAAAATAAAAGGTGGTTCACTGAAACATTTAATTCTTTTCCTGTCCTTCTGTCTGAGCAACATCTACAATGGGCAAGCTCAATATAGATCTTTTCTGTCTGCAGATCCCACCTCCCCAAATATTGAAGTCAAACAGCATCTTTAGACTGTACCAGACCTTCAGATTCGGCCTGTCTTTTACCACCAGTCTCTGATCTTCCCTGAAACAAGAAACAGGGATGCAAACCAGTTCCAGCAGATATTATCCTTTCCACATTATTGTTATCTGAAATGACAGGGGAACTTGACTTAGCTAATGTGTCATTAAAAACTTCTATTGTCTCCATGCTGTGTTAACTTTATACTGTGCTGTTGAAAGTAGAGGCTCTACATTCTCCTAAGAAACATCACACAGTGACCCTTTGCAGTCTAAACCGCTCCAAATTGATAGGGCAACCTTAAAATCCTAGTAAATCTACTACATAAATCGCAAACCCAGGACACGGAGATCCTGTGAAATCCAGTGGTTACAAATTTATTGCAAGGCTGATAAAGGCCTATTCACAGATGACATTTCTGTGCTTCACATTCCCCTGATTTCAGTGAGACTATCTCATGAGAGCAGGAAGATTTTACAGGATTCTCTTATTAGTGATTTATGCAATTAATATAATTTATACCTTTATATAATCTTTATAATTTTCAACAGTTTTCTAAAAGCATCCATTTTATTAGCTGTAGCAGAATTACTGAAGCATAACAGATGTTTAAACTATGTGCAGCCCATCAACCTCAGTTGTCTGATACAAAAGTCCAAAATATATGTTACCGCTAACATATGATACATGAAATAATCCAAGAGTAAGCAGAGACGTACCAATAATGCAAATGGTGGGATAACTTATTAGCTGGAAACAGGTACATCTTTTCAGTAGGACTGCATTTCCAAGCACGTAAATTGGGCTCCATGTTTAGCTGGTGTTTAGAAGTATCTAGGAGCATTGCTATGGCCTCTCTTATAATCAGACAAGCACTAAAATCCACAGTCATTCTCTGCTAGAAAGAAATTGAAGAGACAGCATCCCCTTCTGGTGCGGAGCTTCAGGACAGTGTATAGGTAAAATCCCTCACTATTTGAAAAAAATCATTTAATAAAATCATAATTTTAATACATGTTTTAAATTATTTTGCATCATTCATCTGTGGGTTTGATACTTTCTGTATCTACCTTATTAGAATTTGTAAGATAAAATGATAAATGTTTTTTCAAAGAAACTGTCATGGCTGGTAAAATGTCCAAAGTAAAACTTTTTCCTATATTAGCTAGTTTAACAAAGGCACTGACTTCTCCCTACAGATCTATATTCATTTTTATCAATAGAGACTCATGGTGACAGCAATGATTTGGTTACTTGTCTCAAAACAATGATACAGGATTTATTTACAGAAATTATCATCTAATTAAACAAATGAATGCATTTCTCGATTTCATCATGAAACATACCTTGTAAAGTTTGTCTGGTGATCAGGCTATCCTTTTTGAAAATGTACATTTTTGCATGCAGAAGAAAAATTAGTGTAAATTGCTAGGAGGATTCTACAATAAAAGCATAATTTCTGTTCTGCTGATCTGAATTTTAATACTCATGCAAATCACCTGTACATGAATCACCTGACTTGAAGGAAAAAAAAAGCCACCAAGAAACTCAGGACAAACTGCGTTGTCTCAGACTCTCTTAATTAAAGATGCAGAACTGGGAGATGCCAGCCTCAAATACCTCAAGAATGTGGCCTCACCTTGAATACTGTCTTCATTTTTGGTTACAACAGTGTAAGAAAGATATTAAACTATTACAGAACATCCAAAGAAGGGACAAAAAGATGGTGAAGGGCCTTGAGGAGAAGTTGTGTGAGGAGTGCCTGAGGTCAGTTGGTCTGTTCAGCCTGGAGAAGAGGAGATTGAGGGGAGGCCTCATCACAGTCTACAACTTCCTCATGAGGGAAAGAGGAGGGGCAGGCACTGATTTCTTCTCTGTGGTAACCATTGACAGGACCTGAGGGAATGTCAAATGAGGATTTGACAGTGCGGTTTAGGTTGGATATTAGGAAAAGGATCTTCATCCAGAGGGTGGTTGGGCACTGGAACAGGCTCCCCAAGGAAGTGGTCACATCACCAGCCTGACAGAGTTCAAGAAGTGTTTGGACAATGTTCAGGCACATGGTGTGACTCTTGGGCTGTCCTGTGCAGGGCCAGGAGTTGGACTCAGTGGTCCTTATGAGTGTCTTTCAACTCAGCATACTTGGTGATTCAGCAATTTATCTTCAATGATTGGAAGGTAATACTTTTTCCAAAATGGAACCACAAGACTCAGTACTTATATAATGTCATAACAAAAACACAAATTCAAACGTTTCCCGTGGAATATATTCAGATCGTATATACTACTACAGAGCACTCAAAATACTCGGGAGGTCAGGCACAAACAGCATTAACTGGTTCAGATTGATTTGATTTGCCTGTGACCACAGCATCACTGACACATGCTCCTCACAGCTCCAGCCAGAGGCAGCAGGCAATCCACCTGGTTGGTCCTCATCATAATGAACAGAAGGAAACCACAGCATAAGAATTAATGAAACTAAACACAAAATCTACAAAATGTTCTTACACATAAAACAGGCAGATATGGGTCCCTGTTGAAATCAGTGACTCATTTAGATTTCTAATTTGCTGTGAAATATTCTTGGATAATGCCACATAGAAAAGAAATGATAGATGGGAGCAGGTGTACTTCCGTGTAAATATGAATCAGGAAACCAGGACATAGTTGAGGAATGTTTTGGCTAGCAAATTCAAGTTGAAAGAGAAGGAAAGAGGTAGTGGTTCTTTCCTTGGTTAAAAAATAAATAAACAAATAAATAAATAAATGTCTAGTATTAGGAAAAAGCAATTCTGTGGTTATTGTCATACAGAGGTTGTGTTATCTTCACACATTCCCAAGAATATCAGACTCCATTCATGGAGAGGGATGAATGACTTCATAAAGTCAGCCTTATTTCTTGAGTTCTTCAATTTTCATTGCACTGCATTGCAAAAACCTCATCACAAATGAAATAAAGGACTCAAGTCACTCATCAGCATTTGTCTTACTACTTGGCAGAATTCATATCCCAAAGCTGAATCCCTGCATGGAGCTGTGGAAGAAATGGGTGCCTCCAGGTGGCACAGGGGAAGCCATTGTGCTGGGACGGATCACTGCGAGATAACCAGTCCCTCTCCTCTGCAAAGGGACTGAAGTCCCTGACCAGGGAGTCTGGTCAGACTGAAGTCCCTGTAACCAGAATGTATTCCAGCACTGCCAGAACCTACAGGGCTCCGCAGCAGAAATGCTGTATTGGTAGAAAGGTAACCGTTGGGGAAATTTATGCTTCTATAATTCTAAGCAGCAGCTGCTTGATAGTTTTGTGACTAAAAAACGTACCTTACTACTAAATTTACACTCATACATGTTGTTATGATTCCAGCTCCTGATGGTTAAATTTTGGCCCTGAAATAATTTATTAATATCAGTGTTGCCAACACAATCCTTCTGGAACTAGTGAATTATACATTCTAAGTAAATTCAATTAAAGCTCCTTTAAACCTAACAAGAAATAGCCAAGTTCTTGAATAACTGACTGAACTGGACATTTAAACTCCCAGTCAATGGGATCATGTGTATATTTTGTTTCACACAATCTACTTCGGCTTCCGAGAAAAGACAAACTACATGCTAAGAAATCCCTTAATTAAGTTAGTGATAGAGAAAGCAGCCCCAGTGCACTGCTCTATGCAGCAATGTGTGGATTTTCTATTCAACACAGCAACAGTAGGCTATTTATTCGACTTATGTGCATAATTAGTAGTAAAATTACAGGGATTTTTTTCTTTTAGCATACAGTAGTTATTCTTTATGGGTCTGGATTCTGAACAAAAATATTTCCTTTAGACTTTGAGTAATGCTTTCTTCAGGTGAGCTCTGGCAAATGCCATTAAAAAATATAAATCTGGAAACCTAGGATGTATAGAAAGCGGAAGGAAATTTATTCAGCTTGGCATGAGGTACAATATTACTCTCTTTAAATAAAATGTATCCTCTGTCCTTAGAAACCCCTTACAGGTTAATTTAACATTTCATTGTACTCTGTCACTTGCCCTTGGCTTGCCAGAAACACACCAGGCAGCTGATATTACAGTATCTGGAGTTACAAAGAGCTAATGTTCACATACACTTTTTTTTCACTTCTTTATGAATACATGGTTGTTTGGCACCTTTCTGATTTATTCATAAATGTTTTTTTTTTTTACTTACTAAAGAAAAATAGCACATAGTGGCATGTGCATTACTAACAGGATTGTAGATAAATTTAGAGGGTATCATACACTTGTCACCAAAACTACAGTTTAACTGGCTGTATTATCACGTTGGCTACTTTTTTTTTGCACTCAGCTATTCTTGTCATAAGATATTCACCTTTCTCTGAACTCTTCACTTCTCTGTGCAAGTAACGAATTGTCAAAAACACTCAAGTGTAAAGTTGACCTGACAAACTCTGCTGAGAGTATGTGTGGCTTAATTTCACTGAATCCTCAGCGAGGACAGAGAGTTGGCTAAACTCAAAGGTTTATCAAAACATGGTGATAAATCCCAGATGCAATCTCAGCTTTTCATGCTTTTTATTTTGTTAAGGTCTTGAAAACCACTCATGGGATTTTTGTTGGGTGTTTTCTTTTTTCCCTCCCTTCCACAAATTCAAAGTAAATTTGTCTGGCTTCTGGTACCTGGCACACTGGCCCGCTTCCTCTTAACAACTGTAAGCCTGTCTGAAAAACAGAACAACATCTTTGAGATGGGGTGTTTATATGAGCAACATTCAGCCACTGTAGTGAACATAGCCCCACCTTCAAAGAAACTCCTGAGCACTGTTCACCTGATGAAAGCATTAACTGTTTTTGGTTGACTTGATTTACTTGGAAGCAGACAGTTCATTAGCTGAGCTGAACCTGAAGAAGTAAATGTAATGCACATGCAGATGTTTCCTAGCTACTTATGTCAATGTTGCTGCAGCTTTCCTCAGCGTAAGAGTACAAAGACAGCAGTGATAAGGCTTTGCAGAATCTCCCAGCAGCTAAAGCTGAGGAAACTGTTGAAAATATTTTTATCAGGGATACTTAGGTCAAAGAAATTAAATTAATGTAACCAAATCTAAGTGGTTAATATATGGGATGATACTATGCACTGCACACAGGACTGCACTATACACATATTTCACAGAAGCAATAGTTTAATATGACCAAGGGGTAAATGGAGGGCCTGGCACTCTCATACCAATCCCTAAGAAATCTACACTTTTTAAAAAGTCTTTTAGGTTTCTACGCTTTAAGTAAAATTATACCTAACTATTTATATAATTAAAGCATCTCCTCTAGGAGCAGTCTTTCAGACTTTAAACTTGGATAAGCTCAATTTCTCTGGTCACTAAAAAAAGAGTTCTTCCTGCTCAGTTGTTTTTCAGACATTGCTCTTTCCTTGAGTAAGAAGGTTTAAAATAATAGTCTAATGAATATACAAAAAGGTGTTCACAGTATGCGAAAAAATATTTCAACCACAAAATTAAAATAGATAAACTTTAATGAGCAATATGGAAAATGTTTCATACTCATCAGTTCTTAAATGTCAAAGTTACTTTCTGCTATCTTTCTTTCACTCACAATCCTAATTAAAATTACACCTCAGCATCGTTTCTCAGCTAGAAAGCCCAATAGTAGCTCCCTATTATGGTTGTTTTTCTTGGCTTATTATCAAATCCTCACCACAGTCATAACAGCTACAGATTAATCAACCTGCTTTTCCTCAGTTCTTTAATTTAGCTACTTTGCTCATATAATCCGTCTGTGTGGAATGTGAGGGTCTTTTATTCCTATTGCCAAAGATCCTGTAATTTGATCCTTAGTTCAGCATACGTTAAGAGTAGGAGTCTTCACAGACTGTCTGTAACAGAATGCCTCAATTATCACTTAACTTTTGCTTCTTACACTTTTACAGTCTTTGTGCAATTATTTTTTTCTTTCCTAATGAAAAATTTGTCTCATATGCTTGGACACTGAAAATACCCACCTTCTTTATTCTCCTCCTCGGCATCTATCTAAACACCTTTTTGTCTTTCTGTCTCCTAGATTAGTATTATGTTTATATTAGATTTTTAAATCAATTTTTCCCATCATTGTACTGTATTGATTTAGAAGGCAATAAAGTGAACAAGCAATAAAGTGAAAAAGGCAATGTAAATGGTATTTATGTATGCTTAAGTATATATACTAATAACCATGCACAAAAATCAATGGCTTCTCCTTCCATCTGGAGATCCTTATAGGCTTGTTTTCTTATAAAGCTGGACAGTGAAAGAGAATTTTGCTTGCAAAATTCATCACTTTGCAGAACAATTTCTATCTATGAATATCCAGGATTAATAAAACAAAATCAGAATTTGTAGATAGTTAAAGAAGGAGATAGCAATCTTGATAAAGAACAGAGCACGTCTGTGATTTTGGTAAGCAATGTATACCCAAAGGCCTTGTTTTCCCACTGTAGAGACAAGCAGTTTTCCAAAAGTCAATGTTGGTTATTCAATTCCAGTGACAGAAGAATACAGTGCCAAGGTAAAAAAAATTTAGACCCCAAATTTCAATTCCCAAATTGGCTATTCAGCTGTAGCCTTGCAACCACTTTTCAGATTTTACATTCGCATTTAGTCAGTAGTCTGGTGGTCATAATAGGCTACTGTGCAGCCCTGTGTGAGAAACCATATGCTTTTCCCTGACAAATGCTCTTCCAGTCCTGGATGCTCAACATAAGTATTTTACATTATCAAAGAAAGAAAATTTCATTTTCCAGTGTTCATATATGGTAACTGTGCTATGTCTCTTAGCACACTGGACACTCTTTCATTTCTGCATGACAGCTTATTCAGGGTCTAACCTATGTAGATATTGATTTTAGAAAAATAAGTCAATGCATATAGTAAGGTGATTAATCTTTCCATGAGTTACTTATTCAAAGCAGTAGTAAGAAACACCCATGTCTTCACCTTCCCATTCCAGCTTCAATTTGTAAGCACGTGATTTAATGACCTGTTTCAATGTGTCATGGAATCTTTTGTACCTGAGATCTATAAAGTGAAACCAAAAATAACTTCTTAACTCAGGTTATAGTGATTATTATGTTTCGATACTGTGTCTCACAGTATCCTTCTGGATAAAATGTCCAGCCCACAACTGGATAAACACAACCTGTGATGGGTGAGCAACTGGCTCACATGTTGGGCACAAAGGGTTATAGTGAATGAGGTCACATCAGTCTGATGACTGGTCACTAGTGGGGTTCCCAGGGCTCCATCTTCATCCCTGTGCTTGTCAGTGTCTTCATAAATTACTTGGATGCAGAACTTGAAGGTGTATTAGGTAAACTTGATGATGATACTAAATTGGGAGGAGCTGTTGACTCCCTCAAAGGCAGGGAGGCCCTGCAGAAGAACCTTGACAAGTCAGAGGGCTGTACAATCACCAACCGCATGAACTTCAACAAGGGAAAGTGCCAGATTCTGCACCTGGAATGGGGCAACCCTGGATGTATGGACAGACTGGGGAATGAGGGGCTGGAGAGCAGCGCTGTGGAAAGGGACCTGGGGGCCCTGGTCGATGGCAAGTTGAATGGCAGTCAGCAGTGCCCTGGCAGCCAGGAGGGCCAAGTGTGTCCTTGGGGGCGTCAGGCCCAGCATCGCCAGCCGGGCAAGGGAGGGGATTGCCCCTCTCTGCTCTGCACTGGGGCAGCCTCACCTTGAGTGCTGGGGGCAGTTTTGGTGTAAGTATAAGAAGGACATTGAGCTTTTAGAGAGAGTCCAAAGGAGGGCAATGAAGACGGTGAAGGGTCTTGAGGGGAAGACATATGTGGAGTAGCTGAGGTCACTTGGTCTGTTCATCCAGGAGGAGACTGAGGGAAGGCCTCATAGCTGTCTCCAGCTTCCTCATGAGGGGAAGAGGAGGGGCAGGTACTGATCTCTTCTCTCTGGTGACAGATGAATGGCATGAAGCTGTGTCAGGGTTAGGGGTAGGTCTAATATGGGTGGATCAGAGCAACTGATAGACTTGTAAAATAACATTCCAAATTAAGTAATTAGCACAAAGTCAGTTTTTATAAATGCTATTTTGTTGGCTAGTCCAACAGCTGGGAGTGAAACACTTTGTTAAAGATTTTCTAAATATATACTCTTCTATTCATTCCTTTTTTTTTTAAGTTGAGGAAAGGAAAGAGTTGGAAAACTTTTAACTGCAAGAAATAAAGGAAGAATATCAGTTAAGAATAATGCATTTTCCTCCATGAAGACTCTGAATATCTGGGTACGTTGAAAAAAGCGTATTGAAGAAGCTGTGTATTAAATAGGCTGAACCTGAAAAATCTGGAGGATCCTGATTTTCCTTTCCTTCTTGATGTAACAGTACCACTGGCCTCTTTTGATTTACCCTGCTCTGCCTGGGAGGAATACTAGGGCTGAGAAAATGGGGCATGAAAGGAAAGGTGAGGTGACTTTTAAAGCTAAAAGGAAGAAGGAAAGGAAAATCTGAGTGTCTAATGTAAGGGAAAAGTACACTTAAAGATTATCAGCATGGAAGAAGCAGAGAAAGTGCTAGACTGTCCTTCTGCCCTCCCCTTGGCCAACTACCTCAACTTCTTCAGCTCTCACCCATGCTGCCTATCTGTCCAATTGCCTTTTGAACACACAACAGTTATGGTTGTCTTGCTCTTGGATAAGTTTCAGCCACAGAAGAGCTCAAGCATGTGTAGGAATTTCATGTTTGTCTGAAAATCTACCCTTTTGCCACAAAGTCCAGTTCCAAAAAACAAATTCTTACATAAGTGCTACATGCATGCTCACAGTTTTTCTCTTTTTCTCTGACCAATCCTTCCTTCCCATATAGCTGCGGAGGAAAAATATTAAAACTATGAACCAAATGTAAATTGATATGATACTATGTTCAAATATTTAAGATCCCATCTGAAAAAAATATTTTCCAAAAAAATCAGGATGGAAAATTATTTTCCATGGGAAAAAAATCATTATTTCATTGAGAAAATCACTGGAAAATGGCAATAAAGTACAAATGAACAAGTGTTACAAAACTGAAAACCCAAACCTCTGCTCTAATTCTGATTCCCAATATAATTGCATTAATTTTATTCATTTACAGAACTGGATCTAGCATTCATTCATTATCCTGCAAAACGAGGAAAATCCTAGCATTAGTTAGAAACCTTCATCCCAGCTTTACCGAAGGATGTATTTGTAATCACAGTAACAACTCTGAGACTGACATGCTGGTGAGATAATAAATTTTTATATTTAAATGAAAAAATAATTATTTTCTAATTCAAATGATGCCAAAAATTCCGTCTGTTAAATGCCACAGAAAATTAATATGCAACTGAAAGTAGACTATATAGTCACTCTAACCCTTAATTCACTTTCTCTATCATCCCACTTATGTCCTTTCTCATTCACTTCTTATCACCTTACTCACTACTCTAAAGCGTTTCATGTCTTTACCCTTTCACTCTCACCTTTTTTTCCTCCTTGAATTTGGACTGAGATCTCACTTAACACATATAAGTAGTTTAAAATTTCCTTTTTTTTTGTTTAAATTTTCAACGTCATGTTGTACCTTTAGAGGCACTGCCCTCAATGAAGTTATTCATAGAGATTTCTGTGTTTGGATTTGCAGTCACAGTGCTGGCTGCTTCTCTGTCTCAAATATGGTGTGAACCAGCGGGTCTTGAAACTCTGGACAGTTGATTGTAAAGTGTTTGATGGAAGAGCTGACTGTCACCATGAGATTGCATGGCTCCTAACAGAAGTGGACTTGAAGTCACTTTAGAACCTTCTCACTGTTAACACAGCAATACCAATAATAGAACAAACCCCAACACAATTACTTCGGGGGGCATCCTTTTCTTTTGCTTGAGTATGAGCTGTGTAGTGAGATCATTTTTGTATTTCATTTACTTGCTCACTGTACAGTAGTTTAGCTTGCTGTCCTAGACTATCCAATGGAAAAGCAAAAATACTGAATTTTTGGCCACTATATCACCATTTTCAAAAATTAATTTTATTTCTTTGCATGCGTAAAATAGATATAAGATGCTATAGTAATAATATAAAGAACAGATATGGCTTCTAGATGCAAAAATTAAGAACCAGGTTCCTAGCTATATTTAAAGCTGTAAAGGTTGGTCAGACTTGGGGTTTAGTTTAAGCATTATACATGCATTACATAGATTGGCACTGCACCTATGTATAACAAATTTCAATATTTAAATCCAGAGGTTTCAAAAAGCAGTGTCTGTGGGATAATGAGATCATAAAGGTGGGAAGGGCCATTCTGCACTGCTGGAAGTAGGCAGGCCAGAACTCCTTCAGCAAACGCTGAGCCCAATACTGGAATTTAGAGGATCACAATGACAAAACACCTGTTCCTACAGGATAAGAGCCACCACAAGCCAGGCCTTCAAGCCAGGCTGGCCCTGAACAGCACCCATTTCAGTAACCCTAGCTGAAAGCTAAACTCGTTAACCTTGGCCCTACAAGAAACCAGCACAGACAGATGGTGTCTGGACTGCTGCAATGGTGTGTTTTTAGCATTCTGGATGTCTAGTAGCTGGAGCCCATCAAAGCAGTACCTGTCCCAAAGTAGCTATGCCATGACTGCAGCCATGCAGTGACTCAGTGGCAGAACTCAGGTTAGGGCATAACAGTCCTGCCTCAATTTTGTCCATAGGCTGCTTCAGAAAACCACCCTCAACATGCAGGTTCCCATAGCCAATAAAATGAAACAAATTGTGCTCCCCATCTTAGTCCTCAGCAATGTGTGCCAACATTATCACTGCAGCATGAAAGCCATTCTTAAGCAAACAAAATTACTTGAACTCTAAACTATGCTTTCAGACAGTAGAAGCTACAGTTGTCACCCCTGGGCTGGGCATTCAGTTTTCACAGATTGCAGCAGTGAAACTTAATGAAAGTCATCATTTCTTCCATACTGTAACAGCAGGTCCAGGGTAAAAATAAAGTTACATCTGAATGATTAGGATTTCAGAAATAAATTTCAAATTTACATGAATAGGAAAACACAATTTTAAATATTATATTGCATTTCCTGATACCACATTCTTGTTCTAGACATCGTGTCTGAACTAATGGCAGCTGGAATATACATCATCCACAGGAAGCCACCTCCCTGCAGCCCTCCATCACCATTTCACTACACTGGTAAAATAATACAAAGCAAACAAACATACCTTTTTTTTTTTTTAATCCATTTTTTCTCTTCCCAGTAATTTTCTCAAATTTCCTGATATATCATTAACATTATCATTATAGCAACTTTAGTATGGATTACTAGTCTCTTAATATGTTTCTGATAGATGCTGAAATGCTCAGACAAACCAAAACTGAAATGCTTTGTCCATGTCCAGAAGCATTTTTTTTTAACCTGGGGATTTCGGAAATTACATACATAGGTGAAGAACTACATAAGCAGTGACAAAGTGAAGACCTGGAAATCATTTTCTTGAATTATTAAATGCTTCTTAAACTCCAATCCCAGTGCCTAAGCTTTTGTATTTACTAAAATGTACTGTGATTAAGTACACCACTAAGAATGCAAGATTAATCACAATAAGGTATTGTAAGGAAACAAAAAATCAAAACTAGTAAGACTTGACCATTCTTAAAGCAGAACTTGGTCAAAATTAGTTGTCCATCAGCTACAGATTTAGGTTACTGGAATCTAAATCCTTTTTTGAAACTAGAGGGCCTATGCTTAGTACTATCTTCTGTGTTTGAGTCTGGCATTTCAGTGATATTTACAGTGATACTCAATATATTATTGCAAATTAGCAGGACTTAATCTAACGGAGACACACATCCCATTTCCTTCTTTTCTTTAGTTTTCTACAGTGTCTCTGGTTTTTGCTCAGAAGAAACCAAAATATGCGTAATTTGGAAAAAATTTGAAGATTTGTAGTAGTAATGGCACTGACTACCTACCATAAAGCTTTTTAATGAGCTTCACCATCTCCATATCAAGTTCAGCTATGAATGCAACTTGATCCCAAAAGAGCCCTTTTCAGAAACCATGTAGCCTTTAAAGGGCTACATATAATATATTAACTCTATTTTGATGAAAAACAAATCTGCTAGATACTCAACAGACTTCATCCTGAAGTAAAAGCTGGTATATGATGTTTTTCTTGGCAAAATAGCCTCAGCCTCCTTAGAAGCTGTGATTTTCTATTACCACCCCTTTTCAATAATAATGAACACAGGGTAATCAAAAATGTTACATGTAGGAAAATACAGTATATGCAGGAGTTATGTTATTCTTCTCATGCATGAAGAACAGGTCCCTGTTGATATAAATCAAAGCAGCACCACTTAAATTTATGGAACTATCCCAAGTTATAGCAATTCAGGTCTTGCAACTGCCTTCTGTTTCCTAGAACTAGAGACAATTGTGACTGGTTATGGCACGTGTTGTACCTTATCTTTTTGAACAAGACATTTGTTCATGTTTGCTCCTGTGATGACCTATGCTTTTACCAAAGGATGAGCCATCATTAACAATGTTGAAACCAAGTAACATAAAGACTCTTACATTTCAAAGAGAACAGAGAGTCAGGACTGAAAAAGTAAGAGGAAAAACCCAAGCCACAAAAGCAGAAGACAGGTCTAGATTTCCAGCACCAACACTTCAAAGTTCAGAGGCATTCAGGTTTTTTTTCAGAAGAGGTTATTCGAAAAATGTGGCCATGCATCTAGTATTATCTCCACCCACTTCCTTTCCCATAGATCTTGGGATAGTCAGGTCCAGGCTCAGGGCCATCTTTAGTAGAAACTGTCATCTTGAAAAACCATATTCTTACAGAATATATTGAATATACTTCATTAACAAAGATACAGATAGAATTTAGTAATGACAATAAAAACCATATTTTTTTGTTTCCTTGCTTGGGGCATGGGACAGAGCTCTGTGTGCAGTAGCTTTCACTTTTTACAACTAACTTTCTTCTCTCTGGGATATTAATCAAAGACCAGATTGTTATTGCATGGAATAAGCAGCTGGAGAAAGATAACTTGCCGTCCCCATTTCCCAATCAGGAGAGCAGTCTGTCAATAAGGAGAACATGCCATTAGAGCACTGTAATTATTTGGTGGGCTGCTGTGTGCAGGAAGAGGCTCACTAAGAACGTCCCCATGACAATCATTATGGTACAGGACTCTGACATTTCAAGTTGAGTTACAACTATGCACACCACCTATGCACAGTACACAGTATGACCAACTATGCCTGTAGACAGGCTAAGCTGGAATGTTCATTGGACTTTGGGATATTGTAAATCCTTATTTCTTCTATAGCTGAATATCCAACTGTAAGCTTTGATGACTCAATATTACACATTTTTTGGTGTAAATAGGTCTTGTTCTTCCACAAACCAACTTGTGTCCCTCACACAGCAAGTGTACTGCAGGTAGACATAAACAGTATGAAGGCCTTCATATACTATGGTCTCATCTTTTGTCTGCTTTCCTATATAAAAACTCCTGGTTTCTTTCCCTCAGATACAGATAAATACAAACAAAGCAGGTTTGAATGGACAGTGACCATTGCACCCTTGAACCTAATTTTCCTTTTTGCAAGTCAACCAAATGGAGAATTCCACCCTAAGGGGAGTCAGGTCAAAGAAGAGAATTGCTCACCACAAATATTGTTTAATCAAAGCATAAACACTGACCTAGAGGATAAACAATAACAAAATTTGCCTTTTAGACGTACATTTTTAAATAGTCCAGCAGCTGGACAAGGGGCAACAGGCACAGATTTAAACACAGCAAGATCCATCTGAATACGAGGAAAACTTCTACTCTTCAAGGGTGACAGAGCACTGGAATAGGCTACCTGGAGAGGTTGTGGAGACTCGTTCTCTGCAGATTTGCAACACCTGCCCAGATGTGATCCTGTGCAAGCTGCTCTGGATTAACCTGCCTTAGCAGAAAGGTTGGATTGGATGTTCTCAAGAGGTCCCTTCCACCCTCAAAAATTCTGTTAACACTGTGTCATTCTGTGATTCTGAATTGTACACACACCCTTTTTCCTTCATTCCCCACATCTCTCATTTTTGGAGCTTGTCACACCCAGCTTCCATGATTAGCTTTTCTTCTCCCACTCTCATGTTGTCCCTGCTGGCTTCCATTTGACATGTTCCTTTTCCCCTTTTTTTTTAGGTGACTCAAGCTCTCTCTCTGCTCATGCACAGTGAATTTTGCACATGCACAAAACTTTTTGCACATTTTTGTTGATTTACAGGGGCCACCTCAGGTCACTACCTCTTATGCCTATAAAAACATTTCTCTTTCTTGCACCCCCACTTTGAGTGTAGGTCTACGCACATCCCCAGAGGGCCACCGGAGTGTATAGAGAGGTCCAAACTGACAGAAGAGATCCCAGAAAAGCACTCACTCTCAGGTTCAAGTCTCTAGCAAATACCTCACTGTATTTCTGAAGTTTAGTTTTTACATGGAATTTATAATAACAGGAAAGAGAAATATACAGACTTTCAGTACTTGGAATGGCAATATGTCATGTGGCTAGGAAAGGTATGTCTGGGAGTATCATATAGCTGTTACTCAGCCTAGAGACAGAGGAGCTTTGTGTGGTGTGCTGAGGCTTCTTGAGCAAGTCAGACCAAAATACAGACACATGGCTGAGGCTGTTCTGGCTTAGACTGACACAGACAAGTTTCGCACCCAAAAATAAGTACCTATTTTTTCTTATGGCAACTAAAATTTTTAAAGGAAAAGAATTAAGTCCCAGTAATAGACCCATCTGACTCCATTTTCACAATCAGACAACCTCTCGCTCTCTGCAATACTCATTCAGGCAAGGATCAGAATAGTTTCATCTCAAAGCAAACTAAAGAGGAGACTTATTGATCATGCTCCATCAAGCAGAGGACAGTTGCTCTTTCTGGAGACCTTACAAGGGGAGAAGCTTGCTTCTTTATCTTGAAAATCAGCCATTCTGAATTACTCAAGAAAATTCCATATTTTATTAGCTTTCTAGTCACGAATAATTAGATTAAAAAGTTGCAACCACTCAGACATCCAGAAGTAACAGAGGAATAAAATATTTAGAAAAAGCGAAAAATGTTTGTTTCTGAGAGTTTTCAATACCCCAGCTTCCAGTGTTCTAAAAGATAAAAAAGGGAAGTGGAATTTTTGTCTTTGAAACTACAAGTTACAGAGGGTCCATTTGGAGTAGGATACTCTAGGGTTTGTTCATGCATAAAAAAAATAAGGACAATCTATAGGGGTGGGAGAGAAGTGGTTGTTTGTGAATACCTGCATGTGTAATAAAGGGCATTTGATATTGTCATTGAAAGGGAATGGATGGAAAGATCTCAATCATAAAGATTAATACAGGACTTCCTGTAAGTTGCCTCAGTAGAAGTTAGGCATTTTCAAAACCAACTTGGCAACAGTGTGCTTACTTGGTGAAATTTATGGTCAGAAAACAGCACTCTAGAGGAAGGACATGGGCCAGTTTCTTCTTTCCATGCAGTACAGAAAAACCCCACAAGTCATCAGTGGCATAGGTGCCTTTAATGTATGTTTAGGCAAAAAACAGTTGCAACTGGATATACAGGCAGCATATATAACATATTATAAAATATATTTCTGGCAGCAGAAAACACAGTGTCTTACAGAAATTACATGTACATCAACGAGTTTGAGGAAGAGATCCTCGTGATGATGAGAATGGATCCCATATGATAATCAGTGATAGTCACTTCATGTTGCACGCGATGAAGCTAAAGCAAAAAAAAGTGTGCCACACACAGTGAGATTGGATATTCCACAAAAAGGCCACCCCAAATCCAAGTCAATTTATACTAGAAGCCTAGTTTTATTACTGCCATACTACTGAGTACATTACACTGTAAGACTCTATAGTGATTTCTCCAGTGTGTGGTAATGTAGGTTAACTACTTACAAATGGCAAAGCAACTGCAGATAGTGGAGCTCAGGGGGTTCAAAATTTGGCTTTTGGAAACAGTACTCAATAATCTTCTGAATTCAGGCTCTACTCAAGCACAAACGTTTACCAAGCCACCTGTTAAACAACCAGAACAGTATATGCAATAAAATTTACTGAGCACAACAGCAGATGAGATAAGCAACCCCTACTTCCATTCCCTTAGGAAATTCATGGCTTCTATATATTGCCAATGTCTACGTAGTTCTCAGTTCATAAAATGTATTTTCTTTCTTTTGCTTCTTCTTAGTGCACGGAGTTACCTCACCACTCATTCTAGGCTTTCAGAGATATCTGCTCAAACTCAGGATGCATCATGACTCCTGTTATCATACCCAACTATTCCTCCCTTCACCAAAAGGAAATTAACAGTTTCATTAGGTCCATTTTCTGAGAAAATCTAGATACCCTGGAGGAGCTGAAAGTAGGCACTATGGGGCAAATAACTATGGGAAACAATAAAAAGTAAACAAAAATATGTAAATAAGAAAACGTCCACCTGGTTGATTTGAAATATTAGGGAGATCAGATTTTCTGTTTCTTCTTGTCCAGAAATCCTCTGTTTTAGTCAAGTTTTGCACTAATTACATTCTTTAAAAATTCATCCTCTGTTGCACTGCTGCAGAACCACCAAATTGGTTCAAATACAATAGTGACCTTGCAAGCATAGACTTAAAAAGAAATTAGTCCGCAATCATTCACTAATTTGATAGTGGCCAACCAGCAATATTACCTATAACTTCTGTTTAATATAAGATCAAAGGTCTGAACAAGCACCTGGGAAGTCAAAGTCCCAATATTTTGTGCCTAAGCATTTGGTATTCTTTATCTGGAAATGATGTATAAATTGTTTTGTCTAAGACATACTCTGCTTTTGTTATTATTGTATTCTTATTTCCCTCGATTAGCATGTTGCTAATAAATTATCCTCTGCTCTCTATATTTTTCTTGAATAACCTCAAGATATCTCTTAAATCACAAAAACAAACATTCCAAGAGGAATGTAATCCATTACTTATCTGTAAGTGCATCTAAATGTTTTCAAGAAAAATAAATTGGTTATGGAGAGAAAAGGTCATTAACACGAAAAACCCTTTAAACATCTCCAGCCTAATTCTTTTGAGAAAATGGTTCTCATAGCCATTTCAGTTTCTTGCAGACCCAAAGCACTAGAGAGTCTTCCATTTATGTAAAATCATAACTGTTTCAGTACTGACTCCCACTCGACTCCTGCAATAGCTCTAATTCTGACTGTGGTGATGTAATGTTTTTAAGGGCTGAAGCAAGTACTGCTGGTTCACAGAGGGGATGCAAACCCCAATGTCACTGGCTGTTCCTATCTCCTCTGTTTAGAACAGCATCCTCCAATTAGAGCTTTTAAGAAAAATTCAAAAATTCTCACTGGAAGATGAAATTGAAGCCTTTTGAACCAAAAATCTCTATCTTCTGGCTCCACAGCACAAAGAACTTTGCTTATTTTTTACCACTTCTTTTAAATTCTGTATACATATGTATCCACAGACAAGTAAGCAACATTTGCTCTTAGACTCTAGACAACCCTGATTAAAAAAAAGTAAATAATAACCCCATGGACTAAAAAAACCTTTTTATCTACTACACTGACAAATCTTAAATACTGTGCAAATTTTTAGAAATACTTATTTAAGGAACCTGAAGCACAGACGGCAGAACTGTCTGCAGAGACGTATTTTGTTTTCATAGTAATATTCAAGCTTTCAATTTTTTTTTTTTTTTTTTTTTTTTTTTTTTTTTTTTGAAACATTGCCAGAAAGGAATTGGGTGGCAAGAGCCAAACTTTGCCATTCAAAAGGCAATCTGCTGAGTGTTGAAACTAGGAGCCTGGAAGTCAGAATGCAATTTGTCATCCCGGACTATTCCGAAACAGGTGGAAGACAACCTGAATAGCATCTGTCATCATTCCAGCCCAACTCCCTAATGACTACTCACAAAAGGAACTTAGGCACTTAGGAAGATAAGAACATTAACCTTAAGAAGATAAGGGCATTAACTAGCCATTTTATGTAAGATGAAAAGTCTGTCTAGTTCTGTCTCTTTCAAAGTTCTGTAGCAGAAAATAAAGGAAGTGATTAAGAAAAACAAAGAATGTACAGAACAATAAACGTATGCATTTACATAATTCTCATCTTTCCGTAAAAAAAAATTCAAAAAACCTTACAATATTTAAAAGTTCTTTTTACAGAAAGGTCTACTGATAAATCTTTTTGTCTGCACCAGTTCAAGGACTAAATTTATTGCTGCTTCCAGAAAAAATACTAAGTTTCAAAGAAAGGGACGACAACATGTTTCAGACTTGTTAACACTCTTAATTAATATCCAAGCATTCTTTTCAGCAGGACATAGTACAGATTTTCCAAGGTCTGGATCAGAATTCCCACCTATAAATATCAAATTAATGAGACTAATTTTTTGTCACAATTACATAATTGCAACTCTGCTGTAACTACAATGCAAGCATAGCAACATATTATTGTTGTTTATCCCTAGCTAGGCTCATGCAAAAGAGTGACTATAAGTAATTTCTAAATCCTGTGGCTCTCAGCTCTGCTGTGAACTGCTCAGCTGCATCCAGGATCTGGCTTCATTACTATTGCATCTCCTGACACCTGCTCCCCACAGCTCCAGCTCAGTCACTGTTAACTTTTTAGTCAAGATTCTGATTAGACCTCCACTAGCAATGCAAAAATACGAGAAAAAAAAAGCACACTTGCACATTACTCTGTTTTTTCTTTTTGAGGCTAACCATTGTGAGATTTGAGATTCTCTATTTTAGACTATTGTGATTTTAACTGATCATGTTGAATCTTACTTATACCTGTAGTTAAATTTGGCCCATGAATTGAGAAGACCAAAAGAATTAAACTTCAAGGCTCCTGTTTTTCATCAGCTCCCTTTTCTTGACAAGCTAAACCTTTAGAGAATGTTAGCTACAATCACATTTTGCAAAATTAGCTCCCTTCTATTAGTCTTCCTGAGATTCATTGTGGAGGTGTCAATGTCTTCCAACTGCAGCACTCATCATTTAAATTTCACCTGTGTTAATATGCAGCTACTGGAGGAAACTTCACAAATTTCTTAGGGCATGTTAAATGCCTGGAAGTTAGCCACCAGCTAAAAAAAATTAGAAACTAACCTCAAAGACAGTGAAAGAATTATTGCCAGATTTCTTTGCATGAGCACAAAAATACCATGTGATTCTTGCAGAGAGCTGACCCTAAGTCCCTTCAATCAGCAGAGTGAATACCACTGTCTGGAGACCACTAAGCCCAATCTCCTTCACATGTAACATAAATTATTTGTTAATCATCTGACGTATATGACATCTCTTAGGCAGGAGGTTTTAGAGCTTATCTCATTGCAAATATATCTATTTAATTATTTATTTATTTACTTGCAAATATATTTAACTCTGGCAAAGGAATATGCAGATGAGGTATATAAAGCCTACTACTAACATTTGCATTTACAAGTTTTGTTGCTTTGTGCTGTTGATACCTTTATTCATTTAGTTTAATTGCTTTCTGGCAAAGATTTTAGTGGGACAGTTTTTTAGGAACTAGAGAATACATTTGCCCACAAGTCCATTAATATCCAGCAATGGATTTTACAAAAATAATTCGCTAGACCAGCAAGCACTAGTCATCTATGAATAAGTCTGTCAAAGTCAAAACATGAAGTTTTCTGTCATACTTGGTTTCCTGATCGTAACAGACAGAAGAATCCCTGACTTGGAATTCTATTGGATTCTCTCAGATGGATGATAAACCAATAAAATTAAAATCTGAATGTCTCCATAGCTTGTGGGGTATCTTCTCAGAACCCCACTACTTTCATTAGATCTTTATCAGATATAAGTGAAACAAGGTCTGAGAGACTCTTCCATGATGGTTCTGCAAAATCTCAGTAACTTTATGTGTTTCAATTCCCTAACTCACAATAAGTACTTACTATATCCTCCCAAATAAAAGCTTTGTGATTTGACTTTCTGATTGATGTGTTTTCTTTTCTTGTGAACAAAAACCTCTCATTCTTTGTCTGTCTTTCCCAGCCAGCTTCAGTTTGGATATTTTAAAAGATAATGAGTTAATGGAATTTATTGGCCAAAGTCCAATAAATCTTAGTAAAATACAACTGCCTATTTTTCACATATATGTTCCAAGGAAATGAGTGATAAACAGAGTAGTAAATGTAGCTGAGTCAATGAGTGATCTGCCTGAAGAATGCTTACCCTTGCAGCAAAGACAGAATGTTTACTAGTGATGAGAAACATTACTGGAGATAATTATGAATACAGTTTTTATCAGTTACTCTATAAGAGAAATAATTTTCCAATAATTTTCAATATTTATTTTACTCTTCAATTACCCTCATGTCTCCAAGTACCCTTTAAACAATATTGTTTGCAAAGCCAGTCAAAAGTGGCTCTTGGCTCCAAAGAAATCTGAAGAATTTATATGCCGTTTTTCCTCCTATCCTTGGAGCTACTCCCATTAGAAGCCAAATCCATAAATCTGCAATGCAACACCAGGAATGACAAGTTAATCTTATCAGTGTTGTCAAGATCTAAGTCAATGACCTCAGGCATAGGACATCTGGCAGATGCTGAGCCACAATAGCTAATTATATTTCAATTTCAATGAAAGCTCTTTTAGATTATTGTTTTCTTATGTGTTTTTACACTGAGATATAGTTCCGAAGACACAGTGAGAACTTTCAGTCCAGACTAAAATTCAGATCCCTACAAAGCCCCTGGTAAGCATCATAGTTCAACCAAATAGGTGGTAGGCAAGTCTTCAGGGATGCAGGGATTTGTTTCAGATAATCAGAATCCAAAAGCTGAGATGCTGAAGTAATCTGCAAATTCACTCTCTAAATATCTCAATTCCAGACACCTTTTTGGAAATTTCTTCTACTGAGGCTGAGGACTACCTCGGAGCCATATTTCATGTAATATATCAGTCTCTCTGCTTCTGGACAGAAACAGGAGATAGCACAGCAAAATTCATTATGAAAGTCAAAGAACAAACAGTCAAACACTTGCAAACCTTGCTGCATGTTCAAGACACTTCAATTCAATTCGCCAGTCTTGATTAAAATCGTTCATATATTTCTACAAAAACCACAGAAGGCAAGTAGGTTCTCAGAAGCATTATGAGAAAGAACGTTTGGTCTCTGGCACACGCTCTCAGACATCCTGCTCCACATATCACATCAAGTATGAGGAAAACCTCAGATCAATCACCGTGGAAGTAAAACAATACTTCATTCTTTCCATGATGCTGTCTGGAAGAGACTATAAAAGGAGTTTCAGGTTTATGTTGTGAAATCCTGGACCTGCTCAAATTAAAGGCCTATCTCCTGCTGACTCCAATAGAGTAAAAACTTTTTCTGTGAAAAGCTGAGAAAGAGCTGGAGAACCTAAGAGGAAGAAGGAGTCAGGCTCTCACCTAGTAGGTGTCTACCACATGTTCTAAATGTGTCTGTGGGTCCTTGCTGCTTATTGAAAAAAACATGGGCGGTGGCCTTCTTACCTCTAAAGAAAACTAATAGCTACTTTGGACATCTTTGGATTCTGCCTAGAATCATGGTCCTGATCATGATGAGAAGACATGGCTTGCCTGATCATACAGCAAAAGAGAATCCTTCCATAGTGGCTGCAATACATGAAAGAAAAAATGCAATTGATTGGTAATAAGGTCTTGTTGGGTATACATCAAGAATAGCTCTTGGATGGCTGTGACTAAGAATATTTACTGCCAACTACACTGAGACTGCCTTGTTCTCTTGTCTATTGCAAAGTGAATCTCATTCTCCAATGTCTCCCTAGATGCCTTTAATGTTTCAGCAGACACAATCTGGTTTTGAGTTATTTCAGTGAAAAATGTAATTGAATTTGAAAGCACAGTACTTTCTTATCTTTGAGTAACAGAATCCGAGAATGGTTTGGGTTGAAAGGACCTTTACAGATCATACAGCCAAAACCCCTGTCATGGGCATAATTATGGATACAGTCTTTCCATTATCCATTTTATTCGTTTTTAAATATATTACTGCATATACTCTTGAAAGTAAACAACTGTAAATTTAATTGTAAATTTGAAGGATGGGGGTTTAAACTTAAGACACTAGTTACAATAGACAAACACAACATTCCAGTAAAGTATGTCACTTTCTCTGAAAATGCACAATTATTTTGGAAAACAGAGCAAAGTTTCATTTATTTTCGTGTCTTGATACATGATTGTATAACAATATCTGGTTTCTAGATGCTATTTTAAAAAGTTTATATAGGTATAAGTAACTTAGATGTATTACAGAAGACATCTAACAGGAAAAACAACAGACATAAATGTATCTGTTTATCCTATTCCAGTCACATTGACTTAGTAAGAAAGTTTTGAAGTACCTTGAAATCCCCCAGGGTTCTCAATTCATTGACCTTAGCATTGTAACTTGCCTCTTGTATATCCAGGGGAGAAATCACTGAGGATAGAAGACTATTTCTTCCCACCAGAGAACATCTGTGCCTATGCTAGATTTAAAGTGAAGGAATTAATTTTGGTATTTCCGGCATCAGCAAGCAATTACCATCTAAATAATTGTTTCCTCTTACCACAGCTTCTCATATCTAACTATTTCAGGAAAAAACATAAAGGTATCATTTGCATATGTCAATCCTTTATGGAAACTGGCACTTGGTCAGTTTAAAGCACTATGGCTATTTCAGTGCAAAATTGTATCTCATTTACAAGAAAAAAATTCAGGAAAAGAGCAATGATTTTTAAAAGGATGAGGGGAAGAGAAAGGTGCAATGGTGATGGATTAATTTCCTCTGAGCTGAGAGACAGGCTACGTAGTCAGGAAAACAAGAGTGATAAGTTCAGCAGAAGCAGTGGTATGTAGAGCAGAACTGGAAAAAAAGTGTTTCAAAAAAAGGTTTGCTGCATTCATCTTTCCTTCCAGAGAGATCTTGTATGACCCAGGGATCAATGTGTGTTAAGAGCCCCTTTCTGGGCTAGGTTGCTGCGGTGTTATGTTTAGCCAGTGCAAACCTAAACTTCTGACATTATTCTCCAAGCTAACCAAAAAAGCACATGTTTTTAGCATCTTTTGTTTTCCATACAAAAGGAACAAAAATGTCAGTTGTGGATAAAAAACTCTTTATCAGGCATCTGCATTGGTGAAAAAGCCATGATGTGGACAGCCAGAATCTTTCAAGTTCATGAGCTGTTCTACCTACATCTTATTCCTTCAAAATATCATATTATGTGGGGTGTGACAGAAAGACTGCATATCTATGTCCTGTTGCAATGCTAAGAAGTCACCCAAAAAATCACTTTTGTTTAATACTAGGCAATAACTTTAGTGTCAGATTTGGAAAAATAAGCTTATCCCTAAATTTAGCCCATCTCTTTCTCTGCTTTTCTGCAGCACTTCAGCTTCTCCATTTGAGCCAGAAGCCATTCTAATTCTGAGTGAGTAGATAAGCAGCTGTCATATTTCCTTATGCCATTCACAAGAAACAGGTGCATCCAGAACTGAAGCAGAATCTGAGTGCCAGATTTTATCTTCCCTCTGGGTACATATTCATTGTAGTAAAAGTGTCACACACCTCTGCTGACTGTGTTTATTACAGTAACGTCTTGAGACATCAAGAGGAGCCCTGCATTGTGCTAAGCCCAACTTCCCATTTGCTACATGTGAGTCAGAATTTTATCAACCCTACTTTTATTGTGATCCCTTGATACTGCACTATTAACAGGAGTTAACAAGTAATGGAAAACTATTATGACCATTAAAGTATGCAGAGGAATAGTAGCCAACTCATGCTTATGCATATGCCAGAAACCAGAATACACATTTTTTCCAGTTCACAAACACTAGAGAAAGGAATTTTGGCCCTGGCATTCTTGGGAAAAATCAAATGCCTGAAGGACATTTAGTTCCAGCAATGGTGAAGTTTTTTCTTGGTTTGGGAAGGTGTTGGCAAAGATATTTAAAGATGTCATTTTAAAAGTAAATAAAATCAATGCATTTTATTCATGTTTTGAAAAACACACACATTTCAGGTAACTTATTTTCAGCCAAATACTGGGGCCATTTGTCTAAACTTGCTCAGGAAAACTTATTGAAGTCAATAGGAGTTTTTCTCAGTGAGGGCTGCAGGATTTGTTTCTAAGAGTCATCAAAATAGTGTATTTATTACTGAAGCAGTAGCAAAATAAGCAGTCACTGTGAATCATCCAAAATAACTGTTTCCTTTAAAGACTAGACATTCGGGCAGATAATTCCATCAGATCTTTATGGACTCGGATAGAGTGGTCTTCAGCAGACATTTGGATAACCTACAAGAAGCATATAGGCATCTTAGAAAAAGAAGAGGCAAAGAATTAATTTCTTGTTTGAGGTAAGACCTGTGCTCTGAGTGTGAGGGGATATTAAGGACAGTGGGACGTTTCTGCCAGGATGAAGGCAGAGTGGATTTCTGGAAGGAAACCTGTTTTCACCAAAAGAAAAGGGAAAAAATAAACAAGGTGGAAAAAGAAGCCAACACTTTTCCACTGAAAGAAAGAAAAACTATTAAAGGGAAAGAAGAGGTAAAAGAAGAGCTGCTTTGGCAGACTTGTCACTTCCTATTGCCCTTTTTGTTTGATGGATTCAAAATCATGGATTTGCTCTTTACTTCTGTATTTAAAAGTTATATTAATTTGCTCTTCCTTTATTCATGTGCTTGCTTTTAAATTCTACTTGCTTTCATGTTTCCATCGCCTTTTCTCCTATTAAAAGAGTATGTATGGATATGGATTTCATATAGAAGAGATCTTAAAACACTTCTTTTACTTTACAGCCCTCTCAAGAGACTGGGGATAAGGGTGAGTTTTAGAAGAGAACCATATTCTAGCAAATAGTCTACTTTGTCTGATATTTGGTGTCTGACATCTGGCACTTTAAAGATGCATTTGAGGAAAGCACTGAAACTCCCATTCCTTGACAACCTTCCCAGAGAAAAATGCATTTTCTAATATTTGTTTATTTACCAAAGTTGTTCTTTCCTCTGATTCATTCCTTACACTAACATGTGTTAACTTTTCCTCTTCGTTTGCTGAGTACCTGATTTATGATTGGGGCTGCTAGACTTCATCATCATACAGTACAGATTGTTTGGCAATAATTTGCCCTGTTTCTTGTGTCTCCTACGTCCCTTGTTTAGGAAAGCATCAAAATTCTGGCCCACACACATTCTATTGTAAACAGGCAAAATTCAAAAACATTCCTTTGCCAATGCCATTTAAAATAAATATCTAAATTTAAAAAGATTGGGAAAAAGTAACTTATAGAAGTCAAAATAGCTACCAAAATTTAAAAAGCAAATAAACAAAGTATGTTTGTTTTCATAGACTTGGCACTTTAGAATCACAGAATCATAGAATATTCTGAGTTGGAAGGGACCCACAATGATATCAAGTCCAACTCTTGAACTCTCACATTATTTTTTAAATATTATTAAAAGCACCACACGTTTCTTCCATAACCTTGCATGGGATCTCTAAGAGCAATCACATTTTAAATTATAAATTCAGTAAATGTGTCTGCAGTATATTTTCATGAAGAAAGATTCATCAAGTTTCATATGCAGAGTCTATCAACCTGTTTTCAATCACAGCCATCCAGATGATAGATCTGACACATTCCCAGGAGATTCAATCTGGGCAAGTATTTCTAGAGCTGAGACAAGTGCAGAAGCAAGAACACTGAACTCAAAGCCCCTCTGCTTGAGGACCCAGCTGCCCTTTTAAACAATATATTAACAGTGTGAATGCTCATGGAAGCAACCCTGAGACAGAAGGTGTATCAAAATATATAATATTAGATTTCAGACATTCTTGGTACTGTCAAAGTAGTCAGAGTAGGTTACATAGTCCTTCACTAACAAATAAGTGTCATAATTTCAGCATGTTTTTAAGACATATACAGGGTGTTTCTTTGGAAGCCCCACTCTCAGCAATACGTTGGTTATGGAACTTTTCCTACCTGAGCTATAATATCAGTCAGAGGGAAACACAGGAAAAAAAGTTCTTGTATGTAGATAATCACCAGGCATTTGGCTAAAGCTGGAATACCAGTGTAGCTACTCAAGGTTTGTGGCAACTGTGCTTATTATGGGGATATGGCCTCATACCAGCCTGTGTGCATGTATCAAGGTACTACGCAGTTATCCTTGTGCATTATCTCATGGGCACTTGCAGAGCTCAGCTTGATGGTCTCTTTGAAGCAAAAATTTGTGTTCTGGAAAGAATTACTGTTTTCCATTAGACACAGATTTCAGTGATGAATACTATACCTGGTTCAGAAAAGGGATATGGGTCATCAGACAGACACTGACCATGATAGCTTTCTACAAGAAACTCTCAGGGCAGTTATTTCCTGTCTAGAATTCCCTACAATTTATCCACATCAAGAAAACCAGTGTATTTTCAAGGTGGTGAATGGGATTTCTGTCCATAAAACAACTTTCTTTTTAAAAACTATTTTATGATGACCAGTGAGAACCATTCTCAAGCCAAATGTGGGCCTGTCCTTGAGCAAATGGAAATGTTTGTTTCTTAGATGCAGGATGTAAATCAGACAGTCCTCACACTAGAAACTCCAATTGTTCTGTGACTGCAACATTCCTCTGACTCTAAAGTGTTCTGTCCTTGCATTAAATCAAGCAAACAAGGACTCCACTTCTATTTTCCACTTCCTAGTATTGTCTATTGACTTATTGACTGTTCCAAGATATGTCACTCCTTGGAGCACTTACACTCCTTCACTGAATTTCCTTCTCTTAAAACACATAAGTCCAAATAAAAGGACAACTGCAAATACTTGCCTCATAAAGAGTAGAAAGATTCAGAAAAACTCAGTAGCTTCCATTACGCAGAACATTTCCCAAGCAGGTCTTTTCAGAGGACAATACCAGCCTTCAAAAAGACTTAGTTTAAGGCAGAGTGAGTAGAAAATGTTGGTCAATTGAATCAGTTACTCCACAGTGCCACTATCAGTTCTTCAATACAAAATGAATACAAGTGGACCCAGAAGGGAAGTCAGATCTGCCAAAAAACAGAGGATACTGAGTCAAGTAGCATCAGTCTCACAACTCTAACTTGTTTGCTGGGGGAGCTTGAGGACTGAGCACAAATACTAATTTCTTTCCAAAACCGCAACACACAAATAACTGAAAAAAAAATAAGGAGTCCGTCTCTGGCCTTCAGACTCCAGACTTGCTCTGAGGAGCTGAGAGAGGGAGAGCATTCTCTCCTGGTCCTTCTCTGATGACACCTTTCTAACATCTTTGTTATAGGTGTAAGTTTGGCCATCTGGAAAAATCATCACTGCATAAGTGCTCTTGGGCAGAAAAAGTTAGGGCAAATGTTTGACAGCTTTATTCCTGCAGTGAATTGTCATTATTACAGTTTCAAATAATAGTTTCAAATCACTCACAAAATTATGTCTTATATAATATTCATGAAAAAGTGGATTGATTTGGAGCCAATCCTGGGGAATCATAGCCAATCATTATTAAATGCAATCTGCATTCCTTCAGGACCAGAGGATGTGTAGATCACTGGATTTTTTGCCTGAATTAATGCAAGATTGATATTATGTGTATTAAATATTCATAACTTCAAATTAGTAAAGATTTGCTTTAAATTTACTTTAGTTGCAAAATTACTGGTGATATTTCAAGTAGTAGAAATTTCAATGCAAAGGGAGCACAAAACTTTAATTTGAAACCTAAGTTAGAGAACTGTGATATCACTCAATCACTTCTAGAATCAGAGCTGAGCTACCATGTCCAAATTCAGATGAGGATTTAAAAGGCCAGCATTTGAGAATTTTAAATCAAGCATTTTGGGAATGGTATGTTTTAAAGATTTGGATCAGTCATTACATAATGAGCTGAATGAGGGTTTTTAAACATGTTCACCAAAAAAACCTCAAACAAAAAAACCTGCCACAATAAAACCCTAAAATTTTGGGGCCCAGTTATTTTGATTTTGTTTACATTTTAAATGAAAGCAGTACTTGTTTGCATAAAGTCTTGTGTTCACTCCCTTTAGCATTACATTGTAACATCCACTGGCAGCACTATACTGATAAAAACCTTCCCCGACACTACCTTACCCCACTTAAATGACAGGCAGTGACCTGGACACCATTTCCCTAAGGAATGTGAAGCAATTTCCTATCATTAAATCCCATGGAAACTTTTCAAAATACTTCCAAAGAGGTAAAGAAATCCCAATTGATTATCACTTCAATTCTACACCTTTAATGCTTTATGTTGCCTGTCTGACCTGTAACCAGAGCAAAGGTTCTGGAAGCCATTAAGAGAGTAACTATGCAGCAAACGCACAAAGTATTACTGAGATTTAAGGGCAACTTCTGTCTGCTACTCAGCTGGTTCTCTGGGGACAAGACAGCCAACATGAAGAATGTTCAGTATCATCACTGTCTATTTTGATTTGAGGACATAAAGGCTGTACAATGAGACACCCTCTCCTAACCACTGTTGGGATACATTTATTTACAGCCGGAATGATAATTACATGGATGGTTCTTTTAAGATGAAGTATGATTCTTCCTTCTCACTTAAAAGTAAGGGTGATCATACTAAATCTGTTATTACAAGTGGTGTTTTCTTTTTCCTGGTACTATATAAGACTGCCAGCCTGCCAGCTCAGCAAAGATATCAATAATCACTTGTTTTGTTGACCAGATAAATACAAGTGCATTTCAGCTTAAAAACTTCAGCATTTCATATACATACTTTTCAAGCAAAAGAATACACTATTCTGAAGGAAGGAACACTGCTTGAGTGAGTTCTCATACACCTTCCTCAGCTCCAGAGGATGCTGGAGCTGCGTCAGAGGAAAGATCCACTGTGGCAGTGTCCAGTCCAAGCTGTGGTCATGTTCTGCAGGAATGGAGCATGTGGCTTTCTATAAAGTAGCTTTTAAAAAAGTATTCTATAATTTACTACAGGCTCTCAGTGCTATAGGCCTAGATGTACTCTAGAAACCTATTGGTCTCAGTAGAAAAAGTAGTTTTGTTTTTATCTCTAGACACTTATATACGCATGAAAAAAACCCAAACAAAATAAACCCTTCTATTAATTTTAGAGAACATTTTGGCCATAAATTAAAAAAAAAATATCATATCTGTATAGAAAAACCCAAAACATCTAAATAAGAAAAGTTTGAATATCTGATATTTGGTAGAGGCCTGGCTGGAAGCCTTACCTTTACTATCTGGCTTTCCAACATTATTTTCATACACTAAAACCAGATCTATTAATATCAACCAGGAATTACTTCCATGTGTTTCCATATAAAATATTCTCTCTTCTCATGTTTAATAAATTTCCTGTTTCAAGAGATGTAAACTCCTTGCTTCCCCCTTCCTTTCTTTTTTTTCACTTTCCCTTTTCTTTCCCACCTTTTCATCTTTTTTTCTCCTTCCTCCCTCTTTCCTTCTTTTTAACTTTCTTTTTATCATCTACTTCTCATTTTCTTCTTTTCACTTTCTTCTAGGCTATGCCTTTTTTTCTCTCTTCCATTTAAAAAAAATACTATGCAAGGGCATAAGTATGTGTTTAAAATAAAAATCTTAAAATTTCATTAACAGATTATTTCTGGAGGGTTCTTCCTTTTAGAATTTTTTCTTTAGAGCACATTGTTGCTGTTCACCATGCTGAGAAGTAAAACTAGAAAAATTTTATTAGTAAAATATAGAGATATGAAGGCTCAAGTTAACATACACACTAAATAAAATCCTAGTCTATGTAACTCCAAGTTCACTATAAATATTTGCACACTCTTCCTGGAGAATAAATAAAAGCTGACAATCAGCAGTGATGAATCTCTACACTCCTTTAAATTTGGGCCTTGAAGATATTTGTATTTTCTTATTAAATTTTCTTTTGTCTTATGTGTTGTAGATGTTACAACAGACATCACAGGGAAACTTTGAAGTCAGTTGCTTGAGCATACAAGGCGAAGTCAAAACATTGGCTACTGAAAAAACACTTCAAAACTCACAGTCTTGATATAGAAAAACAACAGACAAGAAAAAAGTAAAACTCCTTGTAATACATTTTTGTGTAAGTGTATAAACTAACCCTCATGCAGAATTGACTTGAAATAACTCCTCAACACTTGATACTCACTCTGGCTAATTAGACAATACAGAGGGACACTAGATTTTGCAAATCCCCAGTGGTATTTGATTTAGCTTGAGAGGCAATTTGCATACAAGCTGTCCTCTGGGTCTTCAGTCCATCTTAACAAGAAAACATCACACAGCTCTATTTTTAAACAAGGCATTTCCATTTCTTTGCATGACTAAAAATTCTGAAATTTGAGGAGAAAACAAACCAGCAGTTAGCTACGGTGTGACAGATCACTGTTATTTAAATGCTTAAATAGCATCCTGTGGTATTGCTGGTCAGTGGCATCTGGCTGGCACCCTGCACTGAACTAAGGTCGCCTCTGAGAAGGGAAGCATTGTAAGGAGGTACCACCTGTAAAGAACAAATGTTAAATGAAGACGTAAAATTCAGCTTCATCTTCCAAGTAAAAAAAGGATATGTCTGTACAAGAAAATGGCTCATCTGTAAACTCTATAAACCCTATGGCTGCTCAGGAGTGAATATAGACACATTCTGGTCCATACCATAAGAAATGCAGGAGCAAGATGACTTAACTGCTCAGTTAAAAGAGAAACATAACATTTAATGTGAAATTGAGATATTGCATGAGATGGCTTCATATTCTAGGACTCTCTAAAGTATATTATGTGTGTTGCTATTTCTCACTAAAACTTTCTGTTAGTTTTCTTAAGAATTTTCTCCACAAACCTGATATTTAGATTTAACAACAAAAACAAAAAAAATCCCATGAAATAGCTAGATAATATCCTAAGAATACAAAACTCTTCACCTTAGGAACATGAAGGAGCTCTCTTTTGTCTGCTGGTCAGATTGAAACTTCAGGATGTGTATTATCACTACATCTCTCCTTTAGGACTCCAGTAATCACTTCAATTTTGTGTCAGACAGGCGTATTTAGTGATTTTATACAATGCTTGCCAGAAGTAAAATAACACAATACATCAAGGTATAGGAAAAAGATATATAGATCCTTTAATTCATAAATAACAGGAATGCAGCCATGTAAAACCTATTTCTATCAAACACCACTTCCATATGTGATCACTCCTTATACATCTTTGGGAAAAATAACACTAAAATGACAAATTTAGAAATCATCATGGAAACAAACCCACTGTAAAAGAAACATCCCACAGAACCTTCTGAACTTTGTGACCAAATATTGAAAACCAGCTAAACTATTTTATCCATAATTTTACTCATGTTTTTGCCATGTGCAAGTCTGAAGATCAGTCCTCTTATACCAGCCTAAACAAAAAGACCCAGAGGGAAGCATCAAGCCACCTCTCTACTTCATTGTCTGAGGCCAAACCTGTACCTGGACAATTTTTCTGTACAAATTTTAACATCCTGAAGACTGCTCTAACTTGTACCAGTTGGCGAGGTTCCAAAGGAGCTGCCTTTGTGGCTATAGCTGACAGGGGCTCAGAAAAGCATCAGTCATGGTTCCATGCTGACACTGGCACCAAGACAGAGTACAGCTTTTCCTGGCTCTTTGCTAGAAGGCATCCCACCCACAACTTTAGAAAAATATCAGGTATTAGAGTGGTGAAAAGTACTCCTGATGGCAATATTTCTGGAGTTTTCTATTTTAGCCTGTTTATCAACCTATACAAGCAATTACAGTCTGCATTAAATATGTACATTAACATGCAGATAGGTAAAATGTACAGTGTTAAAAAGAAAAGGCCTGGATCCTAAGACAGGAGAGAGAAAGTTAAAAAATATTTTTTGTATTTTTCTTTCACAATGTGCAATGTTGAAATTTCAGTTTGCTATTTATTTTTCTCTATTTTTCATGATCTATCTGTGTCTATGAAAGTGATGTTTACATACCATCAAATAGATCTTCCTTTTTCCATGGTAAATATATAATTATAGGATTTCTTCTGTTGAAAACAGTCATACTTTACACCTTTTTTATTCCTGCCCACTAGGTAGTGATTTTCTCTCTTACCCATGGATTACTCTCTTTCAAATCCATCATTCCCAACTACTCATTTGGTGGAGCACAGAAAGCTTTTTCAATCACTCCTTTTTGCTGACCATGCATATGAGGTTGCGGAACTCAGTCTTGTCATCACAAGAGATTTGTTTTGGTACGGTTTTATTGTAAATTTGAAATAATGCAGTTATGATCTTAAATGCAGATGTTTGGCTTTCAATACCACAAAACATTTTAAAGTTTGTTTGCATCACATGGAAAGAGCTCTAAGCTAAAGTAAGCAAACGCTTCTTCTCTAATAAAAGTGTTCGTGTAGAAGATTACATCCATCCAACATTTCAAATTATTTGTCTCCTGTCCAGACACAGTCTTAGACAATGACGTGTTCCATGCAGTTATAGAAGCAGCATCCACATGACAGGTCTCCATGCTCCTTTAAGTGGTTCAGATAACATGGTTTTCTTTTAAATAGCCTGTCTCTATTTTTTTGTCAATTTTTAAAAGGAAATATAACCTTTCAGATGAAATCTTACAGTAAGTCATTGTGTGGCTAAGAACCCTTCAAAAACTTTTTATAACGACCTGGTAAGCCCTAGACTCTCATAGAATTTATGTAGTAAATAATTTCTCATATTTTGTTTCCCATATGCATGGCACATTCCTTGTATTTTCAGTCATCTAAAGAACAATAGAATCACATGCCATGGTACTCAGTTAACAGTCCAAAGAGCCACTTCTGAAAAGACTGCACAGACAGGTACTTGGAGAGGAGATTCACACAGTAGAAAATTAAAGAAAAGCTTCCTAGGGGAAAACTCAGGCTAGAAAAATTGGATTTTTCCCACTCAACAGGGAAAAGAAGCCACTTGTCCAAAAAGCGCAAATTAATTTTATCATCTGAAAAAATAATTTCCTTTGTATTTCAGTGACAGAATTATAACTCGATCACAGAGTCCTATAAGGAGTGATGGACTGATTATTTTCATGTACATTGAGGAGTCTCAATTAAAAAACTTTTAACTAATTAGACCTGCAAACATTTGCACTATTTTTCTTGGTTCATCTAATCCTTGTGCTCTGAACACTCCATTTTCTGCTTTTATTTCAATCTATGAAACACAGGGGTGAATAGTGTTAGTTCAAAAGTTCAAAAATGCTCATATTTGTTTTTAGAGGAAAATTTCAGATAATAAAAGTTAAAGCACTACTAGAGATGCAATTTTAAATCTAGGAAAAGGTAGATAGCTGCTGCTGACAGGAATGCTAAGCAAGAAAGTACCCATCATTTTTAAGAGTTCAGGTGAGAGTACAGACCAATAGGTTTACATAACATTAAACAACTAGTCAATTAAAATTTTTTTGCTCATCAGGCAAATACAAAATCCTTTTCTTAGAGCTGCCTTTGCTCAGAACTTTAACATTACATGGTCAAATAGAAATACTAAATTACTTTTCAGTACACCTGCAGATCTTCTGAAAGCCTCATTGCTTTTAAATCATACTGCCTCATATAACTGAAAACAGGGTGGAGCAAATGGAAATTGTGTATATTCTAAGCAACAGAATTCCACACTGCAATTCTAAGCTATCACTTAGTAGACAAGACAATCTTAGAGTTCAAATTCCTTCATTCCACTTAGAAAAAGCCCTGCATTACATTCTTCTAATTTATTTACCACCTTCTACAGGCCAATTCTGTAACACTTTTAATTAAAGGGTATATGGAAAACAATAAAACAGATAGAAACACCATTGGAGTGTATTGCTCGGACCCCAAAACCATTAATTACTTAAGGAATCATAGAACATCCTAAGCTGGAAGGGTCCCACGTTGAGGTCCATCTCCTGGCCCTTCACAGAACAGCCTCAAGAATTATACCACATGCCTGAGAACCCCAATGTTTCTTGAACTCTGTTAGGCTGGTGCTGTGACCACTTCCCTGGGGAGCCTGCTTCAGTGCCCAACCACCCTCTCGGTGAAGAACCTGTTCCTAATATCCAACCTAAACCTCCCCTGACACAACTTCAGGCCATTCCTTCGGGTCCTGTCACTGGTCACCAGAGAGAAGAGATCAGTACCTGCCCCTCCTCTTCCCCTCATGAGGAAGCTGGAGACAGCTATGAGGCCTTCCCTCAGTCTCCTCCTGGATGAACAGACCAAATGACCTCAGCTACTCCACATATGTCTTCCCCTCAAGACCCTTCACCGTCTTCATTGCCCTCCTTTGGACTCTCTCTAAAAGCTCAATGTCCTTCTTATACTTACACCAAAACTGCCCCCAGCACTCAAGGTGAGGCTGCCCCAGTGCAGAGCAGAGAGGGACAATCCCCTCCCTTGCCCGGCTGGCGATGCTGGGCCTGACGCCCCCAAGGACACACTTGGCCCTCCTGGCTGCCAGGGCACTGCTGACTGCCATTCAACTTGCCATCAACCAGGGCCCCCAGGTCCCTTTCCACAGCGCTGCTCTCCAGCCCCTCATTCCCCAGTTTGTCCATACATCCAGGGTTGCCCCATTCCAGGTGCAGAATCTGGCACTTTCCCTTGTTGAAGTTCATGCGGTTGGTGATTGTACAGCCCTCTGACTTGTCAAGGTTCTTCTGCAGGGCCTCCCTGACTTTGAGGGAGTTAATGGCTCCTCCCAATTTATTATCATCATCAAACATACCTAGTACACACTCCAAGCCTGTGTTCAAATCATTTCCCCAAAATGGAGCCCTCCAGAACCCCACAGGAACTAACAACAGGTCGCCAGTTTGATGTCACCCCATTTTGCATCCGACCCCTGAACCAGTTGCTCACCCATGACATGATGTGTTTATCCAGATCTGTATTGGATATTTTAACCAAAAGGGTACTGTGAGACACAGTATTGGAAGCTTCACTGAAATCCATAAATACTAGATTAACTGGGTTCCCTTGATCAGCTAGGTGGGTTACCTTGCTGTGAAAGGAAATCAGACTTGATAAGCAGGACTCTCCCCTCATGAAACTGTGCTGGCTGTGATTGATGACTGTGTTGTCTTTCAGGTGTTTCCCAATAGCTCTCAGAATAATCATCTCCATAATTTTACCAGACACTGAAGTATTACTGACAGGCCTGTAGTTTCCAGGATCATTCCTCTCACCCTTTATGAAAATTGGAAAAACACTGGCGCCTTGTTTAAAAAGAAGTTTACAACCTTAATTTTTGTTTAAGAAGAGGAAAGAGCAATAGTCCATGTCTTACAAAATTCTACTGCAAGAGAATTTAAAGAATACGTAGGAGTTTGGTCCACAGAACTTACAGGGTTACCAAGGAAAGGTTTTTCTTTACATTAACTCTTCACATGCAGCTGGTAACAGGAAGAATCAATGTTCACTGTCTCATCTATATCTATATCTATATCTATGTTCCCTATCTTCCAAGATGTGATTCCTCAGTGATCACTGAACAGCATAATGTAAGGATTATTTAAGTATTACTAAGCTTTAATATATTCTAATATTGTGTAAACATTTAGGTATGCAGTATTTGTTGTATTGCATTGGTTGGTGAGGGTTTCCTCTAGACATGTAGAAGACAGAAGAAGGTTAACTATTATGCAATGATGGTGCCACCCAAGCTGCCCTTTCAGAACTGCAAGACCAAGCAGCAGTTTCACCACAAGCACACTTAAAAGGAAGAATGTAAATACTGCCCAGGACTTCATTATTAATTAATTGATTAATTAATTAGTTTCCATCCCTATTTATCACATCAGGTCTTCAACACAGATTTCTCTGATTGAAAAAAAAAACCCCAGTTTGTGGAACATAAAGGAAGAGATTTCTCCTCAAGCAGCTCCTGATAGCAGCATTCCTTAAACCCTGAGAGTTTATTCCCAGTCACACAGCTTCACTCAGGAAGCTCCACTTATAAATATCTGATTTAATTTCTGGGCAATTCAGGGGAAGCACAAATTACGTGTTTTGCACTCTATTTCTGATTCATAAGAAGTCTTTGGCAAATTGTTTACATTTTCCCTTTAACTTTCCTATCTTTATCCTGGAGTAAAAACATTAATTACTGCAAAGAATTAAGTACTTTTGAGTGCTATATAAATGCCAAGTGTTGTGAGAAGAAAATGGAACCTGGAACGAGATCCTGGAAAAACAATACTACATGGGCAAGAAATGAAAGAGTAGGAAAATGAGGGATAACAAAGACTTAGGAATACCAAGAAGAAATTAGTTAACATGCAAGACAATTGCTTTTAATTGGGTTCTTTCCCTTAGTTTGTCAGTTCCTCTACATCAGGAGAAAGACAGGATAGATATTTGGTGATTTCAAATTCCATTATGAACCTACCTGGAGGGGAAATAATGAATCACCAAAATGAGAGTCCTCTAGCAGGTGAGACTTCACACATACAGAAATGCTGATGGAATTGTTTTACTGTCAACAGCTAAATTTAGCAAGATGGCTTTCATCTCTACCACAGAGAAGGCTGCTTTTGTCTCATCTTTATGCAAGTTGAGCCCATTGTGACTACAATATTCTGGGAATAGAATAGTATTTCTACAAACTGGTATTACTGCTGAGAATTTCCACTGATACCTGAAATTTTATTCACGTTTAGGATAAATATCACATCTTTGGCAGTGTTAGCAAATGGGTATCTTGCTCCGCAAACAGTGATCAACATTTCTAAGAAAACATTGTATATCTATCTTTTCCCACTGAAGGAAAAAGTGTGTGCTCTTAGAAATAGGTCTGTTTTTTGCACCTTCTGGTTCTCCAAACAGTAAAGAAAAAGCCAGTTTCCTCCATTTGCATAAGCAGAATATGTCTTTTAGCAGCTGATTTTTCCTAGTATAGTGTTCATCTAAGCAAAAATGATCACTAAATAAATTTTGCCTCTTTCCCTTCATCTGCATGTTGCTCCTAAAATGTCTCATTTTTTTTACATAATTGATCAGCGTTATTTGGATGAATGTGTTTGCACAGCTTTGGCAAGCCAATGTGGGTTTTCCCTCTCATGCAGGAGGGAACCATTTATTTCAAAGAGTTAAACAGCCACAGGGACCCTTGAGATGTTCTACATCCTCTAGCTGTGGTATGCACTCTGCTAAGCTTTGAACGATACCCTATGCAGCAGCCCCTTTGAGGATATGGCTATGTAAACCATTCAGACTCTTTTCCTACCTATACTGAAGGCCTAGTGTCTCCAGAAAAAAAAAAAATCTGACGATTCCTGTAATTGGAAAAAATTACTGCTAGAAAGAATCAACAACAGGAAACTACTGAAATGGATAGGTAATCCAAACACGTGCCTGAAATTCCATCATTCATAATACAATTGGTACAAATATCCTCAACAAAGCTCCACTGTTAGTCACACATACCATTGTTTACATTGTTGTGATACTTAGATTAACACACATATAACTGTACCTTAAGATTGGGACATTTGTGGCATGACATTAAGTCAACCCCGTCACACATCTGTTTATCTTGCTGCCTGTTAAAAGAGAAGAGCGAATCAGCAACAAAGATGGAGATCCCATATGCCCTGAAGTCCCAGAGCTGCATGGGTTTCTTCCGGAAACTGGGATCAATAAGTGAAAAATGCAGTGTAATATGCCCTTCAAACACAATAGCCAAATAATTTTCTCAGTCACTAACTGTAGCTCAGGAGTCTTTACTCTGGAATCAACCAATTTTCTCAGAAAATAGAAATTAATAACATCCCTTGTGTCACCATGTGTGATGGCTGTGTAACTTAATCTTGTGATTTCTCCCATTCAGTATATACACGCAGCCACTTAGACACAGCAAAATATTTAGTTATGTGTGTGCAGGAAAGATCTAATTTGGACAAGGTATATTAAACCTCACACTTCCATAACTGGTTTACATAGCATTTCACTTCTGAAAACAAAGACTTGTCAGGCCAGCTGATCTTTGCTTCTTCATTTAAAGACAGACAACATTTCATGACCCCACTTCACTAACTACAACATATCAGAACATTTTACTCACTTCTAAAACGCTTCATGGAAAATTATCAACTTTATCTTGACAGGCAAAGGGCATTTTTAAATCTTCCAGTTCAGACTCCTTTCTTAACAGTCATTTGGTTCACTGTAAGTTCTGATACCCATTTTTGTTGTTCACATAAGATTTATATCACTGTAACAGAGTGGGGATGGAGAAAAAGTGAGTCAGGGAAGGAAAACCAATCAAGGATGAAGGTAAACAGTATGGGAAAACCAGCTTCCTATACGTTTTTTTCCTGGCAGGAAAATGCAGGCACAGGTTGTGTGAAGGATACTGGGAATCAAGGAATTGAGGGATCTATCTGCTTCAACTGAAGAAAAGATTTCTGGATGTAAGACATTTGCTGTTACTGGAAGATGAACAGAAGGGACAGCATACAGAACCTCTGTAAAATGAATAGACCCAAAGGAGACTGAAACACAGCATTCCAAATAATTTAGGAAAAACAACATTGAGGGCAAACATTTCCTTTATATAACTTGGCAGGCAGTGCTAAAAAATGAAATGTGGATCTCTAGCACTTGGCAACACCAGATGGCCAAAAAAGGCCTTGTGTGAATAATATGCAAAGCAACTGTGAGTTTTAATTCAACTTATCACAAAAATTATGAAAAGAAAGATCTTCTACTCTGCCAAATTTTAAACTGTTTTGCCCATCTGTTTTCTTGGGTGTTTTGTTACTGTTTTCAAATCTTTTTAATTTTAGTGAATATTGCATATTAAACACTAACAATTATTTTTCTATTTCAAAATATTATTCAAGGAACATAGAATTAATAGCAAAATGTTCAGAATGTTCCCAAAAGTTTTCAGCAATTTTGTTAAAAGGTAACTTATTGATAGTGGGACAATCCTGGAGCAGCACAACTCGGAGAAAGTAGTCTATCCATCCATTATAATCAATAAATGCACATGCTTTGTCACACAGGCAAAGTTCAGCCAAATGATCTAACTATTTATCAGGCCACTCAGGTTATCGTGTCCTTTTTACCCAATCAAGAAATTTGCTGAGTCTGCTATCTCAAACCAATTATGGAGATAATCCTTATGAAAGAAATATTTTTTTGATACTTAATTTATGCCAGTTTTCTATTAATTAATGCTGTGATCCATTTTCCTATAGAATGCATCTTTCTGAGGGAAAAATACTGAAGATTCTGAGCAGTCACAAGACCTTCTTGCATGTACCCAAAGGTTTAGCTCTAACACGAAGCAACGTGAAATAGAACAGCGGATTAAAATTGGTCCACCTCAATGCCACTGCCAAACAGATAAGATATTCTCAGCTTCATAGATAACTGGCAAAGTTACAGCTGGCTAAAGCAGTGAATCAGATAAACAGGAACTGGCCTAATTCACCTAGTAAATCAAACCATATCTGAAAACTCAGGGGGAGAGTTCTAGGTGGACCAGATCAATTCCATGACACAGATTCTGTTAACAGTTTGACAGGATTGCCTATCACGAGACTTTAGTCCAAGCCTTGATCTTAGCAATGTTCTTAGCTTGTTGTGAGGTGTCAACAGTGACCGAGATATAGTTGCCTTCAAATAACTTCTTTGTTTGCTTATTTTTTCTTTGTGATTATAATGCTTTACAAATAACTTACAAGAACAAAGAAAGACGTCAAACCAAGTTTGTCATAAGAGAAGATGCTGTAGGCTCCCCATTGCTGTAGGGAGAATGGCCAGACCTTCACAGACAATTTGAAGAGTAGGCAACAGTGGACCTGAGGCAGGAAAAGACTAGGTTTTGGAGCACGTGGGTTGCCTCTATCCTAAAACAAGAGTGACTGCTTTTTCTCTTTTCAGGAGTTTTCTAAACACTTTATGTTGTAGAACCTAATTCTGATTTTAAAATATTGTAGTTATTCTATTATAACAATAACAAGGACAGGATAAATTAGTGTTTTCTCTCTGAGCAGCAGGCAGACATAGTACTAGAATACTACCACATATTTTATCTGCATGCTCTGATTTTTTCCATTTCATTCTCTGTCATATGAATTAGACTTTACAGAAATCAATAACCTCATGCCATAATATGGACAGTCATGGCATTATTATGTTTTTTTGCAGAAAGAGTACATCATTCTATTCTTTTCCTTGAAGTTCATCATGCCCTAAGTACACTAAAAAACCAACAGTTAAGGAAAAAGGTTACTATTAAGGTTTGATACAGAAAGTCAAAAGCACATTTTTAAGGAAATACCTTGATGTCCGGCAAAGAGCAACGCAAAATTTATAATATGCAATCTTTTCTTCTTTGTTTGGGCTTTTCTTAGTAAAAGAGAAGTTTGTAAAAGATTGAAAAGGGAACTACTTGAGAAATTACTGGAGAAGAAAATGACATGTTGAACAACCTTCTTCATTGCTGAGCAAACCTCTAATTTCTTCTTCATCACATTTATTTCTCCAAAATATTCATTTCAATTTTTAGTTTAGTCAAAGGAACTTTACAAGGTTTATGATTTTTTATGATGAAAAAATGTGAAAGAGGGATGAGTCAAAGACGCTATTTCTGCCTCTGTTCTGACAGGCGTTGTATTTAAAAATCTTTTCAGCTGCAACTGTTATTCAATTATGAAAGACAGATTTCAACAGAGCAAGAAATTGGCAGATTTTATGATCTGGGACATGCAGGTTTCTGAAGAATCAATTTTCATTAAAAGACCCGGGAATTTGTCTTGTCCTACTAGGCTTAATTGCTTCATCATCCAATGAAAAAACCTCTTGTTTAATCTCTGTTCCCTTCACCATTCCGTTGGAGCAGATGATTGCATTGAAGCTCTCAAGATTTATCAGCTACAGGTAGCAAATCCTGACAAATGATAAGCCTAAAGAAAGTTTGATAGGAAATTCTGGCTTTTGCAACTCAAAGGAAAGAAATTAAAGGAACACATGCTGAAAAGAATTGAAAGTGTGTCAAGTCACCAAAATAAGGGCATTTTTAGGACCTATTGATCAGGAAACTATAGACTTATTCCTGCAGCTTTTCATCAGTTGTGGGGAAAGCCGTGGAAAAGAGCAAATGGAAGAACAGTCAGTAAACCACATTTGAATCAAGGATAGCCAACATGGTCTCAGGAAGGGAAGGGCATGCCTCACTTACTTGCTGGAATTGTTTGAGCCTGTGGCTGCCAATACAAACATGGAGAATGATGTGGATACTGTGCACCTGGATTTTCAGAAAACACTTGCCAGAATTCTTAACTGAGATTACTGTCTAATGTGCAAAGCCATAGTCTAATTAAAAAAGGGCAAAGGGGCCCTCACAGCAGTAAAAGGCTGCCCCTTGGGCAGGAAACAAGACAAGCCCCTCTAAATTGCAGGGAGGTTTCTGGCGTTAGGACTTGGCCTTACTAATAAATGCTCCGTGAGATGAAACTAATCTGTACCTACACTTGGAGAGATTGAGTTATGATGCATCTTGAGGCACAAATAGAACATCATGTTATTTAATATGAAGGCTTATTAATAACAAAATTGTAATTTTGCTAATTGTATAAAAGCAAAAAGTAAATTTCAGCATTAAATAATATCACCTCAAGGGGCACAGCTATAATATCACACACAAAGCCACTACAAAACTTGCTAGAAATATAGGCTGAACACAGGAACAGTTTTAGGCCCAAGAACCTCTGGGAAAAAAAATGTCAGGAGTAATTGTGAAGCTGTAGATAAATAAATGGTCGATTTATCTACAGAATTGAACAGAAAAATCCAAATTTGGGTTGATCTCAAATGAAAGCGCAAAAAAAAATTTAAGGTGAAAAAAATATTGAGGACTAGAAAAACAAACCAGCTCAGTTCCTCCTAAATGTTGCATTTCCAAATACTAGTAAAAAAAGTGAGGGCACAAAGTTATGAAATAATAAATTGGCTTTTTTTTTTTTTACTTACTGTGCAATTGAAAGCACTCACTCAGAATAAAGAAAACATATATCCCCTGCCATTTTCCTAGTCCCCAGGAGTCTGACTTGAACAAATGCACTAGAAGGATTTTTTTCTATACCACTTAACATATTTTTTCTTCCACTGAAACTATTCTCCCTGAAAAAATGCATTTATATATTTATTTAGTTTGGGGGGGGAGGGGGTGTTAAAAAAGTATTTCCTAATCAGTAGAGAAACATTCCAGTCCCTGATTCAACCACCAAGCAAATTTAGTTAATTTAACACTGACACAGTTAGACTGGAGTAGAAGTCTTTCTTTCAACTAGAAAAATGTGAGGATTCTGAGCAAACCTCTTCAACAGAGAGGAGTTCTGTGGTCTAGTGAACATCAGCCTTGGAGCACTCAGCACTTTAAGTATCATAACCCCTACTGGAAAAAGGCTGCTGTCCACCTAAATTCCAGGCAAACTTGGGGAATCACTTCACAGATTTCATCAGTCTGGTTATCATAAAGATCTACTCTCATTTACCCAGTACAGAGAATATGAAATGCAAAGTGTAAACTACTAGTGTTTTAACAGACTGGTCTCGAGGTATGGATTTTAAAGATGAATCATAGAAGTCATTGCTTGATTTTTCCAAAATCATACAAAACTTTTGCTTTATCAATCTGTAAAATGAAGAAAAAAGATTAGTCATGTATCATGGTGATAGCCAGAGACAATTGTATAAGAAATGAAATCACTTTTATTCTGTAACACTTTTGGAGATCATTAATTGGGTTATCCTGTACTCATTTTTGTAGGTTAAAACATCTCTTTCATTCATCAAAGAAACAAAATACTGTTGTTTCTCAAATGAAGTCCTTTCTTAAAAAATCCCCAACAACACTTGCAAGGCTTGATCCTGTATGAATAGGTAGAGGTAACACAGGGGAGACACCGCCCTCCTTGGATTAGGAGGATTATGCTGCCCTTCTTTACAAGGGAGGAACATTTCCACTCCAGCTGTCACTACTAATAAACGAAGAAAGTACCCACATTTCACCAAATCTGCAGCCTGATAATGAGATACTGCAAAATATCAGACAGAGGAAGGAGCTCTGTGGCGCGTAATTCAGTGTTTTGAGAGTTCTGTTCAGCAGCAACTCAGTTCTTCACATTTACACAACGGGATCAAAAGAAACGGGAGTTTGTATCAATGATTCATTTGCACGTCAAAGATTTCCTTGAAATCCTTCTCTCTCCTGGTCACATCCAACCCTCTGTTTCAATGTCTGCAGAAAGAAATAAAGCTATTGCCACAAGAGCTTGTGGCTTACTTCTCAATGCAGTTTGCACAAAGTCAATACCACCTTTATCATGCCAAACCCACAAAACTAGGATGGGGTAAATCAGCAGTAGGTGTGCTGAAAAAAAAGCAAATATCATGTGTTGCACATTTATACTACTACTTTTTTTCACATGCAATCAACTACATGGGAATGAAACTTAACATTAAAATAACTTTTCGCAACATCAGGGGGGATTTTTTTTTGGTTGGGACTGCTGATTCAAATTACAGTGAATGGATTAAATGAATGAATGAAGGACAAGTTAATTTTCTGTGCACCATAGAAAATACTGGTAACAATGGAATGGTATTTTGCTGACCAGAGAAATGCAGTTACACATACATCACAAAGTGGTACAGTGTCTACTATTTGTTCATCATAACTCATGGATTAATGTAATTTTGTGCCATAATTACAGTACTGTAATTTAGAAAGGCATGATACTGTGATAAATCAGACACTACTTTAAGTAGTAAGACCCCTGGCAAACTATAATTTTAGAGGCATCAGGTCAACAAAAGCAAAAATGTCTTCATCACAAGTGCAGTTGTTTGGACAGCCTTCTTAAAGGCCAGATGCAGGGAGCCAACATCCAGCAACAAAACTGCTCTGAGAGGCCTATAGTCCCAAAATTACTCCTTCAACTCAGCAAATCCAATGGTCTAGAAATGCCCCATCTCTGTTTTCCATTTTATGCAGTAAATGATCCCAGTTCTTACTGTGCTTGAGGCAGGGAGTACGCTACATCCGAAATACCTTCCAAATACAGTCATCACCTCTTCGCAAAGAGAATTGTTCAGTTTCTGAGACAACTAAAATGCCCTGAATTACCTTCTCTGCCACCCTTGGAAAGAGTAAGTAGCATTGACACAAAAAAACTCTGCTGGGCATTAATCCCCTGTTGACAGAACTGTCATACTCAGTCAAGTACATTTGATGCAGATAATGATTCAGGCTCTGTAAAATACCAATGCTGATAGTTACAGTTTTTCGCTGTCAGATTATATTCCTCTACCAGCAATCTGTTTTCTACTAAAAATGTTAACTGTTTCTCTGAACTATAAAGAGAAAAAAGTGAAACAGGAAGATACCATGGACAAAGCTGTAATTACAGATGGTCCTAGTGACAACAGCAAACTCTGGAACCTTGTCCTTCTGGTTAATTACGATGTCATCATCCACTCTGTGCTCAGGGTTTATAGGGCTTTACTTCAGGACCTATCATTTATATCATTTATATCATTTATTATTCTATATACTAACATCTAGAACTATAACCCTGATACAACCTAGTCATTGGAAAAGGCCACAAACCCTGCTATGGTATGTCTCAATTCCAGTGCTGCAGCTTTACTGCATCTGAGACAGAACCACAGAAAACACATGGGTTTTAAAACTAAGGAAAGTCAGAAAAGCCCTGCTAACTGGAGGTGCTTTTAAGTAACTGATAGCTCTGTACTTCTTGCGCTGTGCACTTTAAAAAGTGTCTGCAAAGGATGTTAATTAATTAACCCATATCCACTCCACAGCAGGCAAGTCAGTCCTAGCAGAGAGATACCTCATTTAGAATATTAAAATGTATGGACTGAGGCTTAGATGTTAGGTTTTGGTTCCTTTTTTTTTCCATGTGCAAAACCAGAAACAGATGTGGAATATCTGTTTATGATTTCTACTGCAGTGTATAGATCAGGAGGAGCTCCACTGAGTAAAGTCAGATTACATATAAATTATTTGCCTTGTAAATATTGCAGAGGATGTGGAATTAGAGCCCTGGAAGTTGTTTCAGACCACAAGATCTCCCTCTCTCTCTAATGTCTCAATAACAAACCTCTCATATCTCTATTCCAAAATGGAAGACATTATTCCCAGTCAGAACTAACCCTGCCCAGAAGCAAACAAATGTTTTTAAAGCTTAAAAACCATGGCTTTTTTCTCCAAAGTCTCCCACAGCTGTGTTATCTAGCCCATTGCTAGAAAAAAATTGTATTTAAAAAGAAAATATGGTATCAGAAAGTCAAGTTCTTGCATTTGACAGAATATTTTGCTACTGCCCTTGAGATTCTTTTACTTCAGATCCAAGATCCTGAAGGTGCCATATTGTGATTTGTTCTACACTATAAACTAGCAAACCTCTAAATAAAGAAGTATTTTAGCACTAGTAAATACACAGGAAAACCTCTCGACACCAGTAGATATGTTCTTCATACACAGGCTGATATGGGTACCACTTTTAAAGGTCTAGGTATACTCTCAAGTTAATGTATCAATGCACAACCATCTCTCCGCCTGGATCCTCCTGTGCATAGACAGGAGATTTTTTCTCTTCCTACTTTTTAAAATTTACACTTGAAATATTTCAAAACTACTATGTCAGGAGTGAGGACCTGAAAAGGTGTTTTCCCCTCAGGTGTTTCCCATTTGATACTTGGCCGGGCAGCCAGAGGAAAGGTGCTCAGGTTGCCCTGCATAGCACTCTGCGTGTTACCTGCGCTGAGAGCCACCCCCGGGGGGTTTCACAGGCGGAATGTCTCAACGCAAACTGAGGCCGCCGGGCAAGCGGAACCCGCTGGCCGAACGGACCCTCGGCCGGCGCTGCTCCCGCACCCGGGACGGGCTCTGTGGGGCAGCGGGGATTCCAGGGGCTGAGGGCGCAGCGGGGATTCCGAGGATGCGGGGGCTGCGGGACTCCCGCGGGCCGCGGGCGCTCGGCGCGGCCCCTCACGCCTCGCGGCGGGCGGTGCGCGGGCGCCCTCTGCTGTCCCGCCGCGGCAGCGCCCCGTGCCCGTGCCCGCGGAGGCGGGTCCGGAGTTGCGGCTCCACGCAGGGCCCGGGGGCAGCGAGACCCGGCACACGGGTGGGAAGGCACGGCACGGGCCAGCCAAGAGGTGGGCCTTCGGGGGAGTCGGGAGTTGGCCAACAAAGACTACCAGGACCTACCGGAAAAAAATACATATTTTTCTCTTCAAATTAAAGGGTAAAGCTGTTGTAAATAAGGGGTGAGAATGCCACTGAAGTGCTAAAAAAATGCATGGGCGCATCGATGCGCACGGACATCCTTCCGCCCGCTCGGCGGTACCGCCTGGGCGGCCCCTCAGCCCCGGAGCTGCAGTGGGCGCGGGCAGCGAGCGCGGCCCTGCCAGGCAGCGGCACTGCTGTCTCTGCTCTCTTACCTTGCAGGTGAGTGCACCAGCCTCAAAACATGAGATTCAAGTGGTAACAATATTCAAGCAGTCAGGTCTTCTGCTTCTTGCGCACCAGAAAGCAGCCCAAGGGAATACAAGATACCACATTTCGCCTTAACCGGGCCAAACCAGACCCGGGCTGGCAGTGCAGCTCCTGCTGCCAGAGAGACGCTGACTGCCAGAGAGACGCTGGCTTTCTCTCTGCCCTTGGTCCGGCAAGTCATCCGGGGCAACTGGCAGGACTCGAGTTCGGGCAGTCTGTTGTTTTGATGTTTTCTTGCTTTCTTAATCTTGATAAAGGAACCAGACAAGCAGAATGCTTATGATAAGTACATTTTTGTTTATAACTCTGTTCAGTTCAGTGAGGTGGAGATAGTAGGTGGATATTATCCTGTGCTAAATGAGTATAGAATGAAAATAAACAGCCTACAACCTTCAATCCAGTTTTAAGAACAAGAATATTTATGAGACTATGACATTTATGAACCTAAAGAATATTTATGACATTAACCAAAATCAACTAACAGGACACTTTAGGAAGGCTATATCTGGGTAGTGAAAATCCTGGAACTTTTGAAAAAGAGAACAAAATTCTTTTATTGCATCAGTTGTCTTAAGTAAACAGTGTACCAAAATGAGGCTTCATATTAAACACCATCATTTTAATGGTTTTCAACAGAAGGAAATGGAAAACATTGGTGAAATTAACCTGACAGATGAGGTAGCAGAGCTGCAATTTTAAAAGTAATATCCTTCCACAAGATCCAAGAAAAATGAAACAGTCCTGTGTTTTTCTGTAGGCTCCTTATTTTATTTTCTGTTACTTTGACTGGCAAGCCCAAATATTTTAACATGAATTTTATTACTGAGGAAAACAACATGATTATTTAATGAAGGTTATGTTGGAGATGCATCTCATACCTCTAATAGCATAATACTAACTTGAGAAAAACGTTTATCCAGCTGTTCTTATTAAAAGCTCAGTAGATCAACAAGAAAATTATACATTTGTTTTTTCCCAGTGGTTTTTTTTTAAATTAGCATTCACAGAAATTAGAATTTCTGCAAAGTGTTTACCTTTACTAAATCTAAAACTTCTGATGAAGATTCCAGTGAAAAAATGTAGACACTAGTCAGAAATACATTCTGTTTCAACTATATCTGTGTCACTATTTTACCATTTTCCCTATTGATGGTTATTGTGATGTGAAATGTCTTTGGACCCCATGAACTAAATACTGATGACAAAAAGGAAAGGAAATTACATGAACATGTCGTTCTGGTTCATTTGGTTTTGAAAATATTTTCCTCCTGAATTTACTGTGTCAATTCACACACTTGTTCTTTACACTCCAAGTATCTTTACTTACATTTCAGTCTACCAGAAGGACTGAATTGCAAATTTAGTCCAAACCTCTGAATGACCCTTTTTAAAATACCAATCTGCTAAACAGTGTCACAGACTTGCCTGGAGGTTGTCATCAAGGATAGCAAATCTCTTGGGAAGCCTGAAATGCAGGATGCTTGCCAGACTAAATACTATTTAAGATTCTTCTGATTTGTGTAAATGTAATTATCATTAGAGCAGTTTCAGGGATAGTTATTAAAAAAAGAAGGAGTGAGCACTAAGAGGACCCTACTTGTTCCCTGACAGCATTACCTGGAGTTACCTAAACAACAGACTGTGGTTCCATCAATAACTTGACTGTTACAGACAGGGAGAAAAAAGACTTATTTTTCTTTCCTATGTAGTCATAGTATAGAAAGGAACTTGATTATTTCTTCATAGTGGCTGCAGTCCTTTACCCCTACTAAAACTAGCAATGCAATGTTTTCTACAATAGGTAATATGTTATGGGGCTTTACAATAGCTTCCCACTTCTAACTTAACAGAAACAAAATTATTATAATCCCATGTAAACAGCCTTTCAGTAGTATGTCATATTCTAGTTAAGCCTGACCAGTACAGAATTTGATCTGTGAGAAGAGTCCAGTGTAAGTGGCACAATTGTCCTAAGAATAATCAATAAGGATTTATGCTGAAAAATAAATGGGGTAGATGTCATCTTCTGGGAATCACAACTGAATAAAAGTAAGAACAGGAAATACCTGAACTGCAGGTCCCATGTGAAAAAAGAGAAACATTACAGAATGCTTTTCTTGGCCTTCACTAAACAGATGCTTTCTCTAAAAGATGTTCCTTAATTAAAAGAAAAATACCAGTATTCCCTTGATTTAAAAGAAAATAAATCATAACTGATACACTATAGACTACTTGCTTTCAGGTTTGAATTATCTACTTCACGCATGTAGATTATATGGTTCTCTTATTGTAAATCTCCGTAGCATCAAGAATATGGCATCAAAGAGCACCTTCAGTAACCTTAGAGGCTTTTTGGTCCATGTTTCTGATTTAGGCTGAAGTTGTTTAGTGAAGATTGAAATTTTGTGGGCTCTCCTCAAAGAGAATATAACATTATGTATCCCACACACAGGGATTCATGCAAAAATAGATATGGTTACTTCAAACTTCAAGAAATAGAAATAATTCAATTTCAAACTTTAGAGAACAAAATTAAGTACTTGTGCTCACACTTTCAATAGGAAAAGAAGAAATAATCACAGTTTACAGGAGGGTCTCTTTGCACCTGCAGTTCAGTTGCTGTAGTCCATCATCTCTATTACTTTTGAAAGTACACTATTTAAAAAATGTTGAGCCACACTTACAAAGAACTCTGAGTGCTTCCTGTGCTGTCTCCTTGCCTCAGTCTCAACCAGGGCTGGAATCTAATAACTCGGAACTAGTGATTTCCTGGCAGAATATTATATTTCAGCTTACAATCATTCTTTCTGGGAATTGAGGTAGTGCTGTGGAGAGCGCGGAATCCCTAACTGTGCAGGCTGGATTAGATTTACTCTAATCCAATGTTTAAAAACAATATTTACCTTACTTTAGTGGAATTTTAGCCATTTCCTTTATTACCTTGATAATACTTCAGAGATAGTTCTAAATCTGGATGGGAAGGAAGAAAAAAAAGTCCCAGGGAAAATTAGAGAAGTCTATATAAACATGAGTTTTTCCAGCATTCTGATATATACATGTTTATATTTATATATGTATATAATATATGATCTATTATGAAGAAATAGTTTACTGCAAATATTTATATAAATCATGTTGTCACTAGGGATTGCATGCTATTTGATATATTCTGTTCTCATTATTGAGAAAGTACTGGTGCTTTTCTAATGTACTGTTGATAAGAAGGCAACCACAAGGTTAATCTTCCAGGGTTCAGCACTCCAAATGTCCTTCACAAGAAACAACACAAAATGCATTCATATTTTTGTATTCTTATAATAGATCGATGTATATGTAGCAAGCACCAAATTATTTTCTCCAGTCCTGAAACTGTTTGACTGGATGCAGCTTGGAGATTTATGAATACCACTGTAAGGATCAAAGTTTGTTGTCACCATGTCTGTTTAACACAGGCAATTATTAAAAGGAAGGAGAAAACTATTTGTGCCAGAACTTGAACCCTATAATAACTCAGAGTTCTATGTTTAGAACAGAATAAGGAATTACAACACACAGTATTTTGAGGCCTTATTTCCAGTCATTTTATTCCATTCAGGATTTCAAATAGAAATCCTAAGCTGCCACAGGTTTTGTTTTTGTGTGAACAGTTCTTCCACTAACAGGGCAGAAATTACTTTCAGACAGGAATCATTATTTAAATAACACATAATTCCACCCAGTTACAAATACACTGGCAGAGCAAGAAAATTAAATTGGGGGGGAAAGGCTTGGCATATTTCATCAGTTCAAATAATTATGAAATAAAGTTCTAGAGGATCTGCAAACCCAAAAGACCACAAAGGTCACTTATCCATAGCTATTTATTCTGCTATGCTTAATGACAAGTTTTGCAAGCAAACCATTTGGTAAGAGTTTCATCCTGAAGAAATGAAAATAACAATAGTAAAACTTAGCAGTTATATAAAATCATATATGTTTAAAGAGACATGCAATTTAAGTGATGAGGTTTTTCCTCAACGAAAAAACCCTTCTAATTGCTACTGAATGGAAAAGAGAGGCTGCTCAAAGTACTTGGGGTGATTCAAGTTCCCACCTTTCTCAGGGGTAAAAAAGAGTTCACAGTCATTATTCAAAATACAGAGAATCATATAATCAGTCTTAGGTCTCTGTCCAACCTGGGATTCATTTGTTCTTGGCTCCTTGTTTTCAGGATGCTCACTTCTCTTCTGCAAGAGGGAAAATTAGATCCACCTTCATCCCTGTAATGCTTACTGGCCTGAATCCCCACATTGTCCCTTTGATCTCACACTTAAAGCCTCTTTGAGGCAGTTCCCAGCCTGTCCATGTATTTCTTTGGACAATATTCTTTCGTAACACCTGCTTTTGGCAATCGCCTTGAGTAAAGCTGAGGATATAATTAGGTACTCCATGGACCCTGATATGCAGGAGATCTACATACCCCCTTACCAGGATGGAAGAGTAATTCTGAAATTAAAATAATCACAGTCTCTGGGGTTTTAGAAAATGTGGACTTTGCCTAAACTTTCTATTTGGCCACAGCTTTCACAAGACATTAAGTAGCAGTGGATCCATTAAAAGCATGTTTATATCTTCTATATAAAGAAGTGAAGACCTTCAGAAGACCTCTGAAGTCAAAGTAGGAAGACTTAACTTGTCAAGTCTTTCCAGTTAGTTAGGAAGTTTTATTCATATACAGACTTCATCATTACCAATACTAGAGAGCTCTAGAAAATACAGGAATTAAGCAATACTGTCAAGGAACTAAAGCTGTACTTCTCAGATCTTGATGATTTATAAATAATAATAAATCTTAACAGTATCAAAGCTCAGGGGAAATGATATTTAATTTCCTTTTGTTCACTATCTTTTTTTTAGGATTCCATGGAAAGTTATGGGACACTCACCCCAACTTTCGGAGACCCAGCATTCACCATTTCCGGAGACCATCAGAGACCACAGGTGGAATGTTGAAATAAAGCAAGAAAGAGTTTTCTACTGATGAGATGTCCAGACAGGCATGACTAAAGAGATGAGCAGCCACCCATATCCTAGGTATGAGGTGCCATTGTTATATTACCCAGCACAAGGGAAGTTCATCCAATTTGTTTAATTAATTTTAATACTTACATTTCATGTTAATTATTTTTCCCCACCTCAATATACTGTGACCTGAGAATTTTTTTAAGAGAAAAGAATCATTAGAATACTCTCAGTAATATTCTAGGGAAAAAAGGAAAAAAAGAGAATAAAATTGAGAAACAAGTTCTATATTGTTCCACTATATGTTTCACCAACATTCCTTTTTCTTTAACCTTTTGGACATTAGGCACTGTCTTTATTTTAAATTAATTCCATTTAACTATCAGCTAAGAGTAATTGTTGCCACATGTATCTTCTGTGTATCGCCCATAAGAGAGTGGAAGAACAGGGGGAAGGAATGGGTCACCCAGCCTTCCTTGACCAAAAGATCAACCCAAATATTAAAACTAGCCTTCTTCATACTGAGGGTGGCAGAGCACTGAAACAGGCTGCTCAGGGAGGTTGTGGAGTTTCCCTGTCTGGAGAAATACAAAACCCACCTGGACACGTTCCTATGTCACCTGCTCTAGGTGACCCTGCTTCGGCAGGGGTATTGGACTTGATCATCTTCAGAGGTCCCTTCCAAATCTGACTACTCTATGATTATGTAGTATCTGAAATACAAGTGTACATTTTTTTCTGTCTTACAGGTTTTTCTCCCTTAGTTCCAGTGCAAATATGTCTTTCAAACCATCTGGAAGGCTGAGAAACAGCTGACAAAGTGAGTTTTCTTTTCTGCATAAAATATTTTAGAAAAACTGATTTTGTTTCCATTTACTTCCTTCATGCAAAGTAAGGATAGATAACCATCCTTCAGAAAAATTCCAGCTGTGTTAGTTTGAAGGTCATCTTTTGAAAACTATGTGTAGTATGTATCTTGTATGCTTCTATACACAATTATTACTTTCCTTGGTTTTGTTAGCATGTCCTATCAACCGCAACTCCTGTTTTGCTTGGCAAGCCTCCCAACAGTCAACAGACGTTTTCTCCCTCTTATTTCTGCCCTGAGCAAATGACTTCCAAATGATATCATATCTCCTAGAACATAGGGTGCCTCCTTTCATTCCGGGGTTCTCTTCTGAGCCCTGGTGTTTAGAAACTTGGTAAACAAAAAGGACCTTTTTTCAGAGACCGTGAAAACTTTGTGTCTACAAAATTATACTACGGACCACCAAGGCCAACAGATAGTATAGCCAGCCAGGCTTACCTCTAAAATGTTGAAAGACAAGTGTCTTAGTTATGAAAATCTGCAGTTCATAGTGAGTTTGCATGGCATGCTTCTCTGCCCAATAAAATAGATTCAATTTACCTGCTGGAAAGCTTTATTTCGTAACTTATTTGGTGCTTGCCACATATTGTCTTACAATTGCCAGTAAGAGCCACTAGCATTCAAAGATTATGTATAGATCATCTGATGCTGCTTCCTTTCATAATTTCTTTAGTGGAGGCAACATATGAGATGGAAAGAAAATCAAGAGTTCTCAAGCTTGAGCTGAGTTGAAATATCACAGTTAAGTCATCTAGCTTTTTCATGCTAAAGGTCTAAAAATAAAACAGGAATTTTTCAGAATTAACCTCCTAGACCAGATTAAAAAAAATCAAGACGGTATTTTTCAGTAGGCACTTATTGCTGTTACGGAACCTGGACATCTTTAAGACTCAACTGAGCTCTCTTTATTCACCTGGAAATCTCAGTTAATTAAAAGTAAAATTTTGCAATCACTGTGTTTTAAATATGTGTTTGATAAAGTACTGTAGATACACTTTCAGGAAAGGACATATTTATCAGCATTTGAGAAGCACATATTTCAGTGTACATTTGAACAATAAACTTGTCAGCTGGGTAGGGCATATGATCTGCATATGCACTATTTGCTTAAGAGTTGGACTCAGTGATCCCTCTGGGTCCCTTCCAACTCAGGATATTCTGTGACTTCTGTGACTTCTGTGACTTCTCTCTCTCCAAGCAATTTGCAGTTCTGAAAACGTGATCTGAAAAATGAGCACACAGGAGGAAGGAATTCATGAAGAAAGAAGGGTTCTGTATATCTCATATCTTACTCCTAGTTTTCAACACAGAGAGTTATGGCTGTTCAAACCAGAATACTCCATTCTCTAACACAAAGTTACTCTTCCAGGCTGTCTGGTGTAAGCAGGTCTTCTTATAACCCTTCTCAGAACTGGCCTCTCCCTGTGCAACATGTACCCTTCTGGCCTGGAGGTCCAAGTGCTCAACATAAAGCTTAGACAAGATGAGGAGAAATCCTTCTTCAAGAATTTTCCATTGCCTAAGATTGTCGGCAACAGTACAATGCTGCCATTTCAACTGGTAGGGTCTTTCTGTCTCTGAAGAGTTGCTGTTCACTGAATACAAAACCAATCTCTAGCAGGTACACTCTGTGACCTTATATTTGACTTTGTTTTTAAAACCTTTTACTGACATTGGCAAATCCTAGCCACAGTCCTGTGAGTGACTGACATATTATGAAACCAGAAAAAGGTGCAGAAAAATTTAAAAATTACTTATCCAGACCACTGAGACAGACAGCATTTCAGGTTTAAAATAAGAAGCAGAAATTCCTGGATGTCAACTGCGTAATCAACTACAGATTCTCTTCAAATAATACATACAGAATACAAAGGCAAAAGTAAACTTTGTAAAAATATGTGTTATTATAATGTATTCAGTGGGCATCCATAATGTTTCAATTTTTCACAGGGGGATTTTTGATGTCGGTAAAAATTCAGTCCATCCAGATGAAATCCTGTATCTGCAGGAGCAAATATAAAAATATATGTCATCTATCAGAGAGTAATCTGCTCATTGATAATTTTTGGCCTTAAGAAATGTAGTCATTTCTGAGAGCAGGTAAAGTTCTGACACATAAGTATGTTCAAGGAGAATCTGATAGGAAAGTAAGCTTCCTACAGGAAGTATTGTGTAATCAGAAAGTGAAGAGCTAAGAAGCAATTAAATAATTCAGATTTCATCCGCTTGATAATTGACTGTATCAGATCAATAGAGACTTACTGTAAGCTCAGGAACAGCAGAAGGTTTTCTAAGACAGCAAACTTGGGGTTGTTATCAGTAACCTTGTCCTGGTTGCTTCCTTTACCCACACCTAAGGTGTGGAAAACCAGTCTGGCAGCTTCCAAAACAGTGTGGGTTTGGCATAAGCTCATTCTGTGGTGTGGAGTGGTCCCCACAAAGAGCAGCTGTCTGACCGTCCTTCCCATGGCAGTGGGACCATCAATCCCTACTCTCCAAGGTCTTTCCTTGTAACAGACTTCCTGGACATCTGTCCCCACACTTCCTGTGGCAGGACCTTCCCCTGAGACAGTAAAATTCCTGTTTTTCTACATGGCTGAGAAGCATTGGGCCAGTTCTTGTTGGGAATCACAGTTTTTAATGACCAGTAGGTGGTTACTTTAAAAATCATTACTCTTATGAAGGGCCTATATTTTTAATCCCAGAGATGGAATGGCACAAATGTAAGGAAAACCACAAACTGATCAGCTTGACTGACTGTCTCCACCTTTCACTATGACTGAAATCTTAGACTCCAGCTTTACTGCTCTTCAGGGATCTCTGACACATCTTTGAGATCTACATCAAATTAAACAAAAAATTTGTGAGCACAGACCACCTACACAGAGTTAAACCCTTTGAAATTAAGTACTTCTCTGATGATGCAGTGTTGAAATTCTTACTGTTAATACAGCTTAGCTTCTTCTGGATTGCAAATTCTCAATTTTATTTAGCATATAAAGCTAAAGCCCAGCATCAGTCAAGCCATTTTTCACTATAAGCAATAGTTCTTCCATTTGATATACACTAGGAATCATCTCTCGGCAAGATTTTCCCCCATCATTAGGTTTTGCTCTCATAACAGAGCTGTTGGATTTGAAACAAAAATGTGGTTCTCTAACCACAAAAATCCAACAAGGAGCACAAAGTAAAAGAATCCTTAAAAGGCTCCTGTTTTTCGTTTTGATTTTAAATATAGTATTAGTAAAGTACTTTTAAAATTAGATATGTCAGGAATCTACAAACAGACCACCTAATATAAATGGAATGCAGCTTAAAATCACAAGTCTTCATATGCAGGCTTCATATGCAGCTACTTTAAAAGTATATTTTGAACATCAAAAATAGAAGGATGAGGAGAAAAGTTATATACCCCTATTCCTTCCCATCTGCTCTTTGTAGAAAGTGCTGGCGTAATCCTTCAAAGGTTTGGTGTATTCTGAAGAATTTATTACCTTCATATCCATTAAATGAACTGCAAATTTTACTAAAGTTTTGAGCTAATGTATTTAATAAAATAATGGATCTCAATAAAATGAAATTACCATCCTTTTAAAGATACATTATATATTTTATTGTGACTGATCCAGAATTAAAGTAAAAAAACCCTGCACATTAGTTTTTTAATATGAGTTTAGGTCTCCTGTGGTGCTTCCTCAACTTTTTGTTATGGACATGAAGTGTTACCACCTCCTCAGTCATCAAATCACATGGAAATTGCCATTGTGCTTGATAATCTACTGGCATATGTTTCATTATGTTATATTCTAGAAGAAAACAGGTTACTGAGAAAGACACAATGCTTTCTACAAATGCATGTTTGATGAATGTTTTTTGGCAAATCAAATGAAAATCCCAGGAATTTTGATAGCTTCTTTTCATTCCATGACATTCAAGGGTTGCTTTCTAATCATCTGGGACATTTCCAAAAAGTGCACAGTCACACAAATCCGTATTTCTGAGCTCACTGACTTTAATAGAGCTACACAAAAAAAAAAGAAATGGCCTCTTTTTGCTAATAAAATGCTAGCAGATAAAAGAAGGAGTCATATGAAGTAAAAAAAAATCACTGATTCAAACTGTACCTTACAGTCTGAATTTGTCCTCTGCAGTGTTTTCCTGATCCACTTGGCCAACAAGTATGAAATAGTGAAAGACTTGCAGGACAGTCATGACTACATCTCAACACCCTCATTCCACTCAGAAAATGCCTCTCATTCATAGAAGAAAACCATGAAGGTAGCTAGGCTCAGAATTTGCTGTGTATAACCATCAAAAATGGTCCTGCAAAGAAGTGTTGATAACTGTGACAAAAAATATTTAAATATATAATTGGTATTGTACCAGATACATGCTCCATTCAGTTTTTTCTCAGACAGAGGTTTTCTTAGTTGGAAGATTTCATTGCCCAGATAACTGCTTTATTTCTTCCAATTTCTGCCTCTCATAGGCTATCTAAAATGCAGAGCAATGGCACTCTGCCATGCATCTCAGCTTATCACTTCCCCATCTGTCCAAATCAGGTACCTGTCCATACTAAAGTGAAGCTTTTCTCTGTTGCACATCTAGACTTAATTCTGAAGGAAATCCAAGGCTGTGGATAATGGGATGTGCAACTGCATCTGACTGCAATACAGAATCAAAATGCTGCTTCGGCATGTGTCTATCACCAGCTTAATGTGTGGCAGGAAGTCCTGGACCTCTTTCACAGTGCCTCTGTAGCTGCTGTCTCTTACAGAGGCCTCTTGCAGAGGTCAGACAGATCCTGTCAGACACTGTTCTGGATACCATTTGTCAAAATTCCTTAAAATCTTGTCAAAAATATAAATTCAATTACCACTCATGGTGCCGCTAATGGCCCTATTTCTTAACAAAACCAAGCATTGAGCTTTCTCTTTAATAGGTAGTCTTGGCTATTGAATCAAGTTCACCATGATTGAACCAGTTATAAATAATCTTCCACCATGTTCTCACTGCAGACAAATGCTGTTTCATGTCTGACTAAGACGCCCAAATTAGGCTCTACCTTTGCTGACCTGACTAGAATTTTTGCAGTTTAATATCTGCTATCAGAAATTAGTAAGTCTTTCCTTTTTTCTGGATCTAGTATAGTTCTGCTTCCAAATTATTTATAGGCTACTTAATCTATTTCTTCATTCTCTGAAGAAAACATTTTTGCTTGTTCACAAATGTACCAGCAACTTCATTGTGTGCCCCATAGTTCTCAAATTGTGAGATATATAGTAAAAAATAATTCTGTCGTTGAGAATATAGTACAACCAAACAACAGCACTCCTGAACTGTCCTGGATTTTTTTAATCAGAAATTTATTACAATTTTGTCAATGAGACTTGGAACTCTCTTTCCTGGCCCGTCTGTTCTTGAATCTTGCATTGTTCACCTATAGGCTTTGAAATCTCACAAAATGCATCTGTTTGTATCCCATGCCATGTCTTACATTTTTCATAATTATTTCTCATTTCATGTCACCGCCATCACTTCTGCTGTAGGAACAACTGGAGGAACAACTAAGCAAGGTTAGAAAATATTTAAGTAAACAGTCTGATGTACACTTTAACTAGACACACTACCCTAGAAAAAGGAACAAAATCGGAGAGTTTTACCCATATAGCTCAGCAAAACCAAAAGATATCAAGGACAGAGGCAGACTTATGCACAGCTTTCTGTGTCTACTCCCATACTCCGTTTACTTCCATGAGCACTTCCAGGACAGAACTTCAATGTCTACAGAAACTGCAAATTTGGAAATATGCAATGATAGTCTCTACAACAGAATCATCTTGGTCAGGGCCAAACAGCTCAGCCTGAGTCTTAGTCCAAAAATGAAATCTTTGACCCCTTCCACACAAGTATACACATATACAGCTGTCAAGGCTATTATCTAATCTCTTTACCTTTCTACATTTCACAGTTTTGAGACACATTTGGCTTCTTGGACAGGATCTTACTGAATATCTATATCATAAACAAACCCGAAGAAAATGTAAGGCTTAATTTTTATTTTAGGGATAGCCAATAGAAAGCATAAAAATATGCTTTCTTCAATATTTAGACGGGTGCCTAAACTCAGGGAATAAAAAGTGTAAGAAATTTTCCAGATGGACTAAAACACCCTGTTACTTGTTTAGAATCTCACAACACAAACACTTTGGCTCTAACAGCTGCCAGAATGGGTGTGTTTGTGTGTGGTGCACACATATGTGTGTGTATCTCTCTTTCTTGCTCTGTCTTTTCCTATTTTTGTAGAGTCTGCTCTCTGGCTTTACTTTTTTACAGCAGTTTTTGCCAATCCAAAATATGTAGACACTAAGTTAAATCACTCATTTTGTTTATGTGGCAACAAGTTCAGACTTCTTGCCGAAAAATGTTCTTGGCTTTGGACAAAGCAGGCTTTGAGATGCTTCCATCTGTTTTGAATACACCACAAATCGTAGTATGGAAACCATTGCCCGCAACTGGTAGCCAATTTGCTGAATAAACCTATATTAAAAAAAATAAGTTTGATTCAACTTCAGACTGTTTTCATATTTTTATATCATTTAATTTCAAAGGAATCTACTCCTTATATGGAAGAAGTTTAAATACTTGTGAATTTTCTTACTGAGAAGAGGGTCAAGTAAGTAACAAAAATCAGTTCTTTTAAATTTATGAATTGGTATTATCAGTGAGGGGAAAAGGTTTAGGCTCTTTAAGTTCTTATATGGTACTTTTCATTATGGGGCCTGAGCATTGTTGCAAAGCTAATCTTTCAATCTCTCATTAATTTTACTTCTTTGTATGTTCTACTACTGCTTGAAGAATTTGAGAATTTGTGAGTCAACAGTATACAGTCTTGGAAAAAGAAAGACATTCTCTGCTTTGCCTTTTGTCTGTTGTGGCAATCTCGGCACATCTTTTTACTCTTCCTCATCTCTCACTTCCATTTTGACTTCCACTGCTAGTTTTGGAAAGGGACAAGGTTTTCTTTAACACCATGTAGACAGCACCAGCAATAAGGACTCCCAAAAAAAATTGTTTTCAAACACAGCTCCTTTGGACTCCAGAAGATTATAATCATAGAATCATAGAATATCTCAAGTTGGAAGGGTATAAGGATCATCAAGTCCAATTCTCTGTTCCTCAGAGGGAGTTCTATCTTTCAAGACAGTCAGCAAAATGTGATTTGTGTATACTTGTGTGTGATTTTACATGAAAACTAACTACAGGATTTACTCTAAAGATCAGAGTAGACACTGCAGTAAAACCTTGAGCAATCTTTTCAAATATATCTTGCAACCCACAGCACTGGTGCCCACATTCTGCTTCTAAAATCAAGTATAGCATGGGAATGTACTCTAATTTATCTACATTATTCAAAACTGAGTCTTTCTGATAGTTGTTTCTGTCTTATGTTCCCTTCCAGGCATGGTCTGTTTCCAGAGCTACAGCAAACCAAAAATACACAAAGCCCGGAAATCAAGAGCTAGGAGCAAGGGATTCCATGACTGTTGTGGTAAATTGCCTGTGATCAAATGTTGTGGCTGTGTTCCAAATTTATTGCAGAAGAACCTGGCTTAGGAGAACCAGTGATGGTGAAGGCACCTCATACTGAAGCATCTAGTAGTAATTCCTAATTTTACTCCAAGGCAGATGTGATATAAATGATTCAGCTGAGCTTGAGAATGTCCCGAAGTTTGACCCTATCAATAGAGCCAACTGCATTGTTGAAAAAACCAAGCTGCAAGCAAAGGCTGACATGTCACAGAGCTGTTAATAAGTACAAAACATTGGTTTCTGTATGCAAAATTTAAAATATACCAGGAGAAAGGAACTGGAACAAGAATCTTTAATATAGGCTTGCAGTCATTATCAGTCAGCTCCATCAGACTTTATGTTAACCTCCATTCTTTTACACTTAGCCAAAATTTAGAATTTTAGGAGGACTGTGTGTATTCAGTAAAGAGAAAACAAAATCCTATTCCTTCATTTGGAACAATTTTTACATGTTTTAACTCAAAGATTCCCTCTTATTCTATCTACATGTTTTTTATGTTTGCTGGTGTTGTAGAGTATAACCTCAGATAATGCAGAAGTAATATCTAAAGGTATGCAAAATTAAATCTTTGAGGTGATAATGCTAACAATTGACCTGTGATGCTAGCTTCTACTCTTTTCTATGTTTCTACTTCATCATGTCTCCTAGTGTTGCCTGAACAAAAACTCTGAGAAGCAAGAGGCAGCTTTGCTCTGCACCTCGGTTAGAGCTGCTCCTCCCCTCAGCAGAGTGCACGACAGAAGGATGCTGCTGCATGTGCAGAACAAGTGGCAGTCTGTGGTGCTGTGAGGAGCACGAGGCAGGTAAGGGCTGCATACTCTAAAGACAGAAAGGAGAAAAGATCTCATTCCCTCTACCATGCCCATGCCAAGATACCCAAGGAATGTTAGGATAACAATTCAATCCCATTCACAAACCCTCATCATCTCTTTCACCTTTGGGCAAAATATTTGTTGGTATTCAACACTTGTTGATCCTTTCAGCTATCAATATTATTACAAATTTAACTGATGAGATCTTTCATTGTTAATCTGCCAGTGCTGTTACAGTTTGCTCCCTGGGTGGGGACTTGGCTCTCTTTAACTTTCCAATAAATAACACTTTTTTAAAAATATTTTTTGTAATTTCTTCCAAGGACAATAGCTCATACCTTAATAGCACCAAAACCATGAAGAAAGGAACTAGTAATTAAACCATTAAACCCTCTCACTTCTCTAAATTTGAATAGTATGGGTTAGAGAGACCAGAAAGTATTCCCATACAGTGAACGGATTCATTGACTCACTTATTTTGGGCCATGAACATCACATATATAAACTTTGCACAGTTTAAAGCATAGCTCAAACCCTTTTGCCTCTGTCAGTATTGGTACAAAATGACCTAACATCAGTAACTTCTCAGCACAGTAAATCTCTCATGCCATAAAAAGAGACTTTCAAATGACTTCTCAATATGCTGCAATTTACACTTCTTCATCTCTGACTATACCTCAGCAGACATCACTGCTTAAATCTCCAATTAGATATATATCAAAGAAGGCATCTTTCTGCTATATTCCTTGATTTTTATTAACTTGATGAAATCCTTGGAATCTCTAACTTTACTGAGTCATTGCTCCAGTTTGGCAGTCAGCTGGATCTAGTAGTCTGATCCGGGAGCAGGTTGAGGCTCTGGTGTTTACAACTATATCCTTATAAGGCATCTTGGTTCACTTCCAGTCATTGCTTTTTCTATAAAGCTTTCCTATTTCAGTGAATTATTTTTGCCATCAAACCAAGAGCTCTCAATGCTGATAGTATCACAATGTTATTGGTAAGAAATAACATCTCAGATCTAGACTTCTATATGCCACCCCAGAGTGAGAAGTGAAGAATCCCTCTTTTCTTCCCCATAAGCAGATAGCTGGAATACTAATTACAATATAGGCTGAGCACAATGTACAAGGAAAGCCTAGCCCCTGGGCTCTAAGCAAGTTGTCGGCTTGTGCTCACTCACACAGTGCTCCTCCACAAACCTGTTTTACAAAACATATCCTTGACCCAAACCTGCTGAACATCAGAAGGCAACAGTTTTTTATTCTGAAGTTCTGAACTGTAATATAAATGAGGGAGGGAAAAACTTGAAATAAAAAGCCCAGGTTAAAAGAAGGCCTGTCTTCCCACTGGCTGGAGCAGAGCATGCTCTCACATCAGGTAACACTTGGCATAAGTATGGCTGTGACTTTTCCCCTCCTTGTTAAGCCAAACACACTCCCAACACAGTCTCCTAGCAAACCCTCTATCAAAATCCATAGATCAAAAATTTAACAAATGTGCTTATTTTTCTCCTATGGTCTGCTGCTGCTCTGGCACTGCAGTGTTAATTTCAGTACCTCAAGTACCTTAGACCAGGGCAAACAGGGCTTTTTAAGTGTGTACACTGTGCACACAGAGTTCTCTCTGATCAGGGTCTGGAGCCGCTGCAACCCAACTGACTTACATCAGCATATTGGAAAGTGATAGCATCACCCAGCCATATCTATTTGCTAACCCAACATGCCAAATGGGTACCTACAGTGACTTTCTGAGTTTTGCCAGTAGTATCTGCTATCTAGACACAAGAGTAAGCTGTGCACCATATTTACTTAATATATTTCCTACCTTTTGTTCTGATCTGTCCACATCTTCAGGTTGAAATACTAGCCAGCCAGTGGTATTTAGAAGTGTATATATGTCTACGATTCAGTTTTCATGCAGACAGAATATTAATATAAATTTCAGTGAGAGGAGGAAGGTTTAATTTTGAGTGGTAATTTTATAATCAGACAAAATACTCAAAATGCTCAACTATCTAACTGGTTTTAACAAGCAATTCATCAGAACTGACTGAGAAAAGGTGATAATGTCAAATTTTAAATCACAAAAAATGCCAATAGAGTTTTTTTAAGTAGTTCTAAGCATAGCAGTCTGGCTGCCCTTTTTCTTCACTAATGTGCCGTTCCTGTGGATTCAGTTTGCTTTGCGTGCTTTGTTCTCTTTTCCTACAGCAACACCTACTGTTAAAAATACAACTGGAATTTTCAACAAGTCCACAAGGTTATTTTTAAGTAACCACTAGCAGCTCAAACTTTCAAAGTGATCCTAATCCTGTTATACAATGTGTTTTGTTTCCCCAACAACTTTTTTAGGAAGCGATCTTCTATCTAAACTGCTCTCTGAGTGCAAAAGACATGAATTAGAGGTTTTTAAGACAACTCTGAACCTGATTGAAATATCTGAACTGACATTCCACCCTGTGGTAGGTCAGTGACAAAACTCAGATGTGGACTAAGAGTTTTTAAATCCAGCACCCAACCTGACTTAAAATCAAAATACTGAAATAAAAAGCAGCAGATATTCAAATAAACTAAATTTAACGAAAAAGAAAGCCATCTTATAAAACTTGATCTGGTTTTAATTTAGAATTTCAGTTTCAGGGGAGTTTGATCCCAGCTTTTGCATGCAATTCTACCCTTAATTTCACCTATGCTGTGAGGTAAAAGTTTAGTTTTATAATTTAGTGTTCATGCTTTGAAGAAAAATTATATGGAACAGAAAATGGAGGCCTACAGAAAGTACAAGTTCAGTGCCCATTTTCATAAAAAGTTAAGAGAATATTTAAAATAGAATAACAAAAAACATGCACTTGGTGGATTATTAGGAGATTGTTTTGACAGAAGGTTGGTTCACAGCTTCTGTTCCCAGATTTATAGAAACTGACAGCAGAGCTACCACTATTTCTTGTTTTGAGAAAATGTATTCTATGTTTCTCTGTGACTAAGGTCACTGTGTGTCATCATGTTCCCTAGAGCATGCTGTGAGCAAAGTTCAGCTCCAAGAAGCCCGTTAGCAGACTGTTTTTCTGAAGTCATGTTCTATGTCTGTCTTTTATACCTAGAAGAATTTACAACTTTATATACTGAAACACTCTGTGACTATGTCATACTTTGTCTGAATTTTAATTACTCATTTATTCAAAATATAAGCTGTTTAAATGAAACACATAGTTTGATTTGAGCCAGCTGCAAAAAAACATCGAATCTTTTATTCTTAGAAGTTCCTACAATGGATTTTTGCTAATCTTTAAAGATAAAAGAAATCTTTTAAATTCTCACAAATAGTTCAGAAAAGAAAAGCATTTTTCTTTGCCATCCTCAGTCCTCCCTGATCCATTGGATATGAGCTTATATATCTTTATGCATTGCCTGACAGGTCATGAAGATGTGAATTTCCAGACACAGTGAGAAAGACTGAATAACAGGATCAGTGAATAGATGGTAGCCCAGTAACACCACTAGCTGTCTGGGTCAGCCAACAGCTCTCAACACTTTCTGTTTACTTTTCCTTGTCTGAACTGCCATAGATGCACTGATCTTCATGTTCAAGCAATCTGTGTTTACCCATTCAGTCATAAGAGAGAAGGATATGTATTACATACATTCAAACAGGTTGCCCTGAGAAGCTGTGGATGCCCTGTCCCTGGAAGTGTTTAAGGCCAGGTTGGATGGGGCTTTGAGCAGCATGGGCTAGTGGAAAATGTCCCTGGCCATGGAAAGTGGGGTGGAACTAGATTATCTTTAAATGTCTCTTCCAACCCAAACCATTCTATGTTTCTACTATTTGTTGACTTACAGTGTCAGTCCTCAGCAATCCCACCTAGTAATAATGCACACACTATTTGAAACTTGGGTTTTGTCACATTCATGTAGCAAAATATTCATGGCTCAAACTGGAAAGCTCCCTGAACTTTCAAGTTCCCTAAAGAGAAATGCAAGAAATACACATCACAGGACAGTACAGAGGCTGCTTTTCACTATGGGATGAAGCAATTTCCTTGTTCAAATTGCCATACCATACCAGACTCAACAAAATTATAGAGGAGACATAGGAGCTGAACTGCAGGACATACCCAACACTAACCATTTATGTTGTTTTCCCTTGTACAGTAGACTTGAAAAAAAATCTTTATAAAAGAAATTGTCTGGTTACTAATCTGTATGTCCTTTGAAGCCAACTCAAGCCATCCTTTCTAAGCAGGAGAATTAGTGCATAAAAAGAGGAATTTTCATCTCTATGAAGTAGTTTAGGTATCCATAGGCTTATTACACAGGGAATGCAAATTTTGTAAGATTTTATCTACAGAAAATGTGCAATATTCACCACTATTTTACTGCAGCATAATAATGAATAATCATGTCATGAGGCTGGGTCTGGCACTTATCAGTGTGCTGTGAGCTTATGACTTAAGGAGTTACTTCTTAAACTGAACTGCTAAAGGTGGAGTTAGAACCTTGACTGAAAGAAAGCCTGCTGCAGCCCATGTGAAAATTTCCACTGACTCCAATATGCTTTAGTAGAAGCTTTTTCAGCTGAGCGTCTCCAGTGGAGTTCAACTGATGAAAGCATTTGTATGTGGATGTGATTTGCTATGTAAACATATGATGGAATATGCTTTATGTGGATTCTTTGGCTGGCAACAAAGAATCTGGTAAATATTCACCCCCTTCAGACTGCAGTTTCAGCAACTGAAAGTTTTGTTTTTTCTGAGAACTGTGTGAACAGAAGCTAAAGTTCATAATAGCTCTCTAAACACTGCTGTCTGGTTTCTGTTAACATTTCCATTACCACAGCTCCTCAGATAGTTTTGCAACAATGCTAAATTTCCAAGGATGCATTAGGAAAAGTTACAAGTTCCCAGTGAGTGTTTTTTACTACATAGCTCAAGTGTCACAGCGAAGATAGATTTTTACTTAGACACTCACCTAGGAAGAGCAGAATCACCTAGGGAGCCAGGTCTGGCCAATAATAAGCATGCAATAAACTTGAAGGAAGAACAAAGGCTGAATGCCTAGCTATTGTTGTCAAGATATGGTCTTGAGACAGTGGTGCATGGCTTATCAGAAAGGAGTGTTATGAGAACTGTTTGTGTACTTGAGTTTGCACAGATGCACACAGATAAATCTATTTACCTGGTATGACTGAACCTTGGTAGACATAACTAAACTGTCTAGTGTCAAGAATCTTAATTTTTAAATGTTATACATATATTTCTTTAATACTTTTAGTTAGAATAAAAAGCTTCATTCTTATCAGCCAGTCACTTCAAAAAAACTGTTACAACTAGTATAAATGAATTTCTCTTGCATTTTGACCAAAATTATCTAGTAAAGCTTATTTGCACTCAGTGAAGATATACACAAGCAACTCGGGTAGCATTAAGCTTTATCTTAAGGAAAATTTGGAACTGACTTTTCTCTGTTTCAGGTAGACATAGTAGAGAGGCATTTCTAGCAATGATAATTCCACTGATTTTGTGGATGCACTGTCTTTGCACAAGTGAATTTACATGGAGAAAAATTACCCTATTTATAAATCAGGCTTCAAGATGCAACTTGGAAAAGGTTAAAGAATACCTCTTTCATGCACACCTGTACAAAGCCAACAAAACTGAGAAAGCTATCTGTAGGGAATGAGTCTCTCATTTCTCTCTGATGGAGAAAAGCTTCTGATAATTTTGACATTGCTTTCAGTTTAAATTATATTCTAACTACTAAAGAGTAGATATAGGTGCAAGTGATATTATTTCACATACCTGTTCTTCACTGGCACTGACAAGCTCTTCAGTTGAAATAAAATTATCCTTTCAGGTACAACAGCAGATTGCAGTTCCAATACCTTTCTTCCCCAGAACGCACAGAATTGATCTCAGTATCTGACAGAAGCATCAAGAATGATCTCTGAAGGAACTAAAAAGCAGAATCTATGAAGTAAATGTAGATGAACCACAGATCATAAGTAATGTTGTGCCAAATGAAAGAAGAATCTCCAAAAACTTCCAAGGACATGTCTGCTTCACAGATGAGGCCAATGTTTTGCACTGCAGCAAGGTGCAAAGTGCACATGCATTCATGTGCTATATAAAATATGTTACGTGACTGTTCTAAGTGTAATTAATCTTGTGCTCTCACAACTAACTGCTCTGTCTTATTCCACTTCTATAGACATTGTTAAAAGTCTAAGTGAGGCTTCAGATTCAGCAGAAGAGGAGAGGACCTAAACTTTGTAATGCACTTTGAGATTTACTATAAGGAGAGATGGTAAATATGTTTCTATTACTTATACAGATATAAAGACAAAAATACACATTTTTGCGTGCACACAAGCGCACAGACATAGAAAAGAATTCACAAATGGCTAGTCCCTGTCCTTAGGTGACCATGTGACCAACTGACAAATATACGAAGGTTAGGAAAAAGATATAAATACTTTTTCGTATAGTTTGTCAGAGAGAAATATTCTCACTTACTTGAAATATTTTCTATAAAGTTGATTATTTAATATTGGTCAAAAAATCATAAATTGATCCTCATGCTTTCACTTCCAGGAACACTTAAATGAAGCTTTGAGGGCAGTTCAGAGCCTAGGAAGTGAAAAATTGTGCTGCCCAAAAGAACCATAAAAATGCCAGTTTCACAAAATAAGCTCTGCTAAAGTGATCAGACTGCAGACTGAAAAATTTAGTTTAGAAGTCAAAAATGTAATACCAAACCAGGCAGTACAGACTAGATAGAACATTTTCAGCACCAGACAAAGAGGACAACTTGGCTCAGCAACTCTCTTGAAGGAAATACTTTACTGGTCTGTAGTATCTCTGAGCTGAAGGACAAATGTTGGAAATTGACAGAAGCTTCAGCTGCCTTCCAAAAGGTGTGTTCAGAAGGCCCTATGTCCCAAAAAATCCACACACGGGCTGCTGCCAGAGCTATTTTTAGTTTTGCCTTCTTTCGTGTCTTTCTACTTTAGAGGTTCAAATCTCTTTGATTTTGTTTCTTCCAAACTATGGTTAAGTTCTCTTCCAGTCCAAGATATTCCTAAAGTCTCTTTTTTTAAAAGATTATGTTTTTTAAATGTCAGTGTTTAAGAAATATAATAAAGTTATACATTTCCTGTAATTTCTTTAAGAATAAGCATAGTTTCTTGCATATTTCTTTCAAAACATTCTTTGCCAAAACAGTGACGTTGAGGGTATGAGTCTCATCTATTCATGGAAATGTTTTCTTTTCAGCTGAAAACAACGGTTCTGTGGTTTCCTCTTGTATTGCAACCTTCCAGCCGAAGACCATCTAAGTCAAAACAGAAGGAACAGAAAGCCTCATTTATCTAAGGCAGCAACTTCTTGCAGGTGAAAACTGAAGGTGATATCTTCACTCCATTACAATGGTATGGCTTGTTACAAGCTTGACAGAGCAAAATATAAACAAACAAATGCACAATTACTTTTGTTTGTGGGGACAAGCAAAAACTATCAAAAATGTAGCATACTCAGCTGGCATTATTTGTAGACTGGCTGGCAGCCTCTGCAGAGAGAACAAGAAATACTAAAATACATTCAAAGGTGCTATTTCCAGAGAACTTTACAGATGTGCTAGCCAGGCAATGTGGGAAATGGGCCTTCCACATGTCTGCAACACCCCTACCAGATTTAGAAGGTAAAGTAAAGGGACTAGTAGAGTTTCAGCTAAAGTGCTTATTGTTATAGATGTATTGGCACAATTTTTCTTTGAAAATCAAAATATATGGACTCATTCCCAAAGCTCAAAAAATGAAGACTTGCACCACTTTGGATTGTCCTGCAGTGCTAAGCTACATGTTTCTGCTCTGTTGGGCAAGTGTAACAGCAGAAAATAAACAGACAGCATCCTCTGCAGGAGTTACAGGAAAAGCTATACTGCGGTAAAGCTAAGGCATAATACCTTGTCTAATTCTATACCACAATTTCAATTTTCTGCCATTGTTAGTCCCAGTAGAACTGTGCTGTAGACATCAAAGGCTCTGAATTTTTCAGTCTTGAGGTATCGTAAAAGCTACAGTCTTGCAATTCATCTTTAATGAGTTGTTCACATGGAAATCAAACAGCCATGGATTTCTTGAAAATAGCCGAGGATCATTCCTATCTTGTGTCCAGCACTCTGTCTCTTAAAAACAACTTCTGTGGCCAATGATCAACTATCACTGAGTGAGATTCATAGCTGTAATAAAGTTGTTTACTGTTTCATTCTGAACAGTTTTCTTATTTATGTGCCCCAGCCCGTAATTTCTAAAATATATACCATCTCTTATTGCTGTGACCTGGAATTTACTAAAAGTATCACTAATAAATCACAAGAAACTACTCTTACTTTTATTCCTCTCTTAAGAATAGGCTGGGAGCCTTTACACACAGCTGTCTGAACTTGGATCGTTTTCAGATAAAAGTATTATTTATGCTCTAAAGCGTCCCAGGAGCCTCCTAGACAGAACTGTACACAGTTAGGATCTGCCTATTTTCACATATGGGGAAACCAGGCAAGATTCATAATGGAAAATTTCATTCCAGATCTGCATTTAGGTGAGTCTGGACCATGCATATGCACACACAAAGTTCATAATAGCTGCTTGAGAGGTCATTGGACCTTCAGCACGATCACTTCAGGAAAATGCTGATATTTTCATTGCTTTTGCTAAATCTGTTTGTTCCTATGTTCCAGTTTTTTCTTTTGTCAAACATCCCTTCTTGGTCTTACTACCTTTTTTCCCAAAATTATATATTGTTGATTTGTATTTTAGACACCAAGAGTTTTAGCTCAGTTATAAGATATACTGTTCCATATAAGCACACATTGACACTGGATACAATCCAGGATTAAATATATAGAACCTGGGCTGTCACATCAAAGGATACTCAGTAAATTTAGTCCTTTAACCTTATGACTTTCAGCATTTTTAATTATACTTTATGACTTAGGATCTTTGTGCATTCAGTTTGTAAAGGGATGCTCTATTTGGTGCAAGAGTTAATCCTTCTATTTTAACTGCACTCACATTCTGCTATCAAAGATCTCCGTAGCAGCTGCTAAATTCAAGGGCTTGTTGTGTGTATTAATCCATTTTTTTAAAGTTCTCTGGGATGAAAGACACTGCAGAAATGCAAACTCCTACCTACTTATTTAATAACAAGCCAGAAAGACTAGCAGGACTTGCACAAGATTTAAATTTGACAATAATATCATTTTTCCCCCTTTGTTTTGAACTAACATGTGACTTAAAAATAAGCTTTAACTCGCCAATCTATGTGTAAAAAGATCCAGATATGTTAAATAAAAATTTCTTGTCTACTTTTTCTCTAGCTCTTTAAAACAGAGAAACACCAGAAAATCTAACATTTAAATTTAGATGTTTTGTGTGCTCAAAGCAGCAAGTAGAGAGAGGTAACTAGAACAAGGTCTAATGTTGTTAAATTACAGTCATACTATGTAGTAACTATGTAGTTATAATTATCTAAAAATGGCTTATCAGACAAAAATACATGTTCAGTGTTTTTAACTGAAAGTTTATTTAGAATATCTATGGGCTTATTATGAAGGTAAATAAACCTGAAGCCTGTATCCTCAACAGATTGGCATTTTACTGGGATTTAAATGCAAGTCTTCTATGACAATAAAAAAGGGGTAATTTTTAAACGTAACTTGCAAGCAGCTGGGTAACAGCAGGAGTGTCCTATATTAGATAGGTGGGATATTTGCTAGGGCAGAAAGATAGCTCTTGAAGTCTAGCTTCACATGTGTGTAAGTGTGATCTTGTCCCATATTTCTGTTATGGGGTTTTTTTATGGCTCATTTGCAAAATCTCTAAAGCTTCAGTGAGAGATACAAAGCAATACATACTGTTGGTTCACCAGCAAACCACAACTATCATGCAGGAAAGCAGGCTGTTCAATATCCATGGGGATAAGTGATTTAATGAAAGGGAGCAGTGAGGGTAACGTTTTTAGATACAGCGTTCCTAAATTAAAATGAAAGATTTTCTAGGATAATGGACAGATACATATCAAGTAGGCACTGCACCATGGAAAATAATTGACCTAATATTTGCCAAGCAACCAGACACAATATTTAATTTGAAATGTGGTATAGCTAAATGAAGTTATTTCACTCTGACAGATAGACAATGCAGAGAATAAAAGGGCAGAAGCCGGACAGACCTTCTTTCCTAGTAAACTAACAAAAAACAAGAAAGCTTTTCTGAGTTACTCTGTTTACTTTTAGCAGTAGGAACTGACAGGACTCACAGCTACAAAGCAAAAAAGGATGGATCTGTTTCATGAATTAGAATCTACATCTGAAATATTTTCTACTTTTCTAAAGAAAATGTTGCCAAAACATGTTTTTAATTACTTTCAGAGATATTTTTGTTTCCCTTGTCTACAGCTGTCCCTTACTGAATAATTTAAAAAATCAAATGAACTCTCCTAAAAATTACTCTGCTCAGTAGCAGTTTTCATATATCACATATTCACCATTCCTTGACAGTTTCATTCCTTTGAATATTGGAATTAAAATAACTGCTTCATAACAGAGGTTTTTGTTTCTGCTACTTATTTTCCTGTTTGTACAATAAGTCCTTGCATTTAGAAACATGGTTAGGCTTAAGATATCTCTAAAATTATTTAATAAAGCAATAACATCATAAGAATATAAACCACTATAATACATTGCAAGTGTTCCATTCCCCAAAATAGGCATGGGATAGACTGAGCCAGAGGAAGCGTTGTGTCCTTCTTTTTGTGTGTATGAATGTAGTAAAATAACGTCATTATGGAAGACAGAATATAAAAATCTGGATCTTCTAACAGCTTCCAACAGGAGATTGAAGAATCAGTATCGAGGAAAGGATTCAGGATAAATTTTTTGCACGGTATTTTGTAGCATCCTTCAAGAATCGTGACAGAGGACATAAAGGCTCAACATAGCTAAAAGCATTCCTGAAGTCATGCTGTACTTCAGCTGCTGTAAGATTTGTGGCAGAGCCATCTGTATTTCAACATATATGCAGAGCCATTGGTGCTTCAACAGCATGCAACGGGAAATGAAGTATTAATATTTGCACCATCTTGGTTGGAGTCTTTAGCTGAGGCACTCCCTGCTGTAAGTAAAAAATGAGTATGAGGAGTATATATTTATAGTATTAGCAGTTCTAAATATTTGTTTACAGAAGAGCTAGCAGAGTGGAAAAGGGATAAGGATATGTAGTTTTCAAATACCACCTTTAAACACAGAACACTCAGCTTCTATTATTCATATTAACAGAATCAAATGCATCCTCCACATGAATCAAGCCTACTCTCTGTGCAAGTTCTTGAAAAACAAATATACATATACACAGTAATGGACTACTCTTTGAAAAAGGATATAACAAAGAATTTGGTGGAGTTTAACAGGTATCACAGTACAATCATATAGTTGTATGGACTATCCATGCTCAGAGTTTTCCACAGTGATCGCTTGAGATTTCAATTGCTTAACTAGGCCTTAAAAGGTATGTAAATACCAGGTTTATAGAGGCAAATATGGCATTCCATGACAAACCTCTTTCTTCTTCATTTCTACAGACATAACAACAGCCAATAGTTCTCTGTATCTCTAGTCATATTGCCTGCTTTTAGACAGAGTCTCGTGCAGTCATTGAATGCAACCAGGATTGTATGAATAATGTATGGAGCCTTTGGTTGTTCTCTTTGGTGCATAGACTAGCAGAGTTATGCCAGAAATCATAGTCTGCAAGAGATAGGACTGGTACAGTTCTGAAGGAAGCCAAAAGAAAAGTCACAGTCTTATTGCTGGTTGGTCCCAAAGTAAAACTGCTGTTTGACCAGTTGAAAATAATTTAGTAATAGCTCTATCTTCCTACATCAAAATTATAATGCATTAGTTACCTATTTTAAAACTCATATTATTTATTTGTATAGCATTTTTAACTTCTAGATAGAAGTAGATATTCTAGAGATACAGTAGCAAATCAATTTGTGTCAGTCTCTTATGCTTCTTTAGAAACTGTCTTGGAAAAGTACCAAAAATTTGGTAATTATTTCATTCAGAATTTTAGTAAAAAAAAGAATATTGTGTCCACCCATCAAAAAGCTTGCTTTCTGTACAAGAAAACAGCCCAAAAGGCTGCTTGTTGATCTCCAAACTGTCAAACATATTATGCTGCAGACTGGCATAAAAATGAGTTTTTAATATCTTTTTCTTAATAGATAGAGACAACAACAGCATTTAGAAGACAGACATTATTTCTGTCACAACCTTATACTATCAGTTGTATGTGAAATTCAACTATGGAACCTTGGCCTGCCTTTAGCAGTAGCCATATTTGTCCTTGGAGAATATTTAGAATCACAGAGGTGGATTACTGAGAAAAAAAAGTGTTTGCCACTGTAATGGGAGATCAGTAACACAAATGAACCATAACACTGCACATAAGTTTGTAATTAGGGGCCTGATTCTGCAATAGTCTGAGTATTTCCTGAATGGTTTGGTGCTGAGTACCTTTAACTCATCAAGTGACGTCATTGGTTTAGTTTGTTCAATAACCAAGCACTGCAGTGAGAGGAATGTACAGAAGGTTATTTAATAGGAGATATGTTTCAATTGCTATTCAAAGGCAAAAATTCAAGTGTCAGACAACTGGAACTTTTGGTTGTGACTGCACACATCCTGTGCCAACCAAGTCATTAGACCACCTCACCTGAAGTAGAGAGAAGGCCACTTCATGAATTAAATGCCTGGACACATGCCCAGCAAAGCATATAGACTCGCTTTCACACTCAAAGCACCCTCACAGAACTAAAATTTGATGTTGTCCAAGCCACAGAGCCACTTTTCTTGGTACTGATTACAGGGATAATGTGCAGCTGTGTTGGTTGGGCTTGAAAACTGTTCAGATTGGCTCTGAGTTTGTTTTGCTTCAACTGTGTTACACGAAAAATAAATTTCTTTCATAAATCCCTATCTGCAAGCATGCTTCTTTATCAAGCATTACGTGTTTCCCATGAGGAAGAATAACACTATTCTATTTCCTAGAAAGTCCAGATCAACAAGTTCATATAAACATTGGAACAAGTTGGTATGATCATCTGGTCGTATATGAAGAAGGAAAGAAGCAATGAAATTGTACTGAATTTATTATATCTGATGAGGCATAAGTTCATCTGCTCAGGAGTTAAGCTTTTTTCCTCATTGATTTAAATAGAACTAGTAGGAAAAAGATATTTTACACTTTTAAACTAGGTCTGTGAATTCTATTAAGGAATTTCCAAACTTTCACACCATCCCCTTGTGTCAGAAAAGGATTTTTGGATTCAGTGAATCATTGCTAAAAAGTACTGAAATAGATATTAGCAAGTGCTGCTTTGTTTGGGAAAGGACCATTTAGAGTTTTAAAAACAAAAAAGGACACTATTTAGTTTTGAAGTCTAACAGTGCTGGTATATCAGGCTTATGTTATAGCTTTTAATTATTATAGGAAATAAACTCACGGTGTAAGAATCATATTCCCACAATGACAAATATAGAGTAGTAAAATGTTTGTTCTAATCCTCAATCTTCTAGTCAGTTTACAACCTGAAAATCCAGAAACTTGGATTGTGAGCTCACAACTCTGATACTTCAAAGAGTGCTTTTCTACTTATCATCACTACTGCCTAAAGCATCAACTTAACCTATTTTTTCACTTTATTTTGCTGAAGTGGGAAGGCCAGCAATGGCATACACCTAAGTCTTTTGAGCCCAGGTGAACCTTAAAAGTATACAGAAGTTGTGAAAGGATTACTTAGTAACAATTTCCATCTAAAAAAACCAATTTTGGGACATGTAGCTGGGTTCACATTCAAAAATGGTGTCAAATCTTCAAAAGGATCTCAAATTTTTATGCCTACTCAGAGTGAACAAGACTTACTGATTTTTTCCTCAAAAATCTTTTCCTATTTCTTCCTCTTTTAACTGAGTGAAGGATGTGAAAATCTACTACATATACACATTTTGTTATGTACATTCTTAGTTTCAGTCCTCTTGCTGGGTTTAATTTCAAAATTGATGTATTCAATTTCTTATGGAATAAGACCCAGATTATATGGGATCAAAAGACTTCTTTTTTTTCAATTAAACCAGACCCTTGATTCTGTGGCTATCTAGCTAAGTTAGAATTAAAAAATTTTATCCATTCCTTTTGCTGAAGTATAAATTGCCATTACTCTGTTTCATATTACCTATGAAGGCTTTTATAGCCATACAAACTGAATAAAGAAAAGAATTTTCTTGTCAACACTTCACCCAGAAATGATGTTTTGTACTTTATTATTGCTTCATGTGAAGAACTTCTGTAGAAAACCATAGAATCACAGAATAGTTTGGAGTGGAAGGGACATTTAAAGGCCATCTAGTCTAACCCTCCTGCAATATCTTCAACTACACCAGGTTGCTCAAGTTCCTACATGAACTGTTTCCCCTCACATTAATGAAGGCAAATAGTTATTGAAAATTTCATTATGCATATATGGATCTTCTTTCAGGTACATGCAAATAACTCTGCAGTTGATAAATAGGAAATTTATAGCTTTTTTTTCAGTCACAGATGCTACATTCTAAGAGAGAAACAAAAGTTGGTGAAGATGTTCATACCCAAATTTTTAAATAAATTTCAGTTAAATTGCTGTTATGGAAAAGTCTTTCTGTGAATTGTTAGGTAATATATAGAGTAAAAGATGTTATTCTTAGTGCATCCAAACTGATTCTTACTCCAATATTCCTGATATTTTCCACTGTCTGAGATTTGTACATAGAAAATGGTAAAAAGTTTTCATAAGAATAGCTATCATCAGGAGGATCAGAATTTGGGAAGTATCACAGTGGGAAGAAAATACAACAGTAAGACAGCTCACATATCTTTCTTTTGAACCCAAGCCCTTACCCTGGATAAATAACATACAAGTAACCAGATATCCAGGAACACTAGCTTGGTACCGATCAGGATACCTCAGTGCAAGACTGTCTGACAAAGAATCATATAGACAGGAGTCCAAGCTAGAATGCACTTTCTTGGGCTGTGACCAATAAGAAAATTTAATTTATGATGTTCTAATGGGTATGTTCCTTTCAAGAAACCCAAGGCACGATCAGCAGAAAATACTATGCAGGAGTTGAAGTGTTAGAAGTGATGACTTCGTTACAAGCCTTCTGCAAAAAAAAAAAAAAAAGCGCAGAATTTGTGTAAATAATTCACCAGAGTGCACAGAAGAGATGTAGGGAGAAGTCTATGTTCTTATGGTCTCAGCATTCACTGACTTTTCTTGGGAGGGACTTTAATTAATGCTTACTGCTTTTATGCAAGGTATAATGTCCTCTCCTACCTGCCCTAACTGGACAGAGTAAATGGTTTGTGATTGATTTTCAAAGTGTTAGAACAAGTGACATCTGGCATTAGTTTCTTTCTAGTTCTGCAAGTCAATTCAATATATGCAGTCCATACTTGGCTCCCAGAGATAAAATACAAGTGCTGTACCAGCTGCAAATTTGTCTAAAAGTGCCACATAACATGTTGGACATTGCTCTAGAAATGAAACTCAGGTGTCTGATATTTAAAGGTTAAAAATGACTAGCTTGAATTCCTACATTAACTGTTTCCCCTCACAATAATGAAGGCAAATAGTTATTGAAAATTTCATTATCCAGGCATATATGGACCTTATTTCAGGAAAAGCCAAGTTTTCAATGTGATTAGTTTGACAACACCACCCCCTTCCTCCTCACACAGAAATCTAAAGGCAAACACAGCCTATTCAGAGACTGAACTTTAGCTGACTCTTTTTTTTTTTTTCCCAGTCATCCTCCTCCAACTGCTTTGATGTTACAAGAGATTACATTGAGGTATGATTAGAAGGGATGCTGGAATTATGCCCACCTCTTCTCCCAGGATTTTTAAGAGAGATGTGAGTAGAACTTTCAGACTTTGGCTAGAGATAAAAGACTCTAAAAATATGAAGTGTGGAAACATGAAGAACTCACCACGCTCTATGTAATCAAGTAGAGCCCTCACAATTTTCTTCAGTGCAATACCTCACATGAGAACCTCCTCAAAGGAAACAGAATAGCTAAAAAACCACATTTAGTATCAGATGTCTAGATCTATTTTGCAAATAATCCAGATAGTGAATGTTTCTGTTCAGTTCTTCAACTGAGGTTAAAAATTTAAAAAAAAAAATTTAAATACATGTATATTCATAAAAATAGGGTTTGTACATTAGAATCTTAGCTTTGTTTTTGCTATCCAAGTATCTTCACATAAAATAGCCCCTCTCGCCAGTCAGTAAGGACAGCACTTGAAATATAGTACCCTGCAGTGTGATGGTATGCATTATTCCTGAGGAGTAAATTATTCACACTCTTCCAGTACCACCCAGGAGCTGGAACAGAACCATGCAAGCTGCAGCTCCCACAACCCCATCAAAAGTCTTTGCAGAAAGCAGCTGCTCTCTTAATCTTTACCCACACCTCACCTCTCACATTTTCCAAAGGCAGTAGAAAAAAACCCTTCTGAATGTCTTTATGTTTGGAGATGTTTTTTGACTAAATATTGCAAACAGCAATAGAATTGCTTAATATACCATTAACTAGCAAATGATTAAGTGCTGCATTTAGGAAATTATTTTTTTATACATAATAAAAGTGCTAAAATTAAACTTTTCTCAGTCTATCAGAAAATTATATTTTCTCCAATTATTATATGATAAAAATAATTCTCACTAAGACCTGTTGAGCAAGCAGCATTAATCCTGCATTTTGACCATCAGCCAATGTAAAATTTTGCTCCAATTAACATTATTAATACTGTGGGACCTATGTTGGGAACAAAATTTAAAAAAAGTATCTAAATGTGATCATCTATTTTTAATTTGACGTAATTTTTTCCAGATCACCAACAACGGTAGGATGTCACTAGAAAATTTTAGTGGTTTGGTCCAAAATACTCATTACTGTTTATCTGCTGTGAGATAAGAATTAGGAGAAATGCAAAGCAGGCACCAAACTTGAAAGAATATAAAGAAGTTTATTAACAGACCTAAAAGAAGGAAAAAAAAAAAATTATTATACCACCTTCAGAACTCTCCTCCTCCCCCCACCTTCCTCCCTTTTCCCACTGACAATGTAAAAAGACAACCCTTAAGATGTTCACTCTGTTTACCACTTCCATAACAACTTTGTTCAGTCCATTTAGAAAGAGAAGTCTCTTCTTGCTCGTGCTATGAAAACATTATCACAACGAGACAGCCGCCCACTTCCAAATATTGTTCAGTCCATTTAGGAAGAGGAGTCTCTCTGCCTGCATGTGAGTCCCTTCCCCCGACTTGCAGCTTTTCCCGCAACTGCTTTCGAGGGTCCACTCTTGAAGTTTTTTGGGGTACAATTTTAAGGTTGAGCCGTTCAGAAACAAAAACAGAGGCCCTTCTCCTTCCCTGGGAGCAAAGGGTCTTCATCATCTTCATCGTTAGGACTATCTCTGGGAGCATCTCTAGGGATTAAGGTTTTCTCCTTTCCCGTTTGGAGCAAAAGTCCTCATCTGGTCCATCTCTAGGGACTGAGGTTTTCTCCTTTCCCATTTGGAGCAGAAGTCCTCATCTGGTCCATCTCTCCCTGTCCAAACTTCTCATGAAATTACAGCTGCGTCAGCATCTGCCTATCTCAGCGCAGGTGATTTTGCTCACGAGCTGAACACTCCACCCCCCATATCTTCATGAAATGACAACGGGATACTCTGATATATCATAGCTTCACAACAGAATTTCAGCTTTAAGCATCTCCTCTCTCTCTTCCCTCAGGTTTTCAGCTCTTCACAGCAGTAAAAGGGTTAATCTCACCTCGGCCTTGCAGCTTTGCAGCTGGAATGTTGAATTTTTCTTATCGCAGTGGAGAGGGGGGAGAGCCGAGCCGCTCCGGCTGCCCACGGCAAGGCAGTGGGGGGGGTTCCATGGCTGGAACAGGTCCATCGGCTCCAGGATGGCCGTGGCCCTCTGGCCCCCACACGGGGCCCGCAGCCACCTGTCCCAGCACCGGAAACGAGAGAGAGCTTGGGGGGGAGTTTGTCTATTCTTAAATGTGGATCACAGAGGTGATCACAACTTTAAGTGGCTTAAAGAATTGTCCATATTCAAACTGGCCAGCTGATAGGTTCTGTCAGGTCCCAGAGGAAACTGTAAGCACCCCTTAGCAAGGACGTCCCTTCCGGGACTATGCTTGCTAACCTATGACAAAAATGTATCTTCTTCATGTTTTATGAGTGATAAGTACAGAGCTGAACACATTGCTGCATAGGGTGCAGAGCTGTCATGCAATTTTTTCCATGACAGACAGAAGTTTTCCTGTTTGATGCCTCAGCACAAATCTCAGACAAAATTTCATAAGGATTTTTTCAAACAATTTCAAAGCAGTCCAGAGAGAATAGGCTTTGAACAAAGGATTGAGAGTCAGCTTCCTGAATTTTGTATGTAGCTCAACCATTTATTTGCTACGTGATTTTGGTCAAGATCACAGGTATGCATCAGGTTACTCAGCAGAGTTTCAAAGGACCATGCAAAGTAGGGAAGCAAAGACTAATTAAAGAACAAATGTGCTGCTCTTATTACCAAGCCAGTGATGTCTTAACTGTAGGTCACCAGAATATCCAGCATTTCTCATGCCACAAGCAGTAAAAGAGGTTTTGAACAGGAGATTGGACTAGATGGCCTCTTGAAATCTTTTCCAGCTCATTTGATATCGTAAAGAGTCGCGTTTCAAACGTCATGTCATTTAGTAGTGCTGGTTATAGATCAGAAAAAAAATAAAATGCAACTACTTAGACTTTCACATTTAGTAAAATTTGGCTTATAAATAGTTTTCTTGCATATTCAGGTAAGCAATGTTTTCTAAATTTATGACTATTCCAAGTGGTGATATTTAGTCTATATTCCTTGAGGAAAAAAACCCCCAACCTATCAAGTACCTAATATATTAGTGGCGTTTATCAAACTCAAAATGTGTTCTCTGAGTAGTACACAACTCACAGCAAAATACGTCTAAGTTTGTGCATTTCATTATCACAGTGAGAAATGCCAAAAAACAGCATTTTGAGGAACTAAAACAGCTTCCTCACACTGATTGACAGTGTCATTTAAATATAAATTTGCGTGCTTTCATCTGTAAATTAAATAATCTAAGATTTATTCCAGAAGCAAATTGGAAGCTATGAAAAATAAGGCAGTTACATAAACTGTCCTTTGTTCTTAAAAGACTGAGAAGGAAAAAAATATGCCAAGATTAAGAAAACATAATGAAAAAAAGTGTACTGAAAAAAACAGCTGCTCCTGAAATAACTGATCACTTGTCTGAACTTTTGGGTGGGCAGATACTGAAGTGCATGTTAGTGTGATTGGTCCTGACTAAATCAGATGCAGTGAAAACTAGGCTTGCAGTAAGAAAGATACACATTAAATTACTTGCTATTTGCCAGCCACTGTCCTCAGCTCCTTATATATTACGCTAGAATTCCTGGAGCCTACTGTTACTTCCCCCAAGGCTTGACTCTTCGTATATGTATGAAGGCAATGGGTATCCTGCTCTCGACTTCAAGTGGAGAATGACTAAATTCTGAACTTGATTCACCTAAAGTATGAAAAAACCCTCAGTTGTTATCACAAACTGAAGTCTTGGATTACATTGTATTGTTATTCTCACTAAAACCCTTGACCTTACTCACCAAGTAACTATAGCTACAGTCAAAAGCTCAAAATTTGTTTTTAATAATAGCAGTGAAAATCCAGCCTTCCCTGAAGCCAGGAAAGAGGCGTAGATCCTCACCTATGAAATTTCCCGGAGGAGGCTTTAGCAATAAACATCCATAGATCATCCAAAGGAGACTGTCCCCTCCATTACTCAGCATCTGAGCAGAGACTGAATCATCTCAATAGCTGTAGCTCCTGACAGCAAGCACTGACTGCTGCAAGACTTTTTCTTGGACAATTCATCTTCAATAATTCTCAGAATGAAGTTTTTTGAGAAGACAAAGTCAATTGGAATCATGATATATTTTTGAAGATTTTTTTAGAGGGGAGAAAAAAAATATTCCTTCACACTCAGTATTCATTTGGTTTATTATTATTCTGCCTCTTCTGCCAGAATTGTATCTGTATCACAGAAAATCTTAAAACACCAGTCAAGTATAAGCAAAGATTCTTTTTGCACTAAATTTCTGAAGGAACTCTGCCTCATAATTTTATTCTGAATTTTCATAGAAAAAGAAACTGGTGATATTTTTTTCCTTCAAAGTGTTTTGTGACCAGTGCTGGGCATTGAAATAGGAGTAAATTGCAATAAGTACATTTGTGATAATCTTGGTCTTGTCTGCTTCTCTGTTTTCTTTTAAGCTATGAGTGAAAGCATGCTTTGAATCAGGAATTCAGCAAACACCCAGCCTGAAGCTGGGTGGCCCTGACTAACCTCTCACAACTTTCTGCACAGCTTCTTCAGGAATGGTAGTGCCCAGGTAGGAATCTCTCACGTACTGATGAGGAAATCCTGTTGGAAGTTGGTGTGAGTACCTTCAAGAGCAATTGAGAATTAAATTCAGAATATGCTCCAGCTACCACTCTCTATTCACAAAAGAAACGAAGAGTCCAACTTGTATTTTAAGGAAAAATGACATGAGCAACTAACTCCAGGAGGGAATTTAGTGCTGCAGAGGGTGTATCCCTGTAGACTGGAGGAAGTAGTCTGAGGAATGGGATTTAAGATTTCCCCTCACTGCAGACTAGATATTGGCTGCGATTCCTTCTTAGCAATAGAGCTTTATAAATCTTTCACTTCAAACCCACTGTTGAAGTTGCGTAGCAATAAAAACTAGGTTCTGCAGTGTAATCCAGGGGGAAAGTTCTTAAAAAACTAAATTTTATCGTGTCAAACTTAATTGAATATAGCCTCTAATTTCTTCTCCTTTTTATTACCAAATAAAAACAACAAACACAAATTATCAAGATATTTCCAGCATAGAAATAAAGCTGCATTTATTATTACTTAAATCATCTAGAGCAGACTAAGACATACTTCCCTTTCTAAGGTCAGTCTTGATTTCTTTGAATAAAAGGGAGACACAAGATGAGCAAAATATTTGTGACAAAAAAAAATTAGATAACAGTTTTGTATAAGTTATTTAATCTCACAGGTGTAAATTTTTTATTAAAAACTTGTAAAATAAGATAGAAGTCCAGCAATTGAAAAGATGTGACAGTGAAAATTCTGTGGCTGCTCCACCCTGTCCTAAATGTTAAAGTGAACAGTAGCAGGAAGGCATGCGTGCTCCTAGAACAATTTCTTCTTGTTTACAATTGCAGTAGGCTAAAATGAGTCATCCTTCTGTACGAAAAGAGAACTGTGTGCTCGCAAAAAATGTTTTGGTACTATCTGAAAAGTTTCAGTAAATTACAATGTCAGAATGATAAATGCAATTTCTTTGAATATAAATTTGTAAGTCATGGTGCCAACAAGAATGAAAATATATACAATTTCTTGGAAGTCTGTTTCATGCTGGTAACCTAGAGGACAATTATCTATTTTTATTTGCAACTGCTCAAAGGGCAGGTGCTATAAAACGAAACAAAGATCATTGCAATATTTGTCCCTCAGGAATTTCTGAAATAGAACATTTTCTAGGGTTATAAAAATTATATGTAGCATTTTAGAAAACATTAAAAATTCTTTTCATCATTAATTTCTCCTTATACACATAATAAATAGAGAGTTTTTATGAAAGGCTCCTATATGAAAACATAAGATGCAAAGATATAATTTTTAAAAGTTCCCTGTACTAACCATGATCGTGACAGTTTTAGTGATAATTCAAAGGCAGTAGAACAAGACAAGCACTTAGTGCTTGAAAATAACTCAGAAATTAATTGTGTAATTCTGCTCAAGTTACATTTTGGCAGATATTATAATGTCTATATAAAGACTACATCTTTTCTCAGTTTAATAAAAAAATTTTGCTTTTCTCTTCCTTTTAGAAACTACCATATGTTTCAGTAAGTTATCAAATCACTTGGAGAATAATGCATACAATAAATAAACACAAACTTCAATATATATTACAAAAGATCCTTGAAGGATTTAATCTATTCTTCAACTTCAGTGTTGAAACATAAGCTAACTTCAGTTGAAAAAAATGAGGTCAAGGGGTTTTAGACAAAGAATGAGCCATGCTACTTGTCTGAAAATTCAGTGAAGTAGATAAAGAGGCTAAAATATTTGCTTCAGGAATGGAAAACCAAACAGAAAGAAGACTTGTTCCTTCCTGTAAGTATTCTCCATGAAAAAAGCTACTAGAAAGGTAAATCCCGTGCACTTTAGCAAATATTCCAGGAAAAAGTATTTGTGTTTTGTGGTAGAGGAAAGCACTGGCATGGAAGAGCGCTTTTGACTTTCTTTGAAGGTCACAAAAGGAGCAGAGCAACAAGGACTTTTAAAGAACAATATCCTGTCACATCAAAATCAAATATCAAAACTCACTAGAGAGTACAGAGACCTCACAGCAAGTTTGCCAGTGGTTTCTCTATTGAACCAAAAATTTCCACATAAATGAAAAATTGTCTAAACAACCATATCAGGCCTATCATGAAAGCCATTTGTTATGAATGAAAATACTAACCCAGATCTGTGTGCAACCCCTCTGATGATGTTAAAGATGCTCTTGTTTTGCTGTGTTTTACATAACAGAAGAAAATACACAAAGAAGGAAAATAGTCCTTACCTCTGTGAAAATCAAAATTCAATGTACTCAGGAGCTGTAAAATTGCACCTTTCTTTCTCACTGTATCTGGACCTACATGCAGGTACAAATTAGGGAAATCAAAATTTTAGTGGAAAGTATGAATGGACAGTTATCAGAGCCTCCTATTTTCACTAAGATTTATTTAATGAGTAGAAATACTAATATTCCCATAAAACTTGTGTAGAATATCAACTTTAAGAAATTGAATGGAGTCAGAAGTGTTGGCTCTTTCCCTGTGTTTGCTGTCTTTTATCCACGGATTTGGCAGTGAAGTTCATTAAGTTCACAATAGAAATTTCTGCTACTTCACAACACATCTCATTATGAAAGGGATTTATAAAACCCATGCTGATTGTAGCAATGGGGGCTGTCTTATGGAAAAAGCGGTAGCTGGACAGGTAAGATTCCTAGAATTTCAGGCAGACTGTAAATGAGAGCAGAATGGGAAAAGACTCGTTAACTTCTCCATAGAAAGTCCCCTTTAGTCACTTTGACCTGTCACTGCTTGAAAAATCACATCAAAGATTATTTCAGAGGGCTTTCTACAATTTTAGCCTTAAAAGAGGTGTTCAAACTTTCTGAGGCAAGTCACTAGAGTTTATTTGAACTACAAAACATCAATGAAAGCTGCTTGTTTAAGAAAACAAATAATAATCAACTTTCATTGCTATTAAAACACATCTGTTTTGACTACATGGAATGCAAATGAAATCCCATGTGAATTAATGTGTAAAACCAGCCAAGTTTAACAAGTGTTTATGACTTCATTTCCAAAGTAAATGTCATAAAAAAGACTTTATCGTTGCTTTGACTTCTGTTCCACACAGAAAAATTCCTTAGGATTTTACAGATTAAATATGAGAAAAGATACAGAATTTAAAACAAAAATTTTAAATGTGGTGTGCACCTCATTGTATCACAGATATGCATTCTACTTTGAAGAAGCATCTTACCAATTTATAAGGGCAAGGGTGTGGATAAAATGCAATCCCTTGGCCAAACATCCCAATAACACACCTTGAAAGAGCTGTTAATTTCAAAGACAAGTTACAACAAGTCAGCACAAAAGGAACAACAGAGAAGAAAAGGAGACAGAAGAGAGAAAGGGAAGAGCTGGAAATCCTTAAATTAAATATCAAATTTTTCTCTCAGAAAGTTGATTATTGATTTTACAACATCAAAAATATAAAAACCTTACGTTAAAAAACTTAATCTCTCTATTCTGCAAACCATACTGTTTCTTAAGAACATGTGTATATGTATTGGGCATTGGGGAAGAAAAGGTGCAGACTTCTTAAGCAGGAAGCAGGAAGGCTGTATAAATGTTACTTCTTTGACCACTATTTGAAAAGCTCCACTCTGATCCTTAAATTTTCCAGAGCGTACGAGGCTAGGTCTCCTGCAAACACTTCTGTGTTAAGCTGTATATAAAACTATTTGGAAAAAAACATGAGTTTACTTGCACATTATAAATCAATATAATAACCCTTATATATTTTTAAGTCCCAGTTGACTTCCCACCATACGGTGTTACAGGAACATCTACTGTCTTTTAAAGAGATACCTGTTATATGGGTTGGACAGGTAATCTTATAAAACACAACTTATAAGGAAATATCAAACTGACCACAAGCATTTCAGGAGTCCCAGGAATTTTCCAGCTTGTGAATCAAAACAAAAAGGAAAAAAACAGTAGACTTAAGAGGCTGTTGCCTTGTGGTGTTTTTCATTGTTTGAACAACTGAATCTTTCACCTCTAATAATTCTTAGGAGTGTTTATTCCTCCTATCACTCAAAAGAGATGTCTTCCCCAGGATTTTCTGCTTACCTAAAGCTAGCAGAAAGCTGGCTCACAGGGGACTAATGGGCTGCATCAAAAGACACGTGGCCAGCATGACAAGGCAGATCATTCTTTCTGTTCTGCTGCTCTCTGGTGAGACCCCAGCACAGGAAAGACATTGACTCTCTAGGGCAAGTCCAGAGGACGGCCACAAAGATGATCAGAGGGGCTTAAGCACCTCTCCTGTGGAGACAGACTGAGAGAATTGGAGTTGTTCAGGTGGAGAAGGCTCTGGGGAGACCTTATTGCAGCCTTCCAGTACGTAAAGGACACCTATAAGATGGGGGCAGACAGTTTATCTGGGCCTGTTGAGACAGGACAAGGGGTAGCAGTTTTAAACTAAGAGAGGGTGGATTTAGACCAGATATAAGGAAGACATTTTTTACAAAGCAGGTAGTGACACACTGGAACAGATTGCCTGGGAAGGGGGTAGATACCCCATCCCTGGAACCATTCCAGGTCAGGTTGGATGGGGTTATGAGCAAGATTACCCATTGAAGATTACCCATTGCAGGAGAGTTGGACTAGATGTCCTTTAAAGGTCCCTTCCAACCCAAAGTATCCTATGATTCTGTATGTTTCTATTGCTATTGCATGTGCCACTGAGCATAGAAATTCCCATCTTCCTTTCAGTCATGGGTTTATGCTGGCATTCTAAGAATGTTCTTCATAGACAACCAGATACATGATTATGGAGAAAATATAAATAGCAATATATAATTGTTTTCTCAAGCCACAAGGGCAGAAATGCTAGTGTAAGTATAAAAATGGAGAAGACTGGGTTAGTAAAGATAAAGGTGGAATTAGTATATACAAGATTTGATCAGTAAAGGTACAAATTGGATTAGCAAATGTGATTGCATAGATAAAGGAATTGTATAAAATAACAAATTATTATATTCACTCTTTTTTTGATTTATTTTTGTTATTCTGACAGCTATACTTCATTCTGATACACATGTAGGACACATGGCAAGCCAAAAAATGTCTCTGCTCTACCATATCACTCCATGGCAGTACTGCATAGTGGGGTCCTATTTCCCTGTTCTGCTACAAATTTGCACCATACTTGAAAAACATTTTATATTCTTAAGACTTCTCTACCTATTGGAAACCTTTAAATTTATCAATGAGTTTAAATGTTACTTCGAGAAATACAAGAAAAGGGACTTGAGCTTCACTGTGATGCTGCACTAGGGAGTTTCTGGGGCCTTTGAGCTCTCTTTTCTAAGCTAAGAAATTATCCATTAAAAAAACACATTAAGAAAGTATTATTTGGGTGTAGAATCAAAGACTTAACAATTAGGAACTGCTCGAATTTTCATTGTTTTAGACTGCATTATGATACAGCCTTTACTTCAAGCTCATTTTCGTCCTATATCACACCTGCGAACTCCTGTGCAATGCTGACAGATCAATTAACCAGAGCGTTTCACAGATTTCCAGTAGAATATGCTTCTAGATGACAAGCTTATTAACTTACTGGAAGTCATGTCTGAACATAGGAAATGTTTAATGCCAAGTTCAGTGAAGAAATCATACCATGACTCACAGTATTTCATAGAATTCTGTCTCGGCTTCCTTTTGCTGGCAAAACTGGTGGCCTGGGTCTGAAGAGTGACTGAATTACACCCCTAATTGTTATCTCGAATTGAGATCACATGCAGTCCTTTAAATCTGTGTCTCCCCTTTGCTAAACAAGGTAATAATCATTCCTTCTTCAGAGTTGTGGTGAAAACAAGTAATATCTGTACACTTCTGAGATATTATTGAAAGATGGAATGAAAAGGTGGATGAGGGGATTAATCACTTCTCTGAAAAGCAGAATTTGAATACTTTGAAATATATGTGGTGCTGAACTGTTTTATTGTGAATGAATGAGAATTACTGTGGTTTTTTATCAAGGCCTTTAACAAAATGGGCACTGTTTTAAACTATGCTTCACAAGAAGTTTTCTGTAAAAAACCAACTTTGCAATTTACTAAAATGTAAATTACTATAGTAAATAAACCTTTAGTCACCACTCATTTACATACTTATTCATTTAACAGAATTTAGGATTCACTCTCTTTCTGATATTGCTAAAGTGAAGCTTTAAACTTGTTTCAGAGACTGAGGTCATGGAATGGTGGTTCTGTGAGCATCTGCAACTTAACTTTGACATAATGGCTATGAACCAGTGGCACCTATTAATAGCTCATACCCTTTACACCGTATTTCTGTATTACCAAGGTTGACCTGGAAATTCTCAATACAGAAGAAGGAGCCTCAGACCCAAAACTTGTAACATTTAAATTATCTTATAGATCCTCAAGAACTGTACTTGAAGCAATTGGAACAAAAGTCTGCTCATATGATAAAAAAGTGGTAAGAAAAGAAAAATTATAAATTAAGATTTTCAAATTGCTTTACATTACAGAGAATACATAAATTCATTAAACAAGAGGAATGAGAGGTGTTTGTATATAGACTTTTGCACCAGCAGATGACCAGCCTTAAAAAACATAATATGAAAGATGCCAAGCATGAAATCCTAACCTACTATTGAATAATAACACTGAAAGACTTGTCATTTATTTCACGGTGAACAGTGCTTTATTCCAGCTCCCAGCAGGACTCTGATGAACAAATTTACTAATTTGCTCTGAGTTTATCCCACAAGTACCTGGAAAGGAGGATGCATTGGGAAGAATCTTGCATGACTGTAGGCTTCTTTCCCTAAAGAAACTGGAACATTTTCATTGTAAGCAGCAGCAGATAGTTTTGCATTCCAACAAAGACCTGGAGAGAAAACTCTACCTCTTTAAAAATTGCTGTCTTGCATGTAAGTTAATCTATGATTTATTGCAATGAAACTATTTACAACCTTAATAAGAATATTTACAAGCTTTGACTCAGAGCTCTGCCTCCTCTGTTAGACACTAATGTGTCCTCCCTTCCTGCTGGAGCTGTGGTGATTCCATGCAGGAAGGAATATAAAACTCACAGGGTGAGAGGGAACTGAGGCATGCAACACAGAGCTCTGGATCTGGAACACCAGAGACTGGCTACATAAAAGGCATAGTGACACCTGCTTTTTGAGGCTTCCAAGTCTTTTACTGTCCTTGGAAATTTGCTGTGGTATCATTTTTTTAAATATATCCTTTCCCTTTTACTTACAGTTTCATGCTTTATGCTTCATTCTCTATTGTGTCTTCTCTACACCAAAAAAGGCAGTGTAGACATTTCTTTTTATCACTATTAATGATTAGCAATTCAGCGAAACCTGTCATTTACATTCACCTTGACCTTTTAAAATGCTGCATTTATACCCCTATTTTTTGAGGACTTTCAGGCTTTCTTATCCTGGTTTTCTAATTTCAGTGTACACCAAGAATTGAATACATTAGCTGTCATGCTTTTAGCTACCTACTTTTAAAAAGTCCACTTGTGTAATAGCTGACCCAGGTCTCCAGGCAGTTCTTATGTATGAAAATAATTTTGTCTTGATAAAGCAAAACCGAAAAATCTCACTGCTTTATAAGCATCAAATATTTGAATTACATGATTAGGTGGAATAGTTTTCTGCAGTTTTCTCAGCAGAAGAGATGTCCCATGCACTCTGACACTCTCCAGTAACACTGAGAACAGTGACTACTCTGGCTTTCTAAAGTCTGGGGAGTGTCTTAAAAGCTTCTTTCCATTCTAACACAATCTCAGTAACTAAGACATTCACTGCAACTGATGCTGTCACAAAATGGAAGAAGGAACCTGTGAAACACTTTGCCTGGGTGGATGACCTTTTAAACATCATACTCTTTTTGCATGTCTCACTTCTTTCTGCATGTCTTTCTGTATGTCTCTGTCTTTATATTATATAACACTACACTTTGGGTCCTCATCACAACAACTCACTAGCACACTAGAAGTAATATCAGAATTTTCTCCTTAAAGACAGGTTATTTCCAACATTGAACTTTAAAAATTAGGTAACAAGAAGAGCAGTGCAAACAGAATAGGCCAAGTTAAAGGTGGCTGTTAAGATGATCTGGTCTAAACTCCTGAAAGCAGGGATCTAAATTAGGTTACCCAGGGCTCTGCCAAGCCAAGTTCTTAGTAATTCCTGTGAGGAACATTCCACCATTTCTCTGAGCAACCTATTCCAGAGTTTAGTTGTTCTCATGGTGGAAAAAATCTTTCCTATGTCCAGACAGATTTTTTCTAAAGAACTTTTGACTATTGCCTCTTGTCCTGTCCCTGTGCATGCTTGAAAAGAAAGCACCTCCCTCTCTACAACAGCTGCACTATCAAGTATTGGAAGACTGCAACTGCATCATCCCAAGCCTTCTCCTTTCCAGGATGAACAAACTCCATTCCTCTGACTTTCTTCTCAGGGATTTCTTCACATGCTATGTTCCACTATCCCACTGTCTTACTTAGGAATCTGACCTACAGTAATGTATTGAACAACATTGCTTCTGAATGCACGTATTTAGAAAGTAAAGAAGAATCACTTCAAAGCCTTCAAAAACAAAATCATGTTCTTCTAACATACTTAACTCCCTGAAGCAACTTTAAAGTATTCATTTACTAGGTCACCTTCCTTGCAGAAAACAAAAAATCGAGTCTTCAAAGTAAACAGCTTTAAATCTTGTGAAATCACAAATGGGTCAGACATGAGCTGTGTGTTAATACACGTGCACAGGAGAGATGTGAAGAATGAAAGGCTGGATTCAAAGGGAACTGGAAGAAAGAAGAAAAGTACAATCAAAACTAGAGTTATAGAGGGCCTTTTTTTGACATGTCTGAGGTCACTTGGACCCAGAAATAAGCTCTCTATACTTTAAAGGAAGTGAGAAACAACCAAACAGTACAGGCACAGGAGAAGAGAGAGTTATGAGATTCTTAGGGTATGGTACAGCAGTACTGCAGTTAAAATAACATATCCTTGCCTTGTCCTTTCTTTGCATGCCTGGATACACATTTGTAGCCTAATAGCTGCATACTATTTTTGCTCACTGTTGGATGTGGACGTTTTCAACCACAGGATTTTAGGTTGTATTTCATATTTTAATTCCACTTCAGTTTTAAAACAGTTTATGTAATCTATTTGAATCTGATTTTGAGAATAGCTGTTTTACTTAAGTTACAAAAAATTGCCTCCTCTGAAGTCCAGAGCATCAAGTAGATAACCCTGAAGGGAAACATGCCCCACCTCTTTAACGAAGATTGACAGAAATTATCTGCTTTGAATATGATTTTAAATGAACCAGCAAAAACCAGAAATAGTTCTAGAAGTCTCCACAAAGCTTTTCTTCAATCAATAGCCACAGCATTATGTTCAAAAGAATAAAAGCTTTGCAAAATATGATTACAAATAAGAACTGAGCTATCATCTGAGATCCCATAATGCGACAATTCATTAATTCCATTGCCATTAAAGACTCCATAAAACACAATACTAAAATGTGAATGAGGAGCAGGCAACTCTTCATGTTAAGTGCAGAAAGTTGCAAAGAATCTCAGAGCAACAGACCAAAATAAATGGATGCTCCAAGATTCAGACAACATCTGGAGGTTCCCACACAGCCCCTTAGAAGCTTAGCAGCTCTCCCACCCCTATTTGCAGGGAGAATCAGGATGACAGATACATAGGATCAGGTACACAATAAAAATATACCTAATAAAATTTTAAAATACAATAAAAGAGACAGGAAGAAGAATAACTTTTTTTACAGATCTTCCAAATCTGTATCTCATGGAAGTGAAGCATATAAAGAACAGAATATGTAGCCTACAATGTGAAGGTACTAAATCAGATTTCTTAAAGACTGATTTCTCTTACTCAAGAAAAAAGTTCAGCCTACAAGTTATCTATACAGCTTTTCTAAACCCAAAATGGAAAACTGTAGCCCTTTTTAAACCTAAAAAGGAAAATATTGCAAAATGCAGCTGCAGAAGAATAAACAGACACAGAAAAGATAAAAATGGAGCCATATTTTAAGTTGTAAAAATAGAACCTATTACCTCCTTACCATTTAGTAAAGTGGCAAAATGTTCATGTCATAGCCTACACTTCCAGGAAAAAGTTAAGGTTTAAAAACTAATCAAATCCAAGCTCCCTGAAGAATTACTTGTTTGGGGTTTTTTTGTCTTGCCAGGCGTCAACAAAGATAGTAAGAAGATGGTATTTAACCAACATGAAAGAGCTGTGAAGACAGGGCTATGATCATGCAAGATTAAGCTGCAGAATAGACACAGAGGATTCTGCATGTTAAGGTACCGTAGCTTGTATTTACTGAAAAGAGAAAAATACCACAGAACCTGTTGTTTGCTTAAGGAGTTACTCCTGATTAACATCAAGAAGCAGGTCTAAAATGAAGAAACCAGGCTGATGCTTTGTTGCTCTAATAATGGCAGACTACTGGTGCTCATTGTGCATAATGACTATTATGGTTATTACTAAAAGGCTGCAGGGATTCAGTACTGATTATCGTGAACAAGTATGGCTGGTCCTTAAATTGATTCATTTCACTTACAGCTTTTCTTCACAGCTGTAATAATTTCATGCAAGCAACAGCAAGCTCAAAGATATTGCAGTCACCATGAATTCTCTTAAATAGTCAAGCAATGTAGTGTCCAGGCTATTTTCAGGAAATACACAGTAATTTTATCAGTAGTGACAAATGCTAAAGGAAAGAGGAAAGCAATGGGTCTGGCAGCAGTATTAAGATGGTGCCATTTTTGTCATATTCCTACCAATTAAAATCTTTTTCCTTAAATTTTAAGTATTTGTAATATTTTTACATTTTCTTTTGAATTTTTAACTGTTCTCTTTTATGTTATATCATATCATATTGTGCTATTTGTCTTAGTAACATCCTGCAGAGGTGAACTCAACTGCACAATTAATCTGAGCTGATACAGACATTTGCTTGGTCCACATGCACAAAAACTGTGCAAGTCCCAAAACATCCCTATTTTGCCAAGAGTGTTAGATTGGTCAAAAAAATGCTGTATTATCTCTACCTACACATTTTGACACAGTATCTGCATTTTAAGTGCTACTTTATAGTGTCTTTAATAATCTAATTGTATTGAGGAATACAAGAAATGCATGCTAGGTACTGTGTCTTTCTCAATGCTCCTCAATAATTAGTAAGTTTCGGCATGAGATAGCTCTGCTCTCATTGACTCCACTGGGGGGAAATCTGAACTTACATGTCTCCTCCACAAATTGTACTGTACAAGTCTTTTCAACATCTCTTCCCCAATAATAAATTTTCTCCCACATCCTATATCTTATCATGATTGTTCTCCCTTCTTGTACCTACAATTACGTCCTTTTCGGTGTGGAATGGGAAGGTGAGTTTAGGAGTCTGGTTATGCTAAATTTTTTTTTAAAAAAAATTGTTTTATGAACTGATTTTATTTTCAACAGCTTAGTTACTCAATCTCAGAAAAAAGGTATTATCCCAAGAAATCATACTGAGAAAATAGTTCTGGGCATTCTGTTGCTTCCAGCTGAGCTTAGTGTGCCTTATAAGGAGAACTCATATTTTCTTAGGCAGAACTTCTTTCAAAGACATGCTGGAAAAGGTGATGCCATAAATCTGTGTCAGGCCCAGATGTGCAAGTCTCTGGTGCCTAAAAGTCATCCCAGTATATTTTCATAAATGCTTCCATGGTTTGTTCAGGCACTTTAAAGTAATGTGTGTACATTAGAAAAAAATCACTCAGTGTACATCTGATAAATATGTGGTGTATTAACTGTACATAAAAGGCACAGAGGTGAGGGCCAGAGGCTGTGGCTCAAACATTGGTTAGAGAATTTGGCTCTAAAAAATTTTGGTCATGGAAACAGTAATAAGGAGAATCTCCTTCTAGTTGAGCTTAGAGGATTCAAGCTATCAATGTACATCCCTGTATAAGCATGTGTACCCTCCACAACAGCTTTGGAACAGCTGAACACAGAATAAAGTTGCAGATTTCATGACTTTTCTGTTGATCATTATCTCCAAAGAAACATATCTTTCTTACTACATAAAACATTCAGAACAGTTTAGAACTTTTCCCTGACACAGGTGCTTAATGTTGAAAACAGGATTGTGGGTTTTTTCAGTTAGAATCATGATGCTTAATAATAATTTAAAATACATACAAAATCACTTGTTAATTTTAGAGCCTGGTCCACTCATTCCTCCTTCAAAAATTAAAATAAATAAAGTAAGTAAAGGTATGACTACTTCTTTACAAAATACCTTCCAGGAAAAATTATAAATACTATAAACAAGCATCCTCATCCTACTGTTCAGAATTTTCTAAGAGAAATAATATAATGTGTTTATTAAGTGTTTAGACAAATATTCAGGCAAACCAATATAGTATCATCAAGTGTTGTCATTCTTAGATGCCTGAATTAAACTGGTTATACACCTTACACAGTATGCAAAAAAATACTTTTGAAGAGACACAAAGGATTTGGGAATAGTTACTTGAAATCAAAATAATCAAAATCTAGGCTTTAGTGGGATTAATTATTTGGGATTACACCAAGATCAACAATAAATTCTGACTAAAAGAAGCAATTGTTCTTAGAGTGGAATGCAGCCACCACTATTTTTACAATGGTCATAGTAATATTGTGAAACTGAGCCCTGCTATAAATGAGAGCTATGTAGCACGAAATTTTCCATGTGTATCCTAGGAAAGAAAACGCAGCAGTAAACACCATTAGTCAAACGAGACCTACACGTCATAAGCAATAGGCAAGAGTCCAGGAAGGCCACAAGGTTAAAATGCTTTGTTTGAGTAATTATAGGATTTGAAGGATTAGGCTGAACTAAAGGATTTAAGGACATGGAGGGATTAAAGGGAGAAATAAATAAATTAAATTAAAGAGAATGAAGGTATAGACGGCAGCACAAAAAATGATATCAGTCATTAAGTTTTGAAACAAGATTTGTTAAATAAAATAGTTGTAGTTGAAGGCAACATGATTTTGTTGTATTTGTTTGCTAGTCATTAACTGAGCCTGCAGAGACAAAGATTCTTTCCAAAACATCTGTGTTTCTGAGATTGAAGACCTAACAGAAAAAACACATATTTGAGGTGAGATGTTTTAGCCAACTTCTTTGTATCCCAGAATGTATTCCGTGGCTTCTACGAAAGTGAAATCCCACAGTACAAACCACAGGTGAGATCACAGCCACTACAGCCTGTTACTGAAATCTGAAAGTTCTTGCCATACACACACAAAAAGAATTCCAATCTTTACCTTACGCTACCCTGAGTTACAACATTTTACAAAGCCAAGATTGTTTAATTTAAAAGCCTACTGCCCTCACAAGCTGTTTATAGAGAAATTAACTCAGGGTCTGTTTCTTGAATATTGTGGATGAGAAAAATTATTCAAGGGTTAAGATGCCCAGGTGATACATAGCTAATAAAATGACAAGATAACCATAGGTATATAACAGTAGACATAAATGAAAAAAGGGTGGGGGTTTTTATGAAACAGTCACTCACAAACGCAAGATAACGGCACTTTCAGCAAAGCCATGCAAAGAGAACATGGTTCGGAAAACAGCTTTGAAAATAGGTTTGAAAATAGGTTTGAAAAATGCGCGCGCTGGGCGCGCGGGCCGGGCCGAGAGCGGGGCGGCCGGCGCGGGGGCGCCCCCTGCTGGGCGGCGCCTGGAAGCCAGCCCGCCATTCCTGCTGGCCCGGGCTGGCCGCGGGAGCGCGCGGCGCGTGCGCCAGGCTGGGCGCGCTCGGTGCCACCGTGGCGCACGCCGCGTCTGAAACTACCGTAACTGCCGGCGAGATGCCTGACCTCAAACAACGCCAAACAGTGTTAGCAACCCAGAAAATCAGACCCTAAATTCTTCATACTTTTCCTTAAATCTCTTTATTAAGGCCTAGGTGTTCGGTTTCTCTCAAAGTGATCACCCTAAAAGCCTAGTTTTGCTTCAGGAACATTAAGCAAAGCCCTAAACTGGTTAGCATTGGTTTATTCTTTCCATATTAAAATAAAATATTATAGTAACGAATAACGATTTTCAATATAAGCACTGTTTTTAATATTACAGTATGAGAGGGTTTTTTTCTCTCTCAAGTACAATTTAACTTGCATTTCTTGGTTCAGACAGAATATTGCTTCAGAAAACTACAGAAATTCAGATACTAGCCCAATACACAGATTCTGTAATTACACCTGGCCTTATTTCTAAAATAGGAACTGGGTGCAGTGTCCAGAAGTACTGTGGTACAAATAATCCCAATTTGGCACACTGACTCATAATTCTTTATTCATTAAATCATCTAACCTATCTCAGATTACAAAAACTTTACACATTTGAAAAGAGCATCCTTTTCATCCTATATGAGTATTGACATCATATGACAACAAGAAATATTATTGGTGGATATTTGCCTTTTGAAGTTCAGCTTTTCTGCATCATAGAAAAATCAAGTTACTTTTCTTACAAGCTGTTATTTTCAGCCAAGAATCATCAGTTGTTTGCTGTCTAAAAAACTAGCTTTCTCTAAATTGAGTATTCTCAGTGAAACAGCATCCCCTGACAGCTCATGCTGGCAAATTTTCCCACACTCCCTTCAGGATGAGTCCTGATCATCAAGTTTCTAGAGCAATTTTTAGTCCTCGTGCTCATTTGGAGCTGTGTGTGGTGCAATCATTCTCACACAGTATGTGTTGGGAGGTGGGGCTGGAGAGGGGGTTAATTGTAAAGCTGTTCACCAGTAGCAGGGATGGCTACTGATTTCTCTCATATGGGTCACTGACCAGACACCAGATGGTGGAAATATTCTGTCCTACTAATCTGGCTCAGAGCTGGCAATTCAGAGGTGAAAAGCTTTATCTCATTACCAACTGCCTGAGCTGTCCTGTCTCCAATCTGTGGGCTGAAGATTAAACAGTAGTTTTGGAGTAACTACCGCCCCCTCAAATGTCCCATCCACTGCACATCCCAGGCATCTACTAGGCAGATCTGGGAGAAGATCCATAAATGACAGTACATTTTACTGACTTCAAATTCCACCTAAGGAGGAATGAAAAAGAAGTCAGGCTGGTAAAATTACAGCATCAATTCAGATAGTACTACTTATTCAACGTCTGGAAGGAAAAGTTTATTGCAGAAAAAATATCAGGAAAAGCAGAAAATCCAAGTACGCTGTTTGTGAGAAATGCAATCTGGAAATAAGTAAAGTAGGCATCATAAGAAGAAAATATCATGATGCAATTCCCTTTTGCAGGTTTCAGGAAAATAACCACATTATTGGTATAAAAGTCAGAACACCTTAATCAGCTCAGAACACAAGAACCAGTTTTAGTGAATTTATTCATCCTATCATCCCCATTATCTTTGCCCTCTGCACAAGTACTTTGCTCTGCTGCACATTCAAGCTTTTAATTTGTACACATCAGATTTCTGTATTGCATCCACAATCACTATCAAAATTTCTGGTTTACACTATAAATGGCAAGAAAAGCTACTTTTACATTTGCAAAGATGACATAAAACATAAAATATGGAGCTCAAGATAACTGCAAGGGAAACAACTCAGAATTTCTGAGCTTCTCTATATCCAGACTTGATCACTGGAATTCATTAAAAATACAAATGAGTTTAATACCAGTATAAATTTTGAAAATATGAGAACACAAGAGGAAGGAGCTAGTAGGTTATTTTAAAATGCAAATATGTGTGCACTTCTGTGCTAGACCTGGATATATTTGGATCTATATTCTTTCACTGCTGCAGAAAAACATGATTCAGATTATGTATCATGATCTTATAAAATCCTGTCCCACTACAATTACCATAATTACCAGGACACCTAGAGTCCTTCACCCATCTGGAAGATTGGACTGTTCAAATGTGTCAAGCCATGCACGAAGAACTCATTTACAGGGGAGTCATGTAAGTAACTGTAAAAAAGCTGCCCTTGAGAGAGGAGAAAGGGTAAGCAGAGCTTCTTGCTGCTATCTTAGATGTCCTAGTGTTCACTCCTCCCTTCATGTTTCATACAGTTTCACTTAGGGCAGCTACAGAAACACGTGCAGTGTGTATATAAAAGTTCTTTTTCAGCTTTATTTATGATAACCTGCTTAATCCATTTAGAATCATGATGTTTCTAATGACTAAAAATACTCCTCCATCTTTTGTCCATAGCAGTCCTACCACATCACACTTAGTGTCATAGTAAGTAGTAAAAAGCATTGTTCTAAAGTAGATTACACAAAGTGGAATCTCTCATGTGTAATTCTTTTCCTTGCAAAGATATATAATTAGACCTTGCCAAAAAATTTAAAATATTCAAAAATTCCTCAAGTGTTTAATTAAAAAAACAAAAACAAAAACAAAAACAAAAACAAAAACAAACCAAACAAAAAACATTAAAATGAACATGGAAGTGGAAAAGAAAGTTTCAAAAAAAGAGTATTTTCAGTATCTTGCAGTTAATACAAGAAATTCAGATTTTTTTTTCTTTAATTTGTTGAAGACGGGAGAAAAAAGTAAATTAACGGAAAATAGGCTAAGGAATTATTCAGAAAGGGTGTAAGAAAGTTTAGCTAAGGGAACTGTTTTTCAAGGCCCAAATAGTAATTTAAAACAACTGAAAGTATGCATATCAAAAACAGAACCAAAGGAAAATACATAAAAGAAGTGGGAATTTTTAATGGAAATGACTACAGCTGATCCCTAGGATAACCGTTATGAACCTGTTAGTATTAGTAGCTAGATGGTCAACGGTCATTGCTGAGTAGCCAGAGTAAGTTTGTGTGCTTCTGAGAACAGAATTGGGCCCTTGACAGAAATTACATTTTCATTACAAAATTTCTGTGGACTTGCAGAACAGCTTCTTTTCAGAAGAGGTCTTTAGTAGCGGGGCCCAGTAATAAAAACAATATTATGTTTGGTACCTTGCCTGAACAAACCAGTTGTGCTGCCCTTTACAGCTAAACTTAAGATCACATCACACAAGGAGCACTTTTGCCATTTCTATCACTGTCTAGCATCCACATGGAGTTAACTGCATTGAGGTGGCAATAATCTAAAAACCATTTGGTATGCAACTATGTGCTCCTGACAGACTTCATTGGGAAGGTCTGTTTTGAAAAGCCCAAACATTTCTTTAGTGTACACCATCTGCCAACTGTCCTGTTCTCTAAAAAAGCATCATCTGTTTTCTCTAAAAAGTTACCATCGGTACTCACAACTCAAAGAACATATTCTTTTAAAAACCCTTAGTGGCCATATGTACCTGGATATCCACAGCTGCTCAGATGAGTAAAACCATGTATATATTAAACACTCTTCACACAGGATGGAAACTGTAACATCTGCAAAAATGTAGGTAAAAGTGACATCAGGATGATTGAGCAAACAGGAAGGCTCTCCTGCAATGGGAGACCAAGACTGTAACGTCAGTGAAGTGAAATTGTTGAGAGGATAAAATTACTCTCTTACGTTATTCTCTTGCAGCAAATAGCCATGATAGTAGGTGAGAGTTGTTTAAACTACAGGGTAATATTAGTACTGGAAGAATAAGCAGGACGTGAATAAATTTAGACTGGAAATAAGAATGCATTTCTAATCACCAGGGTGTTTTGGATGAAAAGGGGAATGATGATAGTGAAATACTGTTTATTACCTCTCCTTGGCAGCCTTTCATCTGCACCTGAAACTGGGCTACGTGCTTTCCTTCCTATGGAAAAGTAGTGTCATTGTCTTTCAGGAGCCCATCAATGAAATAAGGATACCACCTCCAGCAAAGAATACATCCTATGTTTGCTTCCACACAAAAGGAGCCAGGACAGAAAGGTCTTACTGATTATAATCAGTAAAGCTTTCAATACTTTTCCTCATAGAACCTTTTTGGATAAAATGTCCAGCACACAGCTGGATAAACACATCATATGGTGGGTGAGCAACTGGCTCGCAGGTCAGGCACACAGAGTTGTAGTGAATGGAGTGACATCAGACTGGCAACCTGTCCCGAGTGTGCCTCCTGTCACTATTGTGTTTCCATCCTCGTCCCTGTGCTCGTCAACATCTTCATTAATGAGCTGGACACAGGACTGAAAGGACTACTAAACAAATTTGCAGACAATACAAAACTGGGAGGAGCTAGTGACTCCCTGAAAGGCAGGGGGACCCTGCAGAGACAGCACCACAGATTAGAGGACTTAATCACCAACTATATGAAGCTCATCAAGGGAAACTGCTGAATTCTGCAGCTGGGATGGGGCAACCCTGATGTATGGGCAGACTGGGGAATGAAAGGCTGGGAAGCACTGCCGCAGAAAGGGCCCTCGGGGTTCTGGTCGATGGCAAGTTGAACATGAGTCAGCAGTGCCCTGGCAGCCAGGAGGGCCAGCTGTGTCCTGGCGGGCATCAGGCACAGCATCGCCAGCCGGGCAAGGGAGGGGTTGTCCTGCTCTGCTCTGCACTGCAGCGGCCTCACCTCGAGTGCTGGGGGCAGTTTTCAGCACCACAAGATAAGATGTCATTAAGCTATTAGAGAGCATCCAAAGTAGGGTAATGAAGATGGTGAAGGGCCTTGAGGGGAAGCCATATGAGGAGTGGCTGAGGTCACTTTGTGCAGCCTGGAGAAGACTGAGGGAAGACTTCCTTGCAGTCTACAACTTCCTTGTGAGGGGAACTGGAGGGTCCTCTCTGTGGTGAACACTGACAGAAACTGAGACGACGTCCTGAAGTTGTGTCAGGGGAGATTTAGGTTGAGTATTAGGAGACGGTTTTTCATCCAAAGGGTGTTTAGGCACTGGAACAGCACCAGCCTGACAGAGTTCAGTGCTCTCGGGCACACGCTGTGACACCTGGGGATGGTGCTATGCAGGAGTTGGACTTGGTAATCTCTGGGGGGCCCTTCCAACTCAGCTTATTCTGTGCTTCTGTGATAATGCAGCAGAGCGTGGAGCTGCCACAGATTTCTCAGCCAGTTTCAGCGTTGCATACTCATAACCACGGCTCGTCATTGGCGGCCTGCAGAGACGGCGGGCAGCGCAGACTGCAAGGTCCGTGATTCGGTATCATTCGGCATTCCCAGGTTCCTCCCGGCTGCGCAGCTCCGCCCCCGGAGACCGCGCGGGCACGCAGTGACGCGAGCGGCGCGGGGCGGGCGGGGCGGGGCGAG